>NC_090265.1:230165989-230473873 GCF_040414725.1 Anabrus simplex
GGATACAGATTTGGAGAAGGAATACAAGTTAAAAATGAATAAATCCATAACAAAATTAATGGGTGAAGTCGAAGGAAGCCAGATGATACAGGGAATATTAGATTAGGAAATGAAGTCTTAGAGAAGTAGACGAATATTGTTAATAGAGTAGCAGAATAATACGAGTTATATAGGGTTTTTGTATTACTGGCTATTACTAGAGTTTTTAGAGGTTGCAGAAATATACCCCCCACCCCGCCAGGTATTCTTGTATGCGCCTGTAGATCTACTGTCACTAAGTTGACGTATATGAACACAATAAAATGAGTTATAGACCCTGAGTGCAGCAATAAGTGACGAAAGAAAACTGATGATCTTTGAGCGGAGACTTAGAGAATGATCGTTGGACTTATGTGGGATCGGAATTGCTGGAGACGAAGGAAGATTCAAGAACTGTATGAGTTGAACGTACCCAACATTGTACAGAGAACTAGAAGACTTCGAGGTACTTGAAACGAGACCTAAATATCCGGATCAAAACAGCCCTGCTAAGAAGACCTGAAGAAATGTCTCCTCCGCAAACTCAGAAATATTTGCGAATATGAGATTGCTGAAAGTATTTCGGTAGTTTTGTTCGTGAGAACTGAATCCAAGCAGAACAAATTAATAGTAACTGGAGGTGGGTTGCGACGTCGACGCATATTATTCAGGGTCCATTTTCACCAGTAAAAAATAAACATTATTTTCATTATTATTATTATTATTATTATTATTAACTGAATATGCTAGTGCTTCATAATAAGCTTATAAATTTTTCATGGGAGATACTTACCGGTGGGTTGTCTATGTAAGGAAGATGACTTTTTCACCCCGTTAATAAGTTGACGATTACGTCAAGAGTGTAATCGGCCACAAGAAATATAGATTCAAGGTGCATAAGGCCAATGTCCACAAACAACTCAGTGTTGTATTCTTAATATTATACTTAAAAAAATGATATACACACATCGTATTGATATTACTTCACCAAGCCCAAAACGAATATTATCCTCTTACAGAGTTATTCTTTTTAAATTTCACCACAAAAATGGAACAACTGAACACGGTCCGTCATTATTGTCCGCAACGTGGTGCTGCAGTATAACGCCTATTGAAAAAAAAATTGTAAACACCCTGCGTGTTTTGCTGTCATACGCTAGCACCAATAAGTACGACAAGAGCGGGGTAACAAAAGGACATTGTTTACACAGGGGAGGCGTGTTGTATTGTTGTATCCCTAGACAATATGGCAGAAATTTTAGAGCTTGTGATAGCAAAAATGTGCCCCTTAGCTATTTATGGTATTTGTATTGTACACGGGTTTTATAGCTCGAACGATCCCAGCTGTGAACGGAAACGGAAGTGTGCTTTGTGTTTGTGAATTATTTACAGGAGAAAACAAAAATGAAAAATGAAAGGATTTATCGTCGCATTAAGCAAACTATTGCGGAATACGTTTACTTGTTAATACATTGCGATTATTTGCTTATCGTTGCTGAATACAAACATGTACAGTGCCATCACTTCATCTTCAAATTACTAGCAGTATAGAATAAGTCCTAATGTAGTTTTTATATATCTATAGTCACGGGTTTTAGTAGTGGGATTGTGAACGGATATATTCGTCTCGTCTTGTGCACGTTGGTCTGTTTGAAGTCCAAGGCTGACAAGGATGAAACCCGGTGTTGGAAAATAGTCTACTCCTGTTGAATACCACCAAGAAGTCTGCTCAAGACTTACCATCCCCATTCGACGGACGAATCACCATGAATAGCACCATATGGCTTCACTCCATATGGATATCTTTCAAACAACACTGTCAGAATACCAAACATTAGGTGTGCGCTAAGAATAATACTATTAGAAAACTAACAGGCATACCTTGGGGTGCATACCCTCATATCATACGCACATCTGCCCTCTGCCTATCAGCTGCAGAATATGCATCACCCGTAGGGAGAAAATCTGCCCATGCTAAGCAAGTAGATATTGCTGTGAATGAGACTGGTCGCATAATTACTGTGTGTCTGAGACCAACTCCAACAGAAAATATCTACCCTATCGTAGAAATTGCCCCTGCTCATATAAGAAGGGGAGTAGCAGCGCAAGTTGAACGTCGGAAGCATTCAACCGATCCACGTCACCCGGTTTATGGCCATCAAATGCAGCCCGTTAGACTGAAGTCAAGGAAGATTTTTTTTAAGAACAACCATAATACTTGTTGATACTCCAAAAAAACGAAGGCTTGGACTGTGGGAACAGCAAGTTCGTAATCCATTCCTGAGTTTAATGGAAGAACCTTCTTCAGGTTTTCGCTCTCCGTACCTCGTCTGGAAGACCATTAATCGACTGCGGGCAGGTGTTTCAAAGTGCAGGTCTAACCTAGTTAAATGGGAGACATGATCTGTGGTTGTAGACTATTACAGGATGAAGGACACCTTCTGGTTTGTCAGCAATTTACCATCACAGTGCACAAAGGAAGATGTTTTACAGGCCAATGATAAAGCTGTCCTTCTAGCCTAATATTGGACAAACCATTATTTAGCAGTGTATCTGGACACAGAAAATAAATAAATAAATAAATAAATAAATAAATAAATAAATAAATAAATAAATAAATAAATAAATAAATAAATAAATAAATACTCCACATGAACAATGCAGATAGGTTTTGAATTGAATCCTGGCTTTTAGCATGCAATCTCTCTCACTCTGCCGGTCAACATTCTTATGGAGATATTTTTTCTGGCAACAACAGGCTAACCACGGTGTCAGACCGTAAGGACTTGATAGGCTTAACGATCATGGCGACCGGGTGGGCTTCCTCATGTGGTCATTAATCATAGGGAAAGTATTTTCTGAAAGCAGTAGACAAGCAAAAAATTATCTGGAGATAAATCGAAATCGAAGAGGAAAACGAAAGAACTCTCATCTGTGGATAATGATTAGCTTGCACAAAAAAAGACATTCCGCTGGTGAACAATCTGTATGTATAGTAAGAAATATGCATATATAAACCGAAATGCTTTTGTAAGATAAAAGCGAAGAATAATATATTCTTGCGAAAGTTGTTTCAGAAATCCTTCACTGAAGGTTTTGGGAAATACTGTGTTGTAGCAATACCCTCGTCACTGTATTAGAACTACAATTGCAGATGTATTGAGGGAATGTCAACAAAAAATACACGAGGAAGTACGGACTTACACTCCATGTATCCTCTAAGTTCTAAGTGGATGGGTATGATAACCATTCTAACAGCACGAAACATAGATTTATAATTGATCCTACCATTAGAACTGGGGCTTAAGAAAGTGCAACGTCTACAAACCCGCAATTATATACCAAAAATAATGTAGCATCTGTAGAAATAGTTAAACGGTTAGAGCAAGAAGAAAAATAACAGACATATTTTGACACTTATTAGATGACAAATTTATGATCAAGGTGACTTTGGAGACCGCAAAGCGTTCAATGCACTTCAAGAAACTTTAAGTTATGAGTGTCAGGTGAAATAGATTGCCTTTCTCTGTTAGAACACACTCACCATCTCGGTTATAGCACACGTATGGTTGGAAAGCTTTATCTAGTGGGTAGCATCTAGTTAGTGGAATCTGAATGGAATTTGCCATTAAAAATAAACAAACAGATTATAATTATGATATTTACTGCAGTTTAGTTCATAAATACCTGCGTAGTTGTAAGTAACCTTGTTATTTATCTTCGAAGGAGATTTTAATAAAAATACGGTTACTCTGAGTTATTTAATGCTTTCGTCCTGCACTAACTCCCCAGTACGTTGCAGTCCAACAGAGAGTGACAAATTAAGTATTTCTTGCATAATAGACGAATCCCAATTAACTTAATGAAGAGTATTAATGTATTGGTGCTAAGTGCTAGATTATAGGCAGAGGAATTTTGTAATCCGTAAGTTAACGAAACAACGGCCTTAACGGAGAATATGCGGAGAATACCATCCTATTCACCACAAGATATCCCACTAGCGCTTGTAAATGAACACGGATTTCCACTCCACTTCACTCCCTCCCTGCAGAATTATATTCAAATCTTTGTACGGAATGGCGCTGTGGGGTTATAGAGAGGGAGAGATGGGTTGAGAAATGAGTGCAATTGAGAATGAAGGTAAATATTGTTATATAGGATTTATATCAGTTACCCAGCTGTAAAAAATGAATTTTATGTCGGAAAAGCGATGAGCAAATTTCTGCTTACCACACTTGAACATAAAACATAAAATTCGATTTTTGACCTAACGTACAGTAAATACATATCTTGGAGGTTCCTTGAACCATAAGTAACTTGAATAAAAATGTTTTCCGTATCGCAAGTCCGAGAAGAATAACAAAGATACTCACGTAGAAGGTTGGCTTAGAATGTTTTAATTAAAAAGCACGTAAATCCGAAACAGACAGCTGCCAAGTAGAATTCTCATTCTGTCACCTGTTTATGATAAAGACTATGGATGCATTTTTCACCTTACAGCGTGTTGAAGTAGGATCGTCACTGAATGAAATTTCTTAAGTTTTACAATAATACCATACTTGTTTTGCGTATATTGTTTAATGAGAGTGACTATCTTGTAGATACTTCCACTTTATCATGCACCAGCATTGGTTACGGTCATTCACTCACTAGCAGAAACAATAAGGAAAACTGTCATTAAATTTGCAGTATATACAAAAGTCTGTTGACCAAGACGTTTCTAATACCGCATATCAGTTACTCGCAGTAAGGAGAGAAAAGTTAGTTATAAGGGAAATAATGGGGGAAATTTGGAGCTTCAAGGGAGCATAAAATGTAAAAGCCAAACGACAAGATGATTACGAAAATCAATGGAATTTTTGCAATATAAATATTCAAGTGACACACCTAACAGAATGCTACAAAGAAACAATAACACTCAGAGCACAATAAAGGATAGAAACCGTTTTTAAAATTGAAAATTAACTTCAAGTTTTCACTCTTACTAGGTAATTAAACTGTGAATAAAAGAAACCTGGGAGAACAGGAGATCTACGTGATGAAATGAAGTGGCGTATGGCTTTTAGTGCCGAGAGTGTCCGAGAAAAAGTTCGGTTCGCCAGATGCAGGTCTTTTGATTTAACGCCCGTAGGCGCCCTGTGCGTCGTGATGAGAATAAAATGATTTTGAAGACGACCCACAAACCCAGCCACCGTGTCAGCGAAATCAACCAATTGTGGTTAAAATTCCCGACCCTGCCGGAAATCGAACCCGGGACACCTGTGACCAAAGGCCAGCACGCTAACCATTCAGCCTTGGAATCGGACATCTACGTGATACTATCACATGAATGAGGGAAAATAAATCTATAGAAGCCGAAATAAGAGAAGATACATGTAGTAAGGAAATGCATGAGGAAGCATCCTCGACACATAAGGAATACTCTATCTCCAGTTGCTTGTCATCCGGGACTGGGAGTAAGTATTCTATTCATTCATTAGATCATTCATTCATAAATACATAACTTGATATCAGTGTTTATATATGCCACACTCTCCCTTGAACCCGGTGAAATTAATAACACGCTTCGAAAACCACTGCCAATTGCGCTTTTCTTACAAATATTTTAGTATTCGCTTCATTATATTTTCAAATGTCTGTTTCGTTTTACTATTAATAAAAAACAGATGGATGATGAGATAGATAGATAGATAGATAGATAGATAGATAGATAGATAGATAGATAGATAGTTTATTTTAACTGGCAAAGTTAGGGAAACTTGTCCCTATCTTACGTTTAATCAGTGAATATATAAATAATCTATATAAATAAAAATGTAAATGATCATTTGTTCAAAATCTTATATCTCCGAAAGTTATTCACCGATCACTTTGAAATTTGGACACAACGTTGCATTCAAATACGCGAGTATTTTTATATAGTTTTTCTTTTTCTTCCCCCGGGCGAGTTGGCCGTGCAGTTAAGGACCCGCAGCTGTGAGCTTGCATCCGGGAGATAGTGGGTTCGAATCCCACTGTCGGCAGCCCTGAAGATGGTTTTCCGTGGTTTCCCATTTTCACACAAGAGAATGCTGGAGCTGTACATTAATTAAGGCCACAGCCGCTTCCTTCCAACTTCTAGCCCTTTCCGATCCCATCGTCGCCATAACACCTATCTGTATCGGTGCGACGTAAAGCCACTAGCAAAAAAACCCATTTTCTACCATTTCTCAGTAACAGTTTTTATTCTATTTTCCATTGCAGTTGGCAGTGGAACTGAGCTCTGTAGATTGAGTTTCATTTGAATTCAAATTATATGTGAAAATACCCGCGTGTTTACATAATCATTTATTTTTTATCGTTTCATTGTCTTTCATTTAATTTATTAAACTACTTTTTCTTATATTTCCTGATTTGCACCTTCTACTAGTACATAGGCTAAATCACATTATTTCATATTCACTACTTGACCATCAGTCCATTTGTAGCCCCATCATTTTTAGATTTATTAAATCTCGGGTGGCTCTCATTTTCCCACTCGTCATAGTCTTTCTCATTATTTTTATCCTATTTCCTCCTTTATTATTATTATTACAAAATACATTGAAATTTGTATCCATTAGAATTTTCTTATTATGGGAGATGATTATTCCAGCGGTTTTCTATTAGCTTTTATGAACGGCTGAGAATCGAATCCCATTGGATTTCAAGCTGGAATTCGCACCTGGAAAATAATGCGGCATAAATAATAGCATTCGACCTTAACCCTGCCAAGATCCTTAGTGGATTTCATTATCCACGAAAAATTCGAGATAAGTTTGACATAATTTATATCACTCGCATCATATACTGATGAACAATTGTATTATAGACAGCTGCTGTTCAGGTGAAATGACGCTGTGGTCAGCCCATTGAATATAAAAGTATGACGTGGAACGTGACGAAGATGAATTTCGTCCTCGTACTGACCGTGTGAGTAACAAATGAGCACCGGATGGGTAAGCATATTTGATTTCAGCTAGATTTTGGTGCCACAAGTATGCGCTACTCGATTTCCAAAGCGATGCAGGCATAGGGGTTCCTAAGTCACACGAGCCGTAGTGCATCACATTACTTGCTAATCCAATGCTGGACAATAACGAAGTGTCAGCAAACCATACCATCTAGAATCATCTCCTCTCAGAAGCCGCAATCCCACTAGCACGCATGTGCTTACCGCACGTCACAAGCCACAGATACTGACACGGGCAAAGAAACTGCGCGTTGGACTCTGTAAGTATGGTAAATGGTCGCATGGTCAGATGACTCGAAGTACCCGTTGGTAGGCCTGTACTCAGATGGACGGGTACGAATGCGTGGCCAAGCATGTGAGGCAAAAGAGCTCTCTTGCCAGTGGATATAGTTCAGGTTGCTGTAGGTGGTGGTGGTGTTGGTTGTGGTATCCTGATATGGGAACTCTTCATATGGGATAAAAAGTGGGACCTGGTACACCTGCCAACATTACTCATCGGCAAACGATTCAGGAACCTGCTGTCAGCTCACGTTTACCCTCTGGCTCTACGACTAGGTGCTTGTGTTCGTCTCAATATACTTGTCTCCATCTACGTAGAAAACAGCACGGTACAAACCACCACATTTTTTTTGCAAGTTGCTTTATGTCACACTGACACAGATAGGATTTATGGCGACGACGGGTCATGAAAAGGCTAGGAATGGGAAGGAAATGGCCGTGGCCTGAATTAAGGCCCAGCTCCAGCATTTGCCTGGTGTGAAAATGGGAAACCACGGAAAACCATCTTCAGGGCTACAGACAGTGGGGTTCGAACCCACCCTCTCCCGAATACTCGATACTGGCCGCACTTAAGCGACTGCAGCTTTCCAGCTCGGTCAAACCACCACAGAAACATGAAATATTGAGTAACACACCCACATAAGATTGGCGTTATGAAGGGCATCAGGTGATAAAACTGGGCTATAGCCACACCAAGTGCTAACCTCAATAAACTGAAATGAAAAATAATAATAAGAAATCCTCAATTTTTTACTCTAAGCATAATCATGACTTTATGTCTAGGCTACAGTGAAATCTTCACCCAGTGCATCGTTTTCCTCTAAACAAACAGGGGCTAGATCATTCAATTTAATTCTGGGTAATGACAAGTAATAGTGCAGGAGAGAGTAAATTAAGACCATTGTATTCATAATCACGATCGTAGTGCGTAATTATTCCACATTTAAACCCCATTTGTCTTCGGTTCCCTCACGGTTCTATGCAAGCAGAACTAGGGGAAGCGGGTATCCACGTCGATACATTCAGAAGTATATTTTTAGGTCATATATCTCCTTGTACCTCTTACCATCACCTTCTATTTTATTGCCCACCGCAGCATGCTGCTATATATCACCCACCAATCCAGGCCATATGTCTAGCTCCCACTGGCTCCGGGACCACTATCCTGAGACTTGTACAGGACGCAGCTCATTGATCACATCCAACACGTCATATTGTTACTTAGTTGACTAATACACAGTAGGGGCGATTGGGAATTAAAAGTGCGGGGGC
Organism: Anabrus simplex; assembly: GCF_040414725.1. Classification (NCBI taxonomy): domain Eukaryota; kingdom Metazoa; phylum Arthropoda; class Insecta; order Orthoptera; family Tettigoniidae; genus Anabrus; species Anabrus simplex. The sequence goes on from NC_090265.1 coordinate 230,174,550, forward strand.
AAAAAATTAAACAGCCACAAGGAGTACCCGGATTTGTGGGATACAGTGGTCGGTGGTGGGGAAGGGGTTGCCGGGGTGGGGGCTGGGGGGAGTTATATACATCAAAACTGAAGTAAATCTACAAAATGTTATTGTTGTCTTTCGACAGAGGGGTGAAGGTTAACTATTTACCAACTAAAGTGCGGTGATATTTTTTTGATTCAATACGATACAATAAAACTTTCACCAAAGGAAAAATATTGCACGTTTACTACAATTAAATAGAAGTACAGTGTGATTATGGAACGAGATTATTCCTCCATGGCACTAAAGCCCTTGAAGGGCCTTGGCATACCAAGCGACCACTGCTCAGCCCGCAGGCCTGCAGATTACGAGGTGTCGTGTGGTCAGCACGACGAATCCTCTCAGGCATTATTCTCGGCTTTCGAGACTGGGGCCACTATCTCACCGTCAGATAGCTCCTCAATTCTAATCACGTAGGCTAAGTGGATCTCGAACCAGCCCTCAGGTCCAGGTAAAAATCCTTGACCTGGCTGGGAATCGAACCCGGGGCCTCCGGGTAAGAGGCAGGCACGCTACCCCTACACCACGGGGACGGCTGGAATGTGATTATACAATTTAAAATAATGTAGTATTTGACTACACACTAAAAAAATAACAGACACTAAAGAGACTGCCAGACTGACGAATGCGCGGGGCAAGCGAGTGCATCATACCTCACTGTCCATGACCTGGGCAAAAAAATTTGTGCCCCTGTTACCCTTTCTCACAGCACATGCAAAGTCTCGATACTATTTGCTGTGGCGCTATACAAATCGGTTAGCCACGACAATCGATATTTTGTGCGTATTTCCGCTAATAATTTTGTTAATAATTAAAGAAAATAGCTGATAACGTATAGACAAATTGCCTTTGTATAATTCCTAGTTTCATCCGGCTAAGATGGAATTAAAATATAATGTTTTCCCCACAAAGTGAGCGGGCAACTGCCCCCGCCCCCCGACCCCTCTGCAACTCTAATCGCCACTACTGCTAATACACTTACATATATACATACATTCCGGGGAATATTCGTAACTGTTCTCCCTCCTCCGCCACTCCCTTCCTTGCTTGACATTGGTTGCTAGAAAGAATGTCTGTAAAATCAATAATCCATGAGGGCACTGTCAGATGTTGCGACTTGTCTTTCACAAGCCCTTCTAGGTTTAACTTCATAAGCAGAACACTCCCGAGGCGCGCAGCTGTTTAACTAGACTAGAGTATGAAAATAGCGGTTTAGTGCACACGAGTTGCAGTTTAAAGTGATGCCACATTTACCTCTCTTGTATTGTATATGATACGGTGTGTTTGTTTCTCTGGTAACTGATTTGATTCAAAGAACTTTGTCAATTATTCATGCCCTCGTGACAACATCTACTTGCAACAATAAAATCGTCGCTTCACCGGTAAAAGGTTGTAATCCAAAGGCTCTTCTTATCGATTATTCTCCTTAAGACTGGTCACGCCTCCCAGCCACATATGGATATGCAGCCCATCAGAACAATGTCCATTGTGTTCGTTTTCCTATGCCGTCGAGTAACCGAAAATGAACCTAACATGCATTATACAATAGGAGTGCGTAAATACGTAATGCAAGCATACATTCGTATAGTACGGTACAGTAAGGTTAATTTTCCTTTACACATGGGCATAGGAAAATAAACACAACACAATTTGTTCTGATGGACTGGATAACCATATGTGGCTGGGAGGCGTGACCAGTCTTAAGAAGAATAATAGATAGTAAGAGCTTTGTGGATTACAACCTTTTACCGGTGAAGCGACGAAATTGTTCTTGGTCAGTGAAGAGAAACTGTAGTTAATGTTATATCTTAGGTTGATGCAGAGAATAGTACCAGATAAGCATAAGTTAATTCAGGAGAGCAGTGTGAAGATTAGGAAACCCCTTGTACGCGGTGCCCCCTCTGTCAAGCGCACGTGGAACTATAGTCTAAATCAGAGGGGCTCACGCTGGGCATTCTCTCCCGCGGGCGCCCAGGACTGTAAGTGGGCGGACTGGGACTCAGTGAGGGAAAGTCACACAACACTACAACACAGTACGTAATCGTTGTTGAATTTAGTAATTATATTACTTTTCGCTCAATGAATGACAGGAATTTTACTTTTTAAATGAAAATACTGTCATTCCTATGCAAGGAATTGTAAATCGGAGCTTGTGGGTACGCTTAGATTGTAACACAAAATTTATACTATGTAAGTTTTCTTTGAATGAATAAATTAAAAAAACTGACTGTTATATCGAGCACAATATAAATCAAACCGGAGTATGTTGTAAAGGTCAGTTTTTGTTCTTGCGATCATAGAGTTTTATTTTAAATAATGTATCCCAATCAGCACTTTGCTGAGTAGTTGAGGAGAGCTTCATGATCACAATCGAACGTCAATGTTTCCTCACTTTCCTGCAAAGCGTGTTCGCTTCACTGTGACGTATTCTTGGTATGTAGCTGCCCGCATTTACGACAGGCTAGCCCGGCCGCACTGAGCTAGCTGAGCATCTCCGCTCTAAAGGATCAGACGCCCTGGGTTATACCCCAGATTGCTTCTTGCTAGGGGCTTTACGTCGCACCGACACAGATAGGTCTTATGGCGACGATGGGAGAGGAACGGCCTAGGAGTTGGAAGGAAGCGGCCATGGCCTTAATTAAGGTACAGCCCCAGCATTTGCCTGGTATGAAAATGGGAAACCACGGAAAACCATCTTCAGGGCTGCCGATAGTGGGATTCAAACCTACTATCTCCCGGATGCAAGCTCACAGCCGCGCGCCTCTACGCGCACGGCCAACTCGCCCGGTCCCAGATTGTTTCACAATATAATCATACCTACAGGAATTCATACGCTTAGGTATGTACATTTATGCACATGCACATTCACACAATTTTCACCCCACAATGTCTCAGAAATCTGTAAAAGTAGTTAGTGGGTTAATGGGACGTAAAACCAATGACATGATGATGATGGTGATTATTATTATTATTATTATTATTATTATTATTATTATTATTATTATTATTATTATTATTATTATTATTATTATTATTTCAGTGCGTGATAAAGGCGATAGTTAATCGGTTTTTCCCACACGAATGGCCAAGATTTGATTCCCTTTCTGTTCCAGATTATAATTTTCACAATAAAAATTACTTGACGCCTGGTTCCAACGATCTTAGAAATAACTGACAAAAGCATAGCGTAGTATAATAATTAGAATTTATAGTAGGTTACAGTACTGGCTGATATACAATCGCTGTATGTACATAATTATTTCACAGGTTTTGTCATGTATCATCCATCAATTTTATATTCACACGCGCGTTTCCCAAATACACTCCAGTTAGGCAGACTCACTCATTCTCAAATAAGCTCACACCCATACTCAAAATCACGTAAACGTTCACCCACCCGTCCCCATCCTTTTGTAAAAAATGTGACTATGTCGGGTACTTAATCGTTTAGCTCTGTGTTGAACTCCCTCTCTTTTCGTCTTGTTCTGCACTGTAGTGGGTTGCCAGGAAGGAAGCCCGCACAATAATATTACCCATACTAGGGTCAAATAAGCCTTCTTGAATCACTTTCATTCTGGCATCCAGTAGAGTTCAACGGCTTTTGTACAGCTGGCATAAAAATTTCATGAAGCGAACAAGATGCAGGATGACGCGAGACTCTAAAACACGGAAAGGTATTCAATAGGCTAAACCTATAGATACAGTGTTTGTTGTGGGTATCAACAGGATTTATGTCTACATCGAAAGTGAATTATATCTTGATCATAATAAAATTTGCCTGATAAATTATTAAATGAGAGTAACATACAATACAAAGCATCCATTCATTTTTTAGTAATTATAAAATCTCCCAAATTATTTTGGTACTGGTGATTATTTGTCTTAAGACGAAGTACAACTGGGAAACCTTAGTATATTAATACTAATAATATCCGCCTCCATGGCTAAATGGTTAACGTGCTTTCCTTTCGTCCAGGGGATCTTGGGTTCGATTTCCACCGGGTCGGGGATTTTAAGATTTATTGGTTATTGCCAATGGCTCGGGGGCTGAGTGTGATGGCAGTTACCATCATTAGAATTCATCACAGGTAGGACCCCATTCTCACAGACTCGCAGGTCGCCTAAATGGCGTCAAATTGAAAGATCTGCACCGGGGCTTTGTAGAGGCCACATGCAATAATAATAATAATAATAATAATAATAATAATAATAATAATGTAATTTTCATGTAGATGGTGCAGCCGCAGAATATCCGATATGCCCGTAATATCATTACAATATATAGTGCCATTTTTGGTATTATAGTGGGACCCGACTCCATGTATTTTAGGGCCTGGGATTAATTGCTAATAATCATAAAGAACACACCGTAAGATAAAGTTATTTTCTTTAATATTGCACTCCACAACCACGTCAGTTGTGCACAAAGCTCTAAAACCAGATCATTGAGAATCTCGCTTTTTAATTCTACGAAAAAGAAGATGTTAAATTGGGAGTTTTACTTCATTTCTCTTTAAAAAGATATTTCTCTTTAGGCCTATTGACGGTAACAGTTAATCCAGCCTGTTTTCTATGGAAGTCGTACTCATATGTAGTAAAATGTATACATGCTTCTACTATTGATCTGTAATGCTTTCGGCCCCTAGACTACATAATAACTACTTGGAATCTGGGGAAAGAATTTTGAAATTCAGAAGGTAGTCCATTCAGAATTCCATGTCTGGTGAAACATTCGGTGTCATCCAATTACATTTTATGAAACACATCCAAAATTGATATGGTGGCAGTTTAAATAGCGTCAAAATGCCTGCATATGCCAGCTGAGATCACACATTTTTATTGTTATAGATATTAATATTATCAATATGAATATATTATACAGTATATGAAACGGCGATCGAAGAATACTGATGTATACTTTCTACAACGGAAACATTTGTTTAGATTTGTTTATGGCGGGGTTAAATATTTCTTAACAGTCCTAACATACTCTAGAGTGAATGTGGGAGTTATGCAGAGTGTAAAATTCAGGGAAGGCTGTCAATAAGAGTGATTTATTCTCTTTGAACCTTGACAATCCATGCTGTAGACTCGGTAGATAATAGTAGTTTCTAGCTTGATCTTACCTAGGGACAATGTTTAGAATCATGTGGTTGTTACGCAGTTGGATTTCAAAATGATGGATGTTTCATATATAAAATGAAGAATTGTGGTTGAAGTCCTACCAATAAAGATATCTGTCCAGTTTTGAACCGCAAAGAGCTCAACATTGTACGGTAACAATGTCATTGACATCGGAAAAAGGGCAAGATATTTCCAGCACCGCGGAATAAATATTATCTAAAAATCTGGAAAGTCGCCAGACACCGGGATTGGCAAAGGAAAACAGGGGTGGAATCTACGACGACCACATCACAACCCGTTGAAAGTTGCAGTAAAGTTGTATCAAAATCCACGTTTAAACGCCGTGATTAAGAAGCTTGGGTATTAAATGGTATGCACCCAGCGAGCCCAAAAATACTTTTGGACGATGAAAGGCTTTTGTTATGAATTATAGAAAGGGAACATTCTCCGTCGTGAGTAATGACAGGCGACTGAGTCTGGATCCACCATTACGACCCTGAAATAAGCAGATTTTCCGTGGAATGGCATCACAAGATCTGACCAGTCTAGAAGGAATTGTGTGGGTGAAGTCATGATGATAGTGTCCTGAGACAGAGGAGTGTTTATTCTAGAGATGTAGTATGATATGTGGAATCACTGCAGAACTGATAGCTCACATTCGAAGGTATGACCCAAAAGTCATATGAACAACATTCTGTTTCTTCACGACAAAGCAGGGACTTATTTCAGTCCAATGATATGAAAACTAATTGTAAGGCTACGAGGGATTTTTCTTCTGCTCCTTTATTATTACGGTTTTTTTTAATATATGAAGGTTATGAATTTTTAACCTCTTGGCCACTTTATTGTGGACGAAGGCAAAATGAGTTTAAATTTTACACTGATCTCTGGAATGGCCGCTAGAAATTTTACGACATTCGCATATATTCTCGCTAACAGATAGAGCAAGTTTAGACGCAGTAATGGTGACTTTATAGAATATTAACAGAATATTGATTACAGATACAGGGATATTTAAATTATATAGGCCTACCACAAAATTAGCTTGGAGATATCTGACTGAAAAGGAAGGCATGCTGCGTTCACACGGAAAGATGCAGTTCCGATTCCCGAAGAAGACCGCTGAAGGTTCCAAAACGAGTTAATCTCTTCTGAATAGGCAACCTGAGGTTCACTCTACATGCACCAAAAAATAATCACCAGGTTAGTTGGTGGGGACAAAGTTGCCGGGTACAGTGCTTACTAGACTCTACGACCAAGTGCTGGGTAGTGAAAGCATTTACCTTCCTCTCGTCCATGGCCTGCACGGAGATGGCTCTTTATAAGTTTGGCTATAAGAGATCATGAGAAAAAAATATAAGGCATTTTTTCCCTTCCTATTATCTAGAAGGTGCAGCGTCCCAGTCCTTTTACTGAATATGATATAACAATCTCGGCTATATTCATAGCATATTATATATCGACGGCTTACTTCTAAAACCTCGTATGTCCCAATGCTCTTCCTGTCCATTATATACCTTAAGACTGGTCACGCCTCCCAGCCACACATAGATACGCAGCCCATCAGAACAATTTTCCTTGTGTTCATTTTCCTATAGGTATGTGTAAAGGAAAATGAACCTTAAATACATTATACTGTAGGAGTGTGTAAATTAGCTTGTAAACAACATCCCTGCAATGCGGTACGGTAAGGTCTATTTTCGTTTACATTTTAACATAGGAAAATGAACAGAATGAAAATTACTCTGAGGGACTGCATATAAATATGTGACTGGGAGGCATGACCAGTGTTAAGGAATATAATGGGTAGGAAGAGCATTGGGACTTACGAGGTTTTAGAAGTAAGCCATCGATATTCTGATGAAGCCCTGTGTCAATAACGGGCGTTATAAAATTCTGGTCTCGTAGTTATCACTCAATGCTTTATACCGTTTGTCTCTTCCCCAGTCTGATAAAGACTATATATATCAAGGCAGAATACTCATAGAACGAAAAGTGTAGATAATACATCTGTCCTATTCACGGGTTCTTCCATTTTTTCTCTTTTCGATTAAGCCTCGAGAGCGCTTTTGAGACTTCAAATCCCTAATATGTTTGAAACCTTTTGAGGAATTCAGAGGCGTGCGCAGAGAGGAAAGAAAGAAGGATCGAGATAGAATGTGTGTTTGTGATGCCAGCCAAGCGCTGCTGCATTGTCGGCGGATTTACAGTAATCCCCACTCACACCTCCGAACTTCCAATTGAAGTGTGACAGTAATATCAAATGATGTCGACCTAAAATTATAATTGGATGTGTAATGAACCATGTGACGAGCGTATACAGGGGATAATCAATCAAAATGTTGCTATAATATGTCTGTCTTATCCTAGCTGACCATTTTTTCCATTTCTGTTATTTACTTTAGCCCTGAACATGTCCAACTCCATGGCTAAATTGCTGGCGTGCTGGCCTTTGGTCACAGGGATCCCGGGTTCGATTCCTGTTAGGGTCAGGAATGGTAACCATAGTTGGTTAATTCTCCTGGCACGGGAGCTGGGTGTATGTGTCGTCTTCAACATCATTTAATCTTCATCAAGAAGCGCTTGTCGCCTACAGGCGTCAAATCAAAAGGCATGCATATGGCGAGCCGAACTTGTCCTCGGACACTCCGTGCACTAAATGCCATACACAATTTCATTTTTAAAGATACACGATGAAAGGGCATTTATTTATTTGAGATTATTTGAAGTCTGTTTATACTAGTTTCAGTTTACTTAAATTCGCAAATCGGGTGGTAAATGCCTGTATACAACAGGCTAGATTTTTACTGCCCCATGAATAAAGAATACATTACTTTCCCAGCTCGTACGCCGTGGTCAAACTGGGATGATAAAAGGTCGCACTGTTTCACAGTAAACTATACCTGTCATTCTCAACGGGTGTGCTCTTTCCGAGGGTCAGACGTACTAATATCGGTGAAACATTGGGAGCTACCAACCCAATTCTACAACCGGATGGTAATATCTTATTTATCCAGTGCTTGTATGTCTTATATACGGATATGATAAGTGAAAATTTCCAAACAATAAACATTAAGCAGATTCAGGATACAGAAAGAGAATAAGGGCATACAGGGATGCTGTAGCAGAAACAGCAAGGGAATACCTGGAAACTACTGTGTGTAAAGATACGAAAAAGCTAACATTTTCTTGGAATGACGAAGTGAAGGTGAAAGTGGCTTGTAAACTTGAGTATCTGAAATAGTTCCAAGCAAGGAATGATGTAGATTGTACGTAGATGAAAACAACAAAGTGAAACAATTATTGAATCCAAGAAGAAATCATGGGAAGATGTCGGTAATAACCCGGAAAAGGCTAGGTCACACCGTATATCAGCAGGAATAGATGAAATTAGACTTAAAATGGTGAAATATGGTGTGAAGGCAGGAATTAAATTGCTTCATAGACTGATAAGATTAACATGGAATGTTAGTAAGGTTTCTTGTGATTGGCTGAAAGCAGTAATTGCACCTGTCTATGAGCAAGTTAGCAAGGTATTTCAAGGCAAGGTGTTCACTGGCATCTTGGAAGGGACGATGCGAATAGTGATTGAGAGCAAGTTGGATGAAAACTAGTGTAGTTTCAGAATACAGAGGGGCTGTTAGGTTCAGAGTTTCAGTATGCGCCAGGCAATTGAAAAAAATGCTACGAAAGGAACAGACAGTTATGTTTACGTTTTGTAGATCGAGAGAAGGCAAATGACAGAGTATAGGGGGAAAAGATGCTGGCCGTACCGGCCAGCTATGGAATTAGGTCAAGATTTAAGAGCAATTGAAGACATTTATGGTGACAATAATTTCAAGTGATAATATTGATGGTTTGTCATTCCAAGTACTTAGGATGTAATATGCCAGGATGGTAGTATAGTAATTGAGAATGAATGAAGGTGCAGCATAGCTAATGTAGAAAGCTTGCACTTGTGATCAACATTATTATGCAAGAAATAAGTCAGCTCCCGTACCTAACTATTTTTACACCGGTCTGTTTTAGACCAACTTTACTATACGAGAGTGAAAGCTGGGTAGACTCATGATATCTTATTCATAATCTAGGACTAACTAACATAAAATAGCGAGTTTGATCTCTGGTACAAATAGGCGGGAGAAATGGCAGGAAGATACACGGAATGAGGAGATATAGGTTAAGTAAGATGAACTCGATGGATGAAGCGGTACGTATAAACCGACTTCGTTGGCGGCGTAACGTGAGACGTGGGGTGGAGGAGAGGCTACCTAGGAGAATAATGGACTCATTTATGGAGGTTAGGAGAAGTAAAGGGAGACCAAAATGACGTTTATTATGCTCTGTTTCTAATGATTTAACCTTTTCCATCCCATTCCAGAGTTAATTTGGATGTCAATATGTCCCCCGTGGTCTCAAACACGAGTTAACTCGGATTTCAAGCAATGCGCTCCTCTCCACTTCCGAGTTCAGTCTGACGCTGTAGTTTTGTTGCTCATCCCGTGGTCTGTTCAGACGACGGACGATTGTGACAACAATTATGTGCCTTGTGTATTTCCTTTTACAGCTGTCTTCTGAGAAGGGTGTGCAGAAATGTAAAGAAAGGTGAAGGAAGATTGAATATTAGAAATTTTAGAGTACATAAGTTGAAGTGGAACAAGCTCTAGACATTTACCATGCCATTGTTATTTTTTGGTAAGAGAACCAAGAGAAAATTCTATTGCTAATATTGTCGTCCCATGGCTGTTCAGTACCTGAGTGAATGCCTTTTTCAACGATTGTTGAAACATCCAAAATTAATCTGGCACCGGACTAAATAGAAAGGAAACGAACCACGGAATTTATAAACTCGTGTCCTCATACTGAGGTGGTGCGGCTCTTTTCAGGCGCAACCCCTATGGAGGTGAGCTGCATGTACCATTTAAACACATATCAGCCCTCCTGCCATTCCTAAATTACTAGCAGTATCGGGAATCGAACCCGGGCACGGCAGCTAACAGTGCTAACCTTTACGCTATGGAGGCCGACAACTTGGAAGTGAAAAGGCTAAAGGTAAGAGGCCTTAGAACTAGTTACAGTGGAGGATTGTGGAGGCGTTCGTTAAATTCACAGGTTCGCACACTCGGTGTTGAAAGGCATAATAGTCTATAATGAGGATGTATGTATGCATGTATGTATGTATGTGAATTCATGCTTTATTTGCATTTCCCTTAGTAAAACCATCCTGTAAGTAATTGTATTTTAGTAATTTACAATCTGTTAATTTGTACGTTATTCTTCTCAAGTTATAGCCACCGGTTGTCGAAGTGAGCAATGTTAGCAGTGAAGGCAAAACTGAATAGCTCTGAGAATAATGCCTTTCTGTAGTACGCCCACATAAGTGACATACTATATATATTTTTTTAAATATTGACTTTAAGGCCCACTACCTACTTTTACGGTTTCCAGAGAATCGGAGGTGCCGGTGTTCTTTTATGTGCCAGTAAATCTACCGACACGAGGCTGACGTATTTGACCATCTTTTAATGCCACCGGACTAAGCCAGGATCGAACCTGCCAGGTTGGGGTCGGAAGCCCAGCGTCTCAACCGTCTGAGCCACTCAGCCGGATAACAACATTCTTCTAGCGCCACACTAGTGTCTCTATCTCCTCTTACAAGTTTTTACTGAAAATTTGGTGGTGTATATTGTACAGCCCTTTAAGGGCCTTAGATTGCCAAGACAGCTCATGTCCAATCTGACGGCCCGCATTCTCACGGGATAACTGTGACGATATAGGCATACTCAGCCATTTTGGTGGCCTTTATAATGGGACTCAGTGTCTCTAGGATGGGGAAGCCTCTAAGCTGGTCTAACTTCCAGCCTACAGTCCATAATAGATATCTTTGTAGTGGCCCGTAACCGAACCCACAACATCCGTATGAGAGACAGACGTAATAGGATTACCACGGGTCATACCTCATTGTAGGTATCACATATCTGAATATCGTCTAGCCCAGGGACAATTTTGAAGTTTAAGACAGGTTATAAAGTGGTAAGTACAAAACGTGTTACCATATTCGTAGATTCCCACACCACTTCATCTTATTAGGGATATTCATTCCGACAACCTTGAGCCTATTACAATCTATTTCAGACACTTCCCTGATACAGGTTACAGAAATAACTTGTTTTCCTTTAAGTCTTAGTCCCATTTATGGATTCTGAGGTGAAGAGGCCCAATATCAGTTAAACATTAGCCATTTGTCAACTTTGAACTTGCATTTCAGTCAAATGTTTTCCTACAATCAACATCAGATCAGGAAGTCAGCGGGAAGGATTTAAGGGCGGCAGTTCGGGTATTGACAGTGTTTATAGGATTAGGAATATTTTTATTTGCTATTACGACCACTTGGGCATCGGGTCCCATGAGTCGTTTCTTACATGAATGCCGATCTAGTGTCCAAATTTGAACGCCATGTGGTGTTTTCACCATTTTCCTGATGAATCTAAAACAAAACTCTTCCAATTTAACCTACTTAGTCCTGTTCCTCTTTACTGTCTTGTATGACTTCAAAGAACTATTTTGGTTTTATCGTTCTGATTAGCTGCCCCAAACATCATATGACATTTTTGTCACAAAGATAATGGTCAGTGGATCGTCAATTAGACACTCAGTATCGCGATGTTTCTCGCCAGATACCTTGTTCTTTTTCTATGCATTTTCTGAGGAACTTCATACCTGCGGCTGTAAGCCTGCTCTCAAGTTAGGTCTAGAGTGTCCAGTTTTCTGATCCATGTATAAGAGTGGGCAGGTAAAGTGCTTCATAAATTCTGATTTTTTGTTTCTTTGGTTATTTCCTTTTTACTTAAGGATGCTGGGACGTGAGCCCTTTGAATATGTGCATTTAAAAACGAGATTTTATGTATTTATATTTGACAGAGAGTTGTGAAATTCACAACATACATCGGAAACTTTGTTTTTAAGCAACATAATAATGATAATCTAAAACCCTCAAAGAAATTAGGGAATGGTACTTTGTATTTATCATTATTATTTTGGCTTATGAAGAATTTCCCATCGTAAATTGAAATCATCGTACCCGTCAGGCATATAGAAGAGGTAGATTAAATATGATTCTTAAAAGTAGTTATTCGAATGTGCCATGTTTACCACCCTTGTATCTCTGATCTTCTTTGTTTCTTTCCTCACCTCCTTTAGCTTAATCATACAGTAATTTACGGTATTGTAGATTATTAGCTTCCCATCACCTGTTATTATTGTCCTTACGTATTCAAGCTGCTCCAATTCCATGACTTTCTTTGTTCAATTAAATAACAAGCATACATTCAGCAATGTAATCTGTGTCCTACAACTCTGGCTGCAGTTCAGTTTCCTAGTTGTGCTCTGTCAAGCTCGCACGCACGCTGTAGTACAATAATTACATACTACCGAGCACAGAGGACATATGAGTTTTTGTTACTCGATTTAACTCGATAGGATAAAAATGCTATACATATGTTTGCCCTCATTATATTCTAATAAATCATTAAATTCAGTGGGAGAGTAAAAAACGGGTAACCAATCGTAAGCATTTTACAAAATGGCACGCTTCAACATTAATCAAAAACTGATTTATAGTCCACAGCTATAGATTTGGTATGGTCATCCAGATTATGGCCTGTGTATTTGTTCATTCATAAGTAATGAATATAAAATATTTTCCATAAATAATAGAGCACTAGGAGTGAATAAATAAATACAATACTGCATTGGCGGATACAGAGCTTATGGTAATTAACGTTCATGAAATAATGAATTTAAAGCATTCGCATCAGATAATAATTTGCCTGAAGGGAGAAGTGTGGAAATAGAAATTAATGTAGTGTGACCTTTCTCAAAATGGTCCATCATTCTGCTACAATTATGTATGTTATAAGTTTTACGTCCTATTAACTTCACCCGATGTTATTTCTTGGTGGGTGTGGTATTATTGCAACTACAGGTCCTACCAAATGTTTAAGGACACCTTTATATTTCATGAACATGATTCCTGTCGTTAAACTTTCGGTCTCAGGCAAACAATTTTTATATAGTCTCTTCACCGGTAAAACGTTGTATCCCACAGTACTCTTCCTATCCATTATTCTCCTTAAGACAGGTTACGCCTCCCAGCCACATATGGATACGCAGTCCATCAGATGTCCGTTGTGTTCGTTTTCCTATGTCGACGATTAAACGAAGATGAACCTTACAAGCATTGTACACTAGGAGTACGTAAATACGTAATGCAAACGTACATTCCTACAGTACGGTACTGTAAGGTTCATTTTCCATTACACATGGGCATAGGAAAATGAACACAACAAAATTTGATCTGATGGACTGCATCTCCATACGTGGCTGGGAGGCGTGACCAGTCGTAAGGAGAATAAGAGCTTTGTGAAATACAACCTTTTACCGGTCGAGCGACGATATGGAACTAGTACATATTTAAAGGAACAAATGCTGAATTATTCATTAAGATATTACTCTTTGTTTTGTAGTTGTAAAGGAAAATAGCTATTTTCTAATACTTGACGAGAACTGGAGAGTACAATTTGGGGATTAAATTAATAATCTTCGTTAAGAAGAAACACAGATACCTGTAGAATATTTATAATTGTAATAGAGCAATAGAATATTGTTCTATATAAAAATATCGCCCGTTTTATAGCTCGCAATAGAACGACACAAAGTGGTAACAAATAAACCTGCCTTGACCTTGGCTGGACAGGAGACACCTCAAGCTACCGAGATCATTGGCGTGTTACGTTATATCGGGACATAGTGCTGTCTTCCCGAAACCCAGGATTCGTTTCATATAACGTTATATAGCGTGAGATAAGCAGTTTTAAGGTTATCCCAGATGATTTGGATCCCATAAGTTGCTATGGGTGCTATAACTGTTTTAATTTTTTTTGTTTTTGTGGTTGTTGGATGTTGTAAATTGCTTGTATTCTTGATGTTGCTCTTTTTGATATGACTGTTGAAAGATAACAATATTGTTTGAAGAGGAACTTTGAGATATTTGAATTTTGGTACTACTTCGAGAGATTTATTTTTAAGGGTTAATGTATCTTTTGGAGAGAATTTACCACCTCTTCTGAAAATCATTTGTTTAGTTTTGTCGTGATTTATTTTTAAGTCATCTTAGGGCCCATGGGTTGAGTCTGTTTAGTGCCTTCTTTAGCTCTTCTCTCTCTTCTGAACCTATTACCATATCATCTGCATAGAATAGAAGTATTGCTGAACTGTCCTTAATGAGGTCCCAGTATCAGAATTAGAGCTCTTTGCGTAAATCCTGATATGATAAGTTTGTAAAACAAGTATGCTTGTTATTTAATTGAATAATAAACACGTCATGGAATTGGAGCAGCTTGAATACTTAAGGACAATAATAACAGGTGATGGGAAGCTAATAATCTATAATACAGTACATTACTGTATGATCAACACCATATTAAGCTAAAGGAAAGAAACAAAGAAGATCAGAGATACTTAAAAGTAAAGGGATGTCGTTCAATACCCTCAATTACACAATGAATCCTCCCAAACACTATGTATTACATTCACATAAACAACTCCTTAGTATCTCTTAGACTGCCTCAGTGGATCTGATGATGACCTTGGTGCGCTTTCCACCATAACGGCCCGAGATGAAGGTGAGCTTTGTCACCTCTGCTGTTCAACACCTCAGTTAGATGACATTACTGGTGAGGGTTGAGAAAGGTATGCTTTCTATCACACAACAGCTCACTACCGATGCGTATTATAATACTAATAATACTTGTAGTAATAATAATAATATATTTATGGATCACAAACGCTAATTTTGAACAGGAAAGCAGCCATTGAAAACATTAAGAAAAAAGGAATGCAAGATCATAAGAAAAATACTAGGCCCAAACCTCGCAAGAGGGTTATATAGACTCAGAGGCAAACAGGAAACCAAACAATACACAAATATTCACAGTGTAATTAGGAAACGCAGGTTAATATTCTATGGACATATTAAATTAAAATAATGGATCCAGACAGAATTACAATCAAAATAGTTGAATTCTATGAAAAGAGAAGTAAAGCAAAAACAGACACAGTGAAATGGATTGGGGAAATCAAATATAATCTGAAACAGTCTGGAAGTACACCAACAGATGTACAAAACCGGGTAATACTCAGATCAAAAAATCAAAAATGGTAAGTCAACCAAGATGAAATACCACACAGGACTACAACAACCTGGTTTGAAGACAGAAAGGAAGCCTACATGGAAATAATGAAAGAGGTATGGACACAAAGGAGGGCAAATATAAGCCACTAATTTGCGTAGTTCTAACGGGCTTATTCACAAACACACACATATATACTAGCGGTTATCCTCGGCTTCGCTCGCGTGGAATTCGCAATTTTTTAAAAGTTATCGTCCTTCGTTACTGTCCTATGACACTATCTGAAAGTCCCTAAAGTATAAAATATCGGCAAAAAATTGAGTTCTATTTTCCCAAGAAACTCTCTGTAAGCCATGTTTGTGGTATTGCCTTTTGGGGATAAGATGACCATGCGACATAGAACTGTACATGTGAGAAATAGTCCACTCTCAAGTAAAAATACATTACATTATTCTTAAAAAACGATTCGGAATACCTATTTTCACGTCTGCAACATCTTCAGTTTTTTAGATATAATTATCCCCATAAAAAGTAATTCGCCGCCATTATCAGTCCTCCACTAACCTCCAATCATCCAAAGTCGATTTCACGAAAACAAAATAAATACTTCTTTTCATTTTTAAAGGAGATTTCAAACACCAATTTTCACGTCTGTAAGATCTTCAGTTTTGAGATATAAGTATCCTCATAAAAAAATCAACTCTTTTTCGATACTTTTTACCCCCATTAAACGTTTTTTTCCGAAAACAAAATATACATGATCCTGTACATTTGAAGTACTCTCCAAATACCAAGTTTCAAGTTTGTACCATGTTAAGTTTTTGACAATTACTATAGATGTACCGGTATTCATTTAAAAAATTCACCCGCTTTTTTAATTCTTTTTACCCATTTAAAGGGATTTTCCGAAAATAAAAAGTACTTGTTTCTTTATTTTTAAAGGTGATTCCAAATACCAGTTTTCCAGTCTGTTATATCTTCAGTTTTTGAGATGTAAGTATCCTCATGACAAATCAACATCTTCTTCACTTGTTTCCACCGCTCTCTCCCCTTACGCGGATTTACCAAAACTATAAATACATGTTTCTTTATTTTCGAAGGGCTTTCCAGATACCATCTTTCACGTCTGTAACATGTTCAGTTTCAGAGCTATAAGAATCCTCATAAGCAGAATTCAACTCACTTCCTTATTTTCACCCCACCACCACTTATGCCGATTTTCCGAAAACAAAATAATACATGTTTCTTTAAGTTGGAGGGTAAAAGTATGTGAAAGAAATTGAATTCATTTCATGGGGATATTTATCTCAAAAACTGAAGGTTACAGACGTAAAAATGGTATTTTGCAATCTACTTTAAAAATAAAGAAACTCAAATGCCAATTTTCACGTTGTAACATCTATGTTTGTTTTTAGGTATATGTATTCTCATACAAGTAATTCAACCAATTTCTTTTCAATTACCGGGCGAGTTGGCCGTGTGCTTAGGACCGCGCAGCTGTGACCTTGCATCCGGGAGGCAGCCCTGAAGGTGGTTTTCCTCGGGTTGCCATTTTCACACCAGGCAAATGCTGGGGCTGTACCGTAATTAAGGCCACTGCCGCTTCCTTCCCAGTCCTAGCCCATTCCTGTCCCGTCGTCTCCATAATACATATCTGTGTCTGTGCGACGTAAACCCAATAGCAAAAAATCCCACAGAATGGCCGATTGACGCCTCTCTTGCTTTCTACCCAAGGGACAACCACGAATTTAAAGGAATGATGATGAAAATGGCAATACGTTACTTCCCTGCTAGCAAGCAGTCAGAGACATTGCCATGGTAACCTGTAGGTTCGTTGTTGGTCTGTCGGTCAATGCAGAGCATGATATCCGCAGAAAATAGTAAATTTCTCCGTCATTTGAAGAGTAAGGTAAATTATGAACATAACAAAAGTTGTTTATATATAAGAGACGTTTCACACACGGTCCACGGAGTTTACAGAAAATCAATAGTATAAGAGAAAATGGAGGAAAACCGTTCTGGTTTTCCTATAAACGTCCCGTTTGTTTAAGGATTGTAAAATGATATCCATATCGAAACCTTTCTCGGGATGAGTATACTCTAAATATGATGTTTGGTTGAGATCTATCCAGCCGTTTCGCCGTGATGGTGGAACAAACGGACATACAGACAAACAGACAGACACGAAAATTAAAAACGACCGATTCGGTCTTGAGTTGACGTAAAACGGATAAATATCTGAACAATTGGCAAAACAAACGAAATTACAGGCAGCGGACCACCTACAATTTTGTTTATATAGATTACCATGCCTCAGAGATTCGGTCAATCAATCAGTCATTGATCTGCATTTAGGATTGTCACCAAGATTTCTTTACCTGAATAATTGCCCCAATTTGTCCTCTCGTAGTCCAACTTTTTCCTCATATTATGAACATTCCTACCTTTCGGTGATTTGTCCGTCTCAGTACTCATTTTCTACACAACGACACCTCACACTACTATCCACCTCAGAAACACGCAATAGTGATTACATCCTTTCACATAGGATTGGCGTCAGAAGGACATATATCCTTATATCTGGGCCAAATTAATACACGTGTCAACCCCAAACATTTTGAGAAATTGACCAGGAATAATAATAATAATAATAATAACAATAATAATAATAATGTGTGGGTTTTCAGTCTTCAGCCCGAAGGCAAGTTGGATCCTCAACAGCTTCACCATCAGCTGTCATAGATGGCCTAGCCTTCACTGAAAGGGAAATGAGTGAAGTAGTTTCCCATCGCTTTCCTCACTGAGCCAAAAGTTATTATTACATATCAGACTGCCAAGCCCACTGAAATGTATGCACCAACCGACCCTATGAGCAACATTTTCACACTATTTATAGCAGCGACAGGCCGCATGAGGAATGGCATTGCTAGCATCGCTCATACCTGAGTCACTTTCATATTGCCAAACCCAAGGATAAGACCGAGACATATAAATGAAAGTAAATATATATATATATTGCACCATCCCGCGTCCAGGTTGACTACACGAGTTTCCAGACTAGCTCTTGATAATACTTTCATCTGCCGAATATTCTTGGGTTGTGAGTTCCGCGTGAGAAAGAAACACCGACGGCCTACGGTAAATACCAACCTACGTAAATGAACGTCTTCAACACGCTATTAGTCGGTTACCGTATATTTTTGATACCAAAATTTATCGCAAAAATCAGATTATCGTGGCTTGCCAAGAACACCGTACATGATGTCATCATGATCGCAATGAAAATTAATCATTCCAAGCCTATATCTAGTACTTACTCTAAGCAGACATTGAAAGAATCCAATATTACTCTACTCAACTTTTATTCATAAATTGATTTATGGGTGAATTGGAATAAACGTTGATTACCTTGAAAATCATTTATACAGTATAGCAGGTTTCCTATTCAATCAGTTTCTCAATAAATATATTGATGTTGTCTTGAAGAAATAGGTTTGGGAAAACCTCTGAAAAATAAATAAAATAATGAACTTAGGCCTTATTCATCTGAATCATAATCTTAGCCTCTCGAAAAATTGTATTATAACTAAGTAGTTTCCAAGGAATTCAAATGAAAGAAAAAATAATTAAATTACATAATAAGTAAAATTACTCAACATAATTGAAAAAGTTGGATAATTGCAATAATTATAATTATTATAATGTTTGTAATGAATGAATTATTTGGATGCATCCGAAAGTTCTAAGTAAAATAAACTATATTCCTACTATATACAATTCAAATTAAAGTTCAATTGGAAAATGAGGAAAACGCAAAGAAAATGGCCAATAATTAATGACTCAATTAATTAATTAATTAATTAAGATCTGGAATCTCTGAAAATTAAGTTAAGTTGCTTCTCGAAACCATCAAGATTCAATTGCCTGAATTAAATTCGCATACAATTACAGAAATGTATATCACTCGGTTGAAAACAGTTCATCTCAATGTCCACGCACAGTAGAAAAATCGTGTGAAAAGATTACTGTCTGATTCTTAGGTATCTACTCTATTCGAAGTTTCAATTTGTTCAATGTTTCATATTTTGTACCAATTAGCCTCCATATAAGCAAAACTAAGTCCACTTTAAGTCGTAAGCATTTTCAAATTATTTCCATCGTAAGGATTACATTGCTAAATTATTCAATTATTCCTTTAATTCATGGTTAAATTTCAGCTAAAGTGCGTATATGACTTACCATAACATTTCCAAGTATATCACGATTAATAATCCAACGAAATACCATGTATGGAAAAACTGACACATAGGAAGACTCTATCCTCATCTAAAATCCACATATGAAAGTCTAAGTTACCAGTGATGACTAGTATTGCTCCAAGAGAAAATAAATAAATCGTAAGCTGACTTGCCGTAAGTGAGAATATATGAAAACAGTCGTAGTTATGTCAGTGAAGGTCTAAATGTTTATGTAAGTGATCTCTCGGCTCTTCGAAGATCCTACTTATTCAATTAATTCTTTAGTGATGGCATTAAGATCGTATTCTAAACTGTATCATATATATATTAGGGAATAAAATAGCAATCAGAAACAGTACGTTTCACCTCCGACACCTTAGCATGTGCAACCCACACATACTACCATTTCTCGAAGAAATACTATGACCGACACCTTAAATAACAGTAACTATCACCATCAAAATACACTAGCAATTCATATGCTAACTATATTCATTATTTAACACTTCCATTATCGCGTAGCATTTATAATTGAAGCACTCATTCCATCAAAACACAACATATGTACTATCACCTGCACATATATATATTCATTACCATTACTGTCATAGTATCAAATAAATAGTACACTGTAACCTTAAAATTGTGCCATCAAATTTCCTTGTAATACTCCCTAAATACGATCTTTACGCTTGCTATTAGTCAAAACCATCATGCATATAAATATTAGGTTCCTCATAATACTCTAATATTTCACTGACAACAAATTATGAAAAAAAAAATATCAATCACTTCTCCACTCTCATATTGACAGATTTACGAACGGCATTTCACTGGTACTTTAACGCCTATGTTTGGAATTTACGGTAACTTTGGATGAATACCTATTTCCTTGTGAACACACACACGTATATTAATTACGCACACAAAATGTTACTACATATATTATACATTAACCCAAAGAATAAGGTTTTCTACTTACGATACGACTTAAATGGGGACTTATCTTTGCTTATTGGATCTGGCTTCCATCTCGCTGTTGATCGTCATGGGATGGTAGGTCTTGCTCCCTGGTTCGGCTTAAGTAACAAGGAATCATCTCGTCATCACAGCTGACTACTATCCTCCTGGATCATCCATCTCGTCAAGCGTTACCATAGCCAGAGTAGTCCTCGCCTCAGCTTCTTAGAACATCATGACGGCCTCCATTGCATCAAGGACAGAATAATACAAGGCATTAGTGGATTTATACATGGTAATCTGCTTAGTAATGCTAATGTGGTCAGTATATTTGTTTTCTGTTCCGCTTAATTTGCCTATAAGACTCTAAATATCGTCTTGTTTCAAACTGCCTTGCTCGCCGAAACGTTATGAATTTTATGTGCTTTAAGGATTGCACTCTGTTCCGTCTACTTCAGTTCTCTTGATGTTATGCAGTATCGGGCAAATAAAATGTTCCGAGCCCAACCGTGACGTAGTGAAGCTCCAACTTGACGTTTCTTATCAGCTGGTCTTTTATCTCACGTATATGTCAAATACAGCTGGTGTTCGGCGGGTTATCGTTGACTTGATCTTATCTCTAACAGTAGACTAAACTCTCCAATTATTACTGGGTTTCTTTACGCGATTCCGTCTTTCTTGGTGTAGTGCTCAATTAAGAATCCTTTCTCTAATGGAAGATTTTTTTTCAATAATGGATTTAAATAATCCGCTCTCGTCATTCTTTCGCACTGCCTTCTAAAAAAAGAATTCCTTCTGTGATTGCCGGTTGAATTTATCATCTCTTCAGTTCATACAGCTGTTAATTGTTTTTATTCTGACCCGCTAATAGCCGAAGCGCCATTTTTGTTCCAAATATAGTAACTATAGAACGGTGAAATGGCACATTTACTCCTCCCACGTTGACTTAAATATATTGCTTGCTATATATTTATCCTATATATTTCTAAGATCATAATGGGACTTTTCACTGTTCATAGTTAAAATTTTGAGAGCATTACTGTAAGTTTTTTTTTTTAATTGGATTAGTTCGTTCTTCTCATAAGCCATTCCACTTCTCATTCCTTATTTAACTACGTCATTTGATGGATCCTAATTCCTTTGTTCCTTGTAATATAACTTAATATTTGCCGCATTGTGTATTCCTTTACTTCTACCATTCAGATCGTGAACTTCATAAGCGTTGTTTCCAAATGACCGATGTATAACAAATGGTCCATCGAATAAATGTATGAACTTTGCAAATACTTTAGTGGATGCGTTTGAGATTGCTGGCTTCTTTACTAATATAAGGTCGCCTTTCCTCAATTCAGGATGGAACTTCTTGTGTTGTATCCTCCTCAGTCTCCTTTGGGATTGTTTATATAACCTCTCTCGAACTAGTTGGTTCAGCTTATCTTGGTCTAAGCTTGGTTCGGTAGGTAACTGAATTATCTTGTCCCATGGTCTCTCAGGTTTAATGTTGTAATGAATAACCTTTGGAATTTGGCCGCTGGATTCGTGGACAGTGTTATTAATACTTTCTTCAATTCTCTCAAGCACATCTATCCATTTCCAGTGTTGTTTGGAACAGTATATCCGGCAAAATTTGGCTATTTCTTTCATATATCTTTCTACTGGGTTGGATGCTGGATGTCTTATTGAACATAGAACATGTTTAATTCCCATCTCTTCCATAGCCTCTTTAAATTTAAGTGATGTAAATTGAGTTCCTCTGTCGGACAACAGTCTCTCGGGTTTTCCCATGTTAGGCAAGATATGTTTAACTAGACGTCGTATTACTTGTTTCGAATTAGCACGCTGTATTGGTTGAAGTGATACATACTTTGAGAAAACGTCCATAACTACCACGATGAATTTATTTCCTTTCTTAGCGGTAGGAAGCTTGCCAAATATGTCGATAGCATATAGCTCTCTGGCTTTGTGTGGTATTATGGCCCTTGGTTCATGCCTTATCAGACAATTACCTTGTTTCACTTTCTGGCAAATATCACAAGTTCTTACAATACTCCTTATAGTTCTTCTATTTCCTTTCCAAGTAAATTTTTCTAAGATGACTTGAGTTACTTTCTCCATACCGCCATGTCCTGTGATTCGATGTACGTGCCAGACCACTTCTCTATATAATACTGAAGGTAATACAATGCGTACTTTCTCTTGATCTTTACCTGTTTTAGCCATGAGCATACCCTGTTCGATGCTGTATACTCTTGATATTTTCGACCTTGCCTCAGAATCGCAATCTCTACTTTCTAACTTATCTATGATATTCTTCAACTTCTCATCCTGACGTTGCAACTGTACAATATTCCGTAATTTTTCTAGAATATCCTCATCTTCCGGAATTAGCTCTATTTTATGGACTTCCTCCATGTTGTCCATGGGATTTCGACTCAAAGCATCGGCTAGGATATTTTCCTTTCCACTGCAGTATTCTATCTTTATTTGGAACTGTTGAGTGAACAACATCCATCTTGTTATTCTTTCGTTTGTCATTGCTGCTTTAAGTCCGAAAGTCAACGCTTTGTGATCAGACCTGACAGTTATCGGATATCCATAGATAGTTTTCTTCCACTGCTGTAAAGCATAGACTATTGCCAGTAGCTCTTGTTCCGTGGTGGTGTAATGAATTTCATGACTCCTCAACTTTCGACTGGTGAAAGCTAAATATATTCTTTTAGGGGGTGTTCCCTCTTCCTCTTGGTATAAACATGCGCCTATTCCGACATTTGAGGCATCTGACTGAATAATAAATTCCTTTTCGTAATTAGGATAGCCTAGCTTTATACTTTTGGTCAGCAAAGTTTTTAATTCTTGGAAAGCCCTTTCTGCTTTTTCATCCCACTTCCATCTGTTATTTGTTTTCAAAAGATCCTGTAGAGGTGCTGCAGTTTGAGTGTAACCTTTACAGTGGTTAGAAAAGAACTGGGCCATTCCGAGGAATTGTCGTACATGTTTAATGCGTTTTGGTCGAGGGAAGTCGCATATCGCCTGGATTTTTACTGGGTTTGGTCGTACCCCTGTGCCATCTATCATGTGACCGACAAATAATACTTCTTCCTGACAGAACTTGGACTTGGCTATGTTGATTTTGAACCCAGCTGTCCTTAGATTTTGAAATAACTTCTCTAGCTTATCACAATGATCCTCGAATGTCTTAGTTGCCAAGATGAGGTCGTCTACATAACAAGTTAGAAATTCCTTCACCTCTGGAGTTAAGTTCCTATCCAGGGCTCTCACCAAAACGGCACAACTGTTTTTCAGTCCGAAAGGCAATCGACAGTAGCAATAAGTCTGACTGTCAAACATGAATCCCGTTAGCAGTCGAGATTTTTCTTCAAGGACAATATGATGGTAGGAAGACGTGAAGTCCATCGTCGAAAAATACCTCATGTCTCGGAATTTTTGTACAATGTCCTTAATCTTCGGTACAGTATTATATTCAGGAATTAATCGGGTATTTAAGGATCTCGCATCTAGGCAAATTCTCAGTTTCCCGTTGCTTTTCACAACTATTACTAACGGGTTCAAATATGGACTAGATGTTTTCATGATAATTCCATCATCCTCCATGCCTTTTATAATTTCCTTTACTTCTGAGAAATATTTCTCTGGTACCCCATACAATTTTCCTTTAAAATGTGTCCAATCATTTACCAACAACTTATATCTAAAATTAAGAATCTGTCCTGGCTTGTTCCTGAATAAATCTGAATATTCCAGCAAGATTCCGTGAAGTCTGGATTTTTCGAGTGGTGAGATTTTAGCATTTGCAACCGCCTCTGAGATGTTTGGTGTATTTTCTTCTTCCACTGTAATCATGACCTTCTCAATAATTTCTAGCATATTCTCACATGGTATTGATATTTCATTCCCTTCTATTTGCAATTTCGAATCCCTTTCTGAGTGTAAGTCCTCTCCTTCTTCCTCGACTTTCACATTATTGACTACACCGTCGTCCTTATTGATCTTAATTCTTTCCTGTTTTTCTTCGGTATTCCCATCGCAAATAGGAAATCTTATCTCTTGTTTCTCCATGTCAATGGTCATTCCTGTGACTGTCATAAAATCTATTCCTAGTATGACGTTATACTTGATTCGGTTCATGACTACAAATGGGTGTTCAAAATTTCTGTTTCCTATATTAATCTCCAGATATGTTTGTACATCACACTCCACTGTCTTGTCAGGTACAATACCCCGTATCTTAATTTTTGACACTGGGATCGTAAGCAGTTTCATTCTTTTATTCATGTCTTGGAAAAGCTCTTTGGATAACACACTGATACTGGCTCCAGAATCCACAAGGCAATGTACTTTAAGCTCTCCTATTCTTGCGACTATAATAGGTAAATTATATCTTTTCTTGATGTGATGCTGTGTTAAGTCCTTAACCAATTCTTCAGAATCAATCTCCCACGAATCTACCTGCGTTACAAAATAACTATTAATTTTGAAATTTCCCGCGTTTTCTATATTTTCAATTTCACCTTCTAATTCGAAATCGGCGTTTTTTTTTTTGCTTGTCGGCCTTTCACTCTCTCCCCTATATTCAAATTCTTTTGTGTTGGGATTGAGCGCCTGTTCTTCTTGTCTTCGCTTCTTGAATCTTTGTAATTCAAGACTCTCAGCTCCTTCCACGTCAGTATTTACGTCCTGATCTCTGATAGCCTTTTCCCATTTAATTTTATCATTTCGGGCCTCATTCAGTTCTTGGATGTATCTTCGGTTGTAACTTTGCTTTTCTTGTGTATCCCTAACATTCCTTCTTTCATATCGTGGTCTCTCTCTGAAATTATTTCTTCCTCTGCCATCTCGATACTGGTTCCTCGGTCGCATATTGGGCTTATACCTTCTATTTCCCATATATGTCCCTTGACCATAGGTTCCTCTCTTGCAATGACATTTTTCCTCCTCCTTTCTTCCATTTTCTGGATTGCCCCATTGTCTTTTTCTATTTATGTTTCTGTGTTCTTCTAGGGTATTTCTACTTGTGTCATCTTGCGTAATTATGTTAACAGTTTCTTCACTGTAACCATTCCTAGCTATCCTGTGAGGATGTGGTACCGTAGTCATGTCAATCTGTCTTAGTGTTGTCTCCATTTGTACAGCCGTTACCGGGTTAGCAGTAGCTAGTAACCGTTGAACATCTAACGGAAATTGACGTTGTATAGTTTTAATTGCTTCGAGTTCGCTGGGTGGTGAATCCAGGTCTTGAAAACGATGAAATTGGTGGGCAAAGAAATCGCTGAACCCTGTTTGACCATTTGAAGCATATTTACGAGAATAGAGTTCTAAGCGTAAGTTGTGCTGAATGTCTGGATTCCAGAAGCGTAGCAAGAATGCTGTTTTAAAATCGCTGTACTCGTGGAAGGTATATTTGAATGCTTGGAACCACAAACTAGGATTTGCGTCCAAGTGTTTTTCTACTATTTTTAGTTTCTTCTCCTCTGGGATACCATGCTCTCTGAAATAATCATCCATTTCCCGAAGGAAACGTTTCGGTGACATACTCGTGGTGTTATTAAAATGTTTAGGCCTATCGTCGAATGTCTTTATTACATTTATTATAGTAGGGCTCCCACTACTTCCATTCTCTGTATTCCTTTCCGCAATACTATGATTCGAACGTGTAACCGGTATACCTGCATTTTCCCTCTCATTCATCTGAAATTCCACATTCTTACGACCTTCGTCATTGGATAATGGAACGGTCCTTCCATGTTCTTCATCCCTGATCTCTCGTATTTGAGCTTGTATCAGCCGAAATCCTTCCTCAGATTTACTTATTCTCTGATTTAGCTCTTCTTTGTTGTGCTCGATCTCGTCTTTTATTTCCACTATTTTATTTCCGATCTGATCTGCAGCTTGTTCGTATTTCCTTTCCAAATCAGCATTCGTTGTCTGTATTTCGCTGCTTAATTCCCCAATCTTCTCCTCACATTGTTTCCATTTCTCTTGGGAATCTATATGCAATTTCTCCACGTTGTCTGTTAGGCTCTTTATCTCGTTCTCCTTCAAAGATTGTAAATAGTTATTGTTCCCTATCATCTCTTTCTTGATGTCATTTATTTCATCTTGTATTTTCTGGTTTTTCTCTTCCACTTTTCCACTAATCTCTGCTTTCCATTCCTCCATGTGGCTCTTGACCTTGCCCATTTCTGATCCTATTTTTAAGATCTCTTCTTTCATTTCCGTCATTATTATTTCGCGTCTTTCTTCTTGCTCCCTAGTTACCTCTTCCATCTTCTTCTGATATTTGATCAATTCTTCCTTCTGTTCTTGATGACCTTTCTTCATCTCTTCCTTCATCTCCTGCTTCATTTCTTGTTTCATCTCCTCCATCATTTGCCTCTGTTTCTCTTCCTGTTTACTAATAATTTCTTCCATCATTTGCTTCTGTTTCTCTTCTTGCTTCCTCTCCTTCTCTTCCTGTTCTTCCTTCTGTTTTCTCTCCTTCTCTTCCTGTTCTTCCTTCTGTTTTCTCTCCTTCTCTTCCTGCCTCTTCTCCTTTTCTTCCTGTTCTTCCTTATCACGCTTTCGGTTTTCTTCCATCATTTGCTGTTGCTTTTCCATCATTCCTCTTAAGATTTCGAACATTCCCTGTTGTTCTTCTTTCTGTCTCCTCTCCTTCTCTTCCTGTCTCTTCTCCTTTTCTTCCTGTTCCTCCTTTTGTATTCTCTGGTATTCTTCAAATTGTGCTTTTAATTGACTCAATGTTGACATCTTTACTTTTACGTATTATCTCCGAATTCTCTATTATTTCAGAAAATACTCTAATTCTGCCCTACTTTCTCTATAGTTCAATATTCACAAATATTCTTATCCTTACTCACTCAACTGTACTGATACAATGCTTAAATATAGGCTTAACTACTCTGACTAGGCTTTGCTTACGAGGATGACCCAATTACTCCACAAAATATGAAACATTTACCTTAATGACTAAGATTCCAAATCCTAATTCTGGCCTAAATAATTAAAAAAAGGTTCAAATAACTCAACTTATCATCTACTTCCTATATCTAAGTTATTTCATAATAAATGGTGACCAACATGTTAGTAACATCCCTTACATTCACTTACAATGTTTTATATTTACAATTATAAAGTCCTCATATTCTACTTTAGCTTCCTCTGGACAGAAATTCGATTTTTTTTCTAGCCATCCTGAAATATTTTCTTCCTCTCATCCATCCGTTTCTCTCCCCTTTTACTTCTGATTATTATTATGATTGGGCATCTATTCGATTTCACAGTCCACTGTTCTGCTGTGCTTCCTTCGATCCCAATATAATATCTGGTCAAACGACAATTTTTTTATCAGATATGACTAAATTTTGCATGATACCTCCATTTTCACTCCATTATCTGGTCCATACATTCAAAATCCTCTGTGAATCAACTCCTAAAATATACCTTTCCTTCTTATCAAGGCTCTCTCAGTAAAATTTGAAATTGCCACATGTTTGTGTAATTCTACAATACTCAACAACTCCACTTCTTGACCTTAATATCTTTCTCTTCATTCTGAATATGACGTAACATCATATGAATATGGTTTGATAACCAACATCTCTCTCCCACGGTGTTTTTCTCTTGAATTATTCCACTATTGCGGCATCAATTACTACATGTTTTAGCCACATTTTGCCCCACAGTGTCCTCCTATATTTGCTACAGATTACTCCCACGGTGTCTTTCTCTTGAATTGCTACACGTATGGACGACAATTTATCTACAATTGGCGACCATTCGTGTACACCTTTTCCTCATTTCGCATGGCACCAATTTAACTACAAGTTTTGGCGACCCTCTACTGCCACGGTGTCTTTCTCTTGAATTGCCCCGCAGTTGGGCAGCCAATTAACTACATGCACCATCCCGCGTCCAGGTTGACTACACGAGTTTCCAGACTAGCTCTTGATAATACTTTCATCTGCCGAATATTCTTGGGTTGTGAGTTCCGCGTGAGAAAGAAACACCGACGGCCTACGGTAAATACCAACCTACGTAAATGAACGTCTTCAACACGCTATTAGTCGGTTACCGTATATTTTTGATACCAAAATTTATCGCAAAAATCAGATTATCGTGGCTTGCCAAGAACACCGTACATGATGTCATCATGATCGCAATGAAAATTAATCATTCCAAGCCTATATCTAGTACTTACTCTAAGCAGACATTGAAAGAATCCAATATTACTCTACTCAACTTTTATTCATAAATTGATTTATGGATGAATTGGAATAAACGTTGATTACCTTGAAAATCATTTATACAGTATAGCAGGTTTCCTATTCAATCAGTTTCTCAATAAATATATTGATGTTGTCTTGAAGAAATAGGTTTGGGAAAACCTCTGATAAATAAATAAAATAATGAACTTAGGCCTTATTCATCTGAATCATAATCTTAGCCTCTCGAAAAATTGTATTATAACTAAGTAGTTTCCAAGGAATGCAAATGAAAGAAAAATAATTAAATTACATAATAAGTAAAATTACTCAACATAATTGAAAAAGTTGGATAATTGCAATAATTATAATTATTATAATGTTTGTAATGAATGAATTATTTGGATGCATCCGAAAGTTCTAAGTAAAATAAACTATATTCCTACTATATACAATTCAAATTAAAGTTCAATTGGAAAATGAGGAAAACGCAAAGAAAATGGCCAATAATTAATGACTCAATTAATTAATTAATTAATTAAGATCTGGAATCTCTGAAAATTAAGTTAAGTTGCTTCTCGAAACCATCAAGATTCAATTGCCTGAATTAAATTCGCATACAATTACAGAAATGTATATCACTCGGTTGAAAACAGTTCATCTCAATGTCCACGCACAGTAGAAAAATCGTGTGAAAAGATTACTGTCTGATTCTTAGGTATCTACTCTATTCGAAGTTTCAATTTGTTCAATGTTTCATATTTTGTACCAATTAGCCTCCATATAAGCAAAACTAAGTCCACTTTAAGTCGTAAGCATTTTCAAATTATTTCCATCGTAAGGATTACATTGCTAAATTATTCAATTATTCCTTTAATTCATGGTTAAATTTCAGCTAAAGTGCGTATATGACTTACCATAACATTTCCAAGTATATCACGATTAATAATCCAACGAAATACCATGTATGGAAAAACTGACACATAGGAAGACTCTATCCTCATCTAAAATCCACATATGAAAGTCTAAGTTACCAGTGATGACTAGTATTGCTCCAAGAGAAAATAAATAAATCGTAAGCTGACTTGCCGTAAGTGAGAATATATGAAAACAGTCGTAGTTATGTCAGTGAAGGTCTAAATGTTTATGTAAGTGATCTCTCGGCTCTTCGAAGATCCTACTTATTCAATTAATTCTTTAGTGATGGCATTAAGATCGTATTCTAAACTGTATCATATATATATTAGGGAATAAAATAGCAATCAGAAACAGTACGTTTCACCTCCGACACCTTAGCATGTGCAACCCACACATACTACCATTTCTCGAAGAAATACTATGACCGACACCTTAAATAACAGTAACTATCACCATCAAAATACACTAGCAATTCATATGCTAACTATATTCATTATTTAACACTTCCATTATCGCGTAGCATTTATAATTGAAGCACTCATTCCATCAAAACACAACATATGTACTATCACCTGCACATATATATATTCATTACCATTACTGTCATAGTATCAAATAAATAGTACACTGTAACCTTAAAATTGTGCCATCAAATTTCCTTGTAATACTCCCTAAATACGATCTTTACGCTTGCTATTAGTCAAAACCATCATGCATATAAATATTAGGTTCCTCATAATACTCTAATATTTCACTGACAACAAATTATGAAAAAAAAAATATCAATCACTTCTCCACTCTCATATTGACAGATTTACGAACGGCATTTCACTGGTACTTTAACGCCTATGTTTGGAATTTACGGTAACTTTGGATGAATACCTATTTCCTTGTGAACACACACACGTATATTAATTACGCACACAAAATGTTACTACATATATTATACATTAACCCAAAGAATAAGGTTTTCTACTTACGATACGACTTAAATGGGGACTTATCTTTGCTTATTGGATCTGGCTTCCATCTCGCTGTTGATCGTCATGGGATGGTAGGTCTTGCTCCCTGGTTCGGCTTAAGTAACAAGGAATCATCTCGTCATCACAGCTGACTACTATCCTCCTGGATCATCCATCTCGTCAAGCGTTACCATAGCCAGAGTAGTCCTCGCCTCAGCTTCTTAGAACATCATGACGGCCTCCATTGCATCAAGGACAGAATAATACAAGGCATTAGTGGATTTATACATGGTAATCTGCTTAGTAATGCTAATGTGGTCAGTATATTTGTTTTCTGTTCCGCTTAATTTGCCTATAAGACTCTAAATATCGTCTTGTTTCAAACTGCCTTGCTCGCCGAAACGTTATGAATTTTATGTGCTTTAAGGATTGCACTCTGTTCCGTCTACTTCAGTTCTCTTGATGTTATGCAGTATCGGGCAAATAAAATGTTCCGAGCCCAACCGTGACGTAGTGAAGCTCCAACTTGACGTTTCTTATCAGCTGGTCTTTTATCTCACGTATATGTCAAATACAGCTGGTGTTCGGCGGGTTATCGTTGACTTGATCTTATCTCTAACAGTAGACTAAACTCTCCAATTATTACTGGGTTTCTTTACGCGATTCCGTCTTTCTTGGTGTAGTGCTCAATTAAGAATCCTTTCTCTAATGGAAGATTTTTTTTCAATAATGGATTTAAATAATCCGCTCTCGTCATTCTTTCGCACTGCCTTCTAAAAAAAGAATTCCTTCTGTGATTGCCGGTTGAATTTATCATCTCTTCAGTTCATACAGCTGTTAATTGTTTTTATTCTGACCCGCTAATAGCCGAAGCGCCATTTTTGTTCCAAATATAGTAACTATAGAACGGTGAAATGGCACAATATATATATATATATATTCTTTAGCCCCAACCAGAAGACACAGTGCACTGTAAACACTAGGTCTTGCCAGCAAAGGCATATAATAATAATGTGTGTATGTTGGGTATTCAGCCCGAAGGCTGGTTTTATCCTCTGCAGCTCCACCAACAGCTGTCATAAATAGCCTAGGCGTCACTGAAGAGACGTACAAGGGAAATGAGGAGTGAGGTAGTTTCCCGTTGCTTTCCTCACCGAGCCAGCCGTTGCTATTACATATCAGTTTGCCAAGCTCACTGAAATGCATGCACCAACCGACCCTATGAGCGATATTTAACACCATTCATAACAGGGACTGGCTGCATAAGCAATGGTATAACTAGCATCACTCATACCTCAGTCACTTTCATATTGTCAAAGCCAAGGATGAGACTGAGACAGGTCAATGAAAGTAACAAATTTGATATAGCCCATACCAGAAGACATAGTGCACTGTAAACACTACATCTCGCCAGCAAAGGAATAATAATAATAATAATAATAATAATAATAATAATAATAATAATAATAATAATAATAATAATAATAATAATCGTATGCCTGCAGCTAACAAGTTATAGACCACTACGAGTGACAGCAATTAGGTAGCCAGCATACCGATTTCGATTATGATTCCACTGCTGTCTAGCAACAAAACAGAAGTCTACAGGGCAGATACAGTATAACGCTGAGCAGATTTTGTTGGACGTACGCAATATGTGCCTGCCGTACTCCTTGTCAACAGTTTAGGATATAAAGTGCTTATATTTCGGCCCTTTCCGGATTGAACACATATACTAGCGGTCGTGAGTCGTGTGTACTGCACGGAAAGTCTGATGTACCAAGGCAGCCAGCGAAATCAATAACGACAATTGAAGAGGAGTATGTACATTGGTGCTATCACCCTTACTACTTCTTGAAGGAAATCCTCCTCTTAATCTCTGTAAGAGCGTCGAAGCTAGCGAAAGTTGAGTGTAACACTAGCAAATAAGAAAGTAGAAATGAGACTGAATCCATCTTGAATAAGACGAAAGTGGATTACGGAACGAGCTGCGATTCTTTGAAAAGAATCTTCTTCCGTCGCACTCACAAACATGGATGTAGAAGGGATTGGCACCGCGGTAGACTAAATGTAATGCTGATACATCTCAGCGACAGAATCCCTTAGGGGATGATTTGAATGCAAATTAGTTTAAATAAGAACGTTTATGGAAAATCTTCCTAATTTTGAGGAACGTACTTTTTAATGATGTCTCAACGTGACGAAGTGATGGGCATATAAGGAAGGAAGTTTGCAAGAAGTCTAACGGAGTCGTCATTAGAGAAGTTTCCTCACCGATCTGTATTTCGTAATACTTTTTGTGTTTAGTTAGAAGTCAAGATTTTTAGTGTCAACTTCTTAGTATTGGGAATGTACGAATAACACTACTGATGATGAAAATGAAAATCCACAGCCTTTTGCCAGTCATGGAATAAATGAAGCCCCATCTAGCGGCAAGGATAGGAGTTTTACCTTCTGCCGAAGCCTGTCGCACTCCTCGGGGGCAATGATTAATGACTGACAGATGAAATGAAAAGATGTTGGAGAGTGTTGGTGGAATGAAATGTGATAGGGAACACCGGTGTATCCGGAGAAGACCATGTTCCAACTCTACTTTGCACAGCACAAATTTTACATGGAGTGACGGGAATTTGAACCACGAAACCAAGCGGTGAGAGTCCAGCGTGCTGCCGCCTGAGCTATGGAGGCTGTACTATTGATCATATTTTTTAGATTTACAGGTAGAAAGCGTGAATTAAAATGCAAGTCACTGAACACCACTAACACATTTCCTACTCAAGTTGATATCCTCAAAACCCTGAAATCACAATTAGATTAACATCTCATCTTCTAGTGTATAGGTTCTTAACTTGAAGTCCATGTTCCTCTTGGGGGTCTGTGAACCTCAAATACATACGCTATGTAATATTTACGTTTATTCAGTATACTACAATGAGAACAGCAAGAGGGTACCTGAGAAATGTTATTTTTAGCAATAATTATAGCGCATTTCAGTTAAACGCTAAACAATTATATCGTATTTGATTATAAATGAATAGCATTGCTACCAGCTAACCGTTGTTTGTAAATGCGTGAAGTGTCTATTTGGCAACGAGGAATATTTTTCAGGAGAATAGTCCAAATTGTTTAGATGTCGAAGATGACATCCAAGTTGACTTGCAAAAAACCATTCCATAGTGTCATATTACTCAAAACAACAACAACAACAACGTTCTCGTTGAAATGAACTTTAAAGTTAAATTAAAGGTTGTTTTTGTTGTGTCTTGTTCAATTTTAATTTGAGGATTTTATTTCACTTTTGTATGGAGTAGCCATCAATTTTTGCATGATAAGGACTGGAAAACTATTTTATGTATGTTACCGAATGTACTAGTCGATCACTTTCCAACAATTATGATGTATGCCACTGGTCAACACACATTTTGTTGCCATTCATCTGAAATTCATTTTTGCTTTAATTTGTTGCACTGTTTATGAATATTACGCCAGTTTTGCCAGATTGGCTCTAGTTGATGAATTATACAGTATGTCGCAGAAATTAATGAACAATGAAAAAGATGTATATGATAAGGAGTAAGCTATTCACAATCTTATTAAAAATTAAAACAATTTGTTTTACACTACGTGCATGAAGTGCCAAATATCTGTCAATTCGGTACAATGAAAAATAATCCCAATTAACACTTCACAAATCGCCGTCTATTTGATTTTTTTCTGTGTGGATCGTCAGGGCAATCACGTTGAAGACTCCAGCAGGAGTCAGCCATCATATGCGCGTCTCACCTTCCCCGGTATCTTTCTTCCATCACTTTTATATCTTGGTGGAACCTATCCCTTCTTCCTCAGTAGAAGCATCAAGT
Organism: Anabrus simplex; assembly: GCF_040414725.1. NCBI lineage: Eukaryota > Metazoa > Arthropoda > Insecta > Orthoptera > Tettigoniidae > Anabrus > Anabrus simplex. The sequence continues at coordinate 230,209,084 of NC_090265.1, forward strand.
TTATATGGAAACCGGTCTAAGTGACTATGAAGAAAGTGAACTTTAATGCTCATAGTAGCACACAAATTTTTGAAGTTTGAAAGAAGGTTTTCTACCAGTCCTTTAAAATTTTCAGCTTTATGGTTACCAAAAAAGTTTTTAACGACCAGGACAAAGCTGTTCCAGGCAAATGCTTCAGTATTAGTCATGGAATTTATGAAATTTTGATCTTTGATGAGTTGGCGAATTTGAGGGCCATTAAAGATCCCACCATGTAGTTTTTCCATACTCAGTCCAGGGAAAAATCTACAAATGTATTTGAAACAACCATCACCTTTGGCCAGGTCCCTAACAGATTTATTGTGAGAGTAGGGGGTTCTTTAATGATGTTTGATGCACCTACAGACATTTTTCCTTGAAGCCTATATTACTTTTCTGCTGTGGTCTTCTTTTGCTCTGCTATCCCACAAGCGGATGAAACATGGGAATTCATTTTACTGTCCAAGTAAGATTTTTACGATTTTTGAATCGACACATGTAGACAACTGGTGCTCATGGTATCGAAGCTTCTGCAATAATACTACTTTTGTATTTTAATATTCCTCTATAAGTTACGCTGAGTGACTTATTGGAATAGATGCATTGTAATTTCCAGTATGCAGCAAAACAGGTTTTATATTTCTGGTGGAGCTATATATACAACGTCACCAATCTTATTGTTGGTATTCAGGTATCCCCATTTAGAGAAGGAGTCCAGGAATGTTATTACAGTATACTGGTTCTTCATCTCGATGAAAATAAGGAATAGGTGCAGCCTGTCTTTTCCGGAAAATGTTATTTATGATTCAGGCTTTAAACAGTTGTTTCCTTTTAGTCGGGATGCTAAAAGTTTATAGTCTTGCTTTGACAGACTTAGGTCTCGTACTAAATACCCCAAATCCTGTTATCTTCAACATCAGACACTAGGAAGTACAGTGAACCATTTTGCTGTGTGGCACAGGTCGTCTTGCTGGTTCCAAATCAGGATAATCCTATTTACGTTTCTTGTAACGACAGAGACCTTTCACATTCACGACACAAAATAATATGCACTGTGGCTCTCTCCACACCACAGGCACACAAAATTTTAAACTTTTCTTCTTCCATTTGTCCATTGACGTAGGATTTCTACACATGTTTTACGAACCACATGGCGCGCCCAAGACTTATCTTGATCTCCGACTTTTACCCCAAATTATGCCACATATGCCTGTTTCACAATGTATTTAACATTATTTCGAATTTTCTCATGGCGACATTCGCTACAAATGTAGTAGAATGCGTTAGGGGGTTTCAAACAACTTCTTCGTGAAGAACTCATATTGACCTGAAAATTAAAAAAATATAACCAATTAAATTAAAATGAAATAGAATACAATAATATTCAAGTAATGGATAAATATTGTACCCTTAAAAATTGGTAATTAGGCTGTATGGGAAGAATATTTATTATCGGGGTGGAACAATGCATTAATTTATCATTCAGGAAGGAGATTTCAACTCTGCACTGTCTCCGCTCGGCAGCGGCAGAACAGGTTTTTCCCGACGAGCCGGCAGCAGTCTTGGGTTTTTTGTGTCTTGTTCTAGACCCCAGCTGTGTGACACGTGACTACAGGTTTACCAGGCTAAGATCGATCAATACTTTGAGAATTGATACGTCATGATATTTCATCAATTGGATTGAAAGTTTAGCTCGATCGCAAAATTTCAACCAATGGGATTCAACTAACAGACACACCTACGTCTTGAAGAAATAAATACCCGTGTATCTGGGAAAATTTTCTCTCTTTATTCCTTACTTTTCTTCGCTTCGTTGACTTTAGCTGTTTTACCTGGCTAATTGCTTCTTACAAGAACTTGTCTTCGTAAAATAAAATTGCCTGTATTACTGGGAGACGACCTACAAGACGTTGGAAATTATAGGCATCCATTTGACGAAAGATGGCAATATTTCTGCTTCTGAGGAAATTTTAAATTGTAATATTTGTTTGAAACGTCGCAGTTCAGATTTCTTTAATTATCGGAGGAACATTGAAGTACGTAGAACTGTGCCATCATAAAGAATCGAGTGTGTGTTTGGAATTATTACTAAAACAAATTTATTAGTTTCAGCTTTTTACCAGAAGACGGAAGATCGCAAGCAGTCCTGAATTATTTTGAAGGATGGAACCTCAACGTTACGAAGAAAGCTATAACTGTTCCAAGTCTTCATCTGCTTCAGCCATGAATAACTAAAATGTGAGGCATCATTCAGCCAAGGGGAGAGTATTACTCGAGATGAAACCTGATCCATTTTAACTGATCATCAGCCAAGTCCAGAAGCCATGTCCATTACAGATAAGATTTCAAACTATTTTCTCTGTTCATCTGTTGTAATAATATTGTAGACGTAGTCCTTGTTTAGATATTGGCGATAATTTCTACTAGTCTTTGTAGTTAGAAATTTCATTCTTCTTTCATTGGCGTTGGTAGAATTTGATGTGTGAGAGAGTGTATTTGGGACCTATATTTTGTCTTACTTGAGTGCGTGCTTTGTGACATGTTCTCACTGTCCCAGAATTAACATAGGAGAGTGTTAAAATTATTTAACCCACGCGTTAATAATTAATAATTTATTAAATAATTTTCAAATAATTTTGGAATTATTTGGGACAGAATATCGACGTGTTCTGTAAATTTAGGATTTTCCCTTGATGATCTTTGTCGGTTATCATAGATTCGAGATAGGATAGAGTCATCTATGATTTAATTAAGCTATAGCCTACGATGACGCGACCGCGCGCGCATAATAATAATAATAATAATAATAATAATAATAATAATAATAATAATAATAATAATAATATTGACGTTGTTACGGTCTAAAAGAATATGTAAGGGTCATGAGTATAATTATTACTGTGCTTACGAGTGATTAATATGTGCTCTATTTGAAGTACATGTAGGCCTGGGATATGGTCGTGACTTGAAGGTTCACATTTTTACATTTGCTGATATTCTGGATTTTGAGACTTGTAAATGGATTTTATGATAGGATTTTATTTGTGTGTCCGTTAAATGAGTCGATTAAGGAAGAGAGTATGTCTTTGAACATAACTTCTTCTTGGAAAGCACATATTGGTCGATGTTTTGAGAGAATAGGAGAATAATAATATTGAAGTCGTGACTCATAGACCGCATACGCGAATGCTTATATATCTGAGACTGTAGGCAAATTTAATGAATTCTTAGTGATGATTTCTATTGTAAAATTATCCTGGAACACCGTTGTGAATTTCATTTCATTGAAAAATGATAATCCTGATACCATCACAAGTCAAATGATGGTAGTCCTTATATGACACAGTCATCGGGAAATTTCTCAAATTTCAAATAATTACAAGTTAAAAATCAAGGGCTAGGTTTCGTTAAATTTATTTGATAATATTGCCGTGGACCTAAGCTTGAATGTGAGATGGATGAATGGATGATAATTTCTAAATATGATTTTTCATGGTGATATTTCGTCATGATATGTGTACGCAATTCGCGTAAATTTCTTCGATTTTTTGATGTTTTGCGGTGAGCCTATTTGGATCAGTTATAAGTCTTTAAGTGATTTTATGGTGAAATAAGATAGATTAGGATCTTGTGCTTTGAGGAAAATGTTTAAGCAAGGATCATGTCAATGAACTAAGCTCACAATGTGTAAAAAAGTGTAACCTAATACATCGTAAAATTTAAGCGTTTTATTGTGAGTTGTGCACAACATTGAGTCGATTTATACAAGATTAAAAATATAATATGGTGGATGAAGGATTTCAAACTAATTTAATTAAGTAATTTAAAGTATAAATAACTTATGAGAATAATATTTAATCAAAAGAAATGATTATTTGATTTTTGCTGTGAGGTGAAAGTTTCATCGATTTATGAGTAAATTAGCAAAAATATTGTCAATTCAATTAATGATTTAAAAATCAGGTTTTGATATATTAAGACAGGATTTTCTCAAATAAGGAGATAATTAATTTTCTAATGCGATTGAATGAAATTCAGTTTCATATCTTTGCAGACTGTAATTTGGTAAAGAATTTCGGATGGATTCCAGCAGGGAAGAATTAATTATTTTATTCCAAGATTTTAAAATAATAGATGGTTTTTGGAAAGTGCTACTATTTTTTTAATAAATGTTAAAACCCGTTTTTTCATTGTCGTCAGTCTTTAGATTATCCCTGTCCTCAAAAACTTTTGCGTTGACGTTTAGCGAACGTTCCGCACCCTGGGACTCTCGCTCAGCGGCTGAGCTACCCGGTGAAACGGGGGCAATATATACTTACAATACCGTACTATAAGGACTTATTACGAATTATTAAAATAAAATATTAATATAAAAAGTAAACAAATGTCGATAACATTATTACATGAACATCCTGTAACTCAAAAACTAGAGCCAATCTGAAAAATATACCGTCATTTATGGAATCAGGACCCTCAATATTCTATAAATTCGTTGAAAAATTCTTGGAAACATTTTGTTTCTTGGCCAGTGTATTCATTGCCTGAGAAATTGTTCATACGAAGGGGGTCCATGGGTTTCACTGGATGTTCAAGGAGTCCGTGACACAAAGGAGGTTAAGAAACCCTAATCTAGTGCCTTATCCATTGACTATCACCATAGCGATTTAAGATTATTTGTCAGTGCCGTTTTGAAACAGTTCTGTTGAAGGTATTTTGTCTTATCTACCCCTGGACGAGCTACAGTATTCCACTACTTCCTTCATTCCTCTTGGTATGCCCAAAGTATTCCAGCTTCCTTTGTTTTAATCATGTTACGTATTATTGTTTCCCCACTTATTTGGCTCAATGCTTCGTCGTTAGTCCCATGGTCAATCGGTGATATTCATTTTAGCTGTCGGTAGATCCTCATTTCCAAGTCTTCGGCCTTCTTCTGAGATGCTCTGGTTAATATTCAGCACTCAACTACTACAGTAATACAGGAGACACGTAGTATTTTTCTATGATATTTTATACCACAATGGTAGACATGAAAAAGTGTTATATAAAGACGGATCACGAGATAAATAAGATAATTGCAGTGTCATGTTAAAAGCAATCAAACGAATGGAACGAAGATAACAGTCTACAGATCCTCCTATGTACTGACGTTGACTTATGGTTGAGAGTTTTGGACTCTCACACAGCGGAAACAGGGAGCAAACCCTGTGGTAAAGTGTGATTTCTCTGGAAAGTGGATATAACATGAGGATTGATAGAATTTCAAGAACACTAAATGTAAAGTTATTAGAGGGACAATAGAAGAATACCATTTGAGATAGTTTGGGAATAAACGAGAGGCTTTTTAATAAGTACCGTTTCCGTATATTTCCGTTGAAGCGCTGATGTTGCGATTTTGGGCATGCGCATCGTCTTCCTTCGTCCGTTCACACGTCATGTGCAACGTTGAAGATTTTCACAAAGCATTACCATCCTTCAGTGAACGTTTAAAATGATCAAGGCAATACATCATACCGATTATGACATACGGTCGATGAATCGTGTTTCGAATGCATTGAGTATTAAACTAGCTTACATTCGTTACCAAATGTGTAATGTGTAGATGGAATAGTGAGGAAATGAGATAGAATGTTCATTGAAGGTGGTCAACATGTGTGCATTTCGTCCCATGGAGCGGCCGACCGTCCGTCATCACAAATGATTTGGTAGGTGCGATTGAAACGCAAATTCGTGAAGTCAGGCGACACACTACTTCGTCATTCTCTCACCTTTGGTTGACTTTGATCACAGATGATGTCGTTTGGCGTCCCGTCGGTTTGACGTAAATCGATTTGTAAACAAAAAAAGAAAAAGAAAGGAAAGGTCGCCTGATAAGCTATACCTCAACAATCTTGTTCTTCCTGAAATTTGTCCAATTTACTGGGGTCAGCACTGGATTTGATCTTGGCCTATTTTTACAGCCAGCTCCTTTTCTGACGCGATACACAACTGTGATCTTGCATTCTTGAGATGGTGTGTTCGTACCCCACTCTCGGCAGCCCTGAATGTGGTTTACCGTGGTTTTCCTATTTTCACACATGGCAAATGTTGGGGTTGTGCCTTAAGTGTGGCCACGGTCATTTTCTCCCCACTACTAGACCTGTCCTACACCATCGCCGCCATAAGACTTCTCAGAGTCGGTGCGATGAAAAACTCATGGCCTTCCTGACAAGAACCCAGTTTGTGTTGTCGTGTGGTGTGGTGAGATGTGTTGCGAGGACATGGCAAGACAAACTAAAACGCCCAGTCCTCATACGTTGTTGAAATCCCCGGCCCGGTCGGGAATAGAACCCGGGTACTCTCAACGGAAGGCCAATAGGCAAACAATTCTGCAGCGGAGCTGGACTTCGGCATTTTACTAACATTTTTATTAAATATATTGACGAGTTATGCGAAACTTTAGGATCAATAACACAAATTATCAGATGCATTTTCGCTGCACTTTTCGTTGCCTGAGAGTGAAATTCATTTTTAATAGAGTGAATGTATAGCGCTTTCAGCTTCCTTTCCCGCGAAATGAGGTCGGTTATAAACATGCATTAGTTAACAGTAACTTACTGCACTCTGTGATGGAGAGAAGAGAGTATTTAAATATCGATATCCCCTCTAGGGCTGGAGTTAATAATCGATTAACATCACGACCAGCACTTAGTCAAAACACGCAGCTCCCTCTGGGGGACTGACCGCGACAAATGACTCTGCTATGCAGGCAACGCTCGTAGTAGATGCTGCGCGGAGGGTAATGGATGATAGTGCTCTAACGATAATTATGATGGTGGTAATGATGACGTCGACGACGACGATGATAATGGGATTAATTATAAAGGTTCTGAATTTTCGCTATACCTGAAGTACGAAGTCACAAACACATTTATCTCAGTAGTTGTCTTACCGCACACGCAAAAATGATGCGAGATTTACTGAATGAAATTAAGACATTAATTTTATTGAGAATGAATTTAACCCGTAACAGGATCACATTTATCTCTCAATGGGTGCTTCCTTTTCCCCTTTTGATTAGCCTTTTCAGTCTGATTGTCTAGTTGTAATTTCTCCTAAAACAACAATTACTACATAGCGTCTATACCACCTTATTACAGACTCCTATGGTTTACTTCAAGCCCTCTATTTGATGCTAGGTGCTACGTCTTGAATGTTAACTCTTTCCATAGCCATGTCGTCTTATGAGTTCCAACATTAAGATATGTATGTTACGGATAAATTAGAGATATTAATGATTACTATGAATTTGCACAAGCCTCTATACAGGAATTGGTATCTCGACTCTCAGGACGAGTCACTTGATCACATCGTCAACAGGGGTCATGAATTAATATCTCATGGCAGGAATTCAAATCATGAAAAATTATTATTATTATTATTATTATTATTATTATTATTATTATTATTATTATTATTATTTTTACTATTATTGTTACATACGGCTCCGTGGTTAACTGATAAGCATTTCAGCAACCCCCTTTAGTGGGGGCAGTACAAAACATCCATGCGATGGCCTAGATTGAATACCTCGTATCTCAAAAAGTTCTTCATATCCAATATTTCCCTTAAGACTGGTCACGCCTCCCAGCCACATTTGGATATGCAGTCCATCAGAACAATGTTCGTTGGGTTTATTTTCCTATGCAGATGAGTAAAGGAAAATGAACCTTATAAAAATTATACTCTAGGAGTTACTAAATACGTCACGCAGACATAGTACTGTACGGTAAGGTTCATTTTCCTTCACACGTCGGCATAGGAATAAAGAACACAACGAACATTGTTCTGATGGACTGCACATTCATGTGTGGCTAGGAGGCGTAACCAGTCTTAAGGGAAATATTGGATAGGAGGAACTTTGTGAGATACGAGGTTTTCATTCTAGCCCATCGCATGGTACCCTTTGAATGTCCTTAGAGGCCACCGAAAAGGAGACCTTTCTCGATCAACTCTTGTTTTCTTACTACACCGACGGTATTAGGTTTGCGAGGGCTATGAATTATTATTTTAATTTTCACACCGTCTGTGGCCATTCCCTTTCTTTTGGCGATACCTTCATTTTTCTAAGGGATGGTTAGTGTTGGATAGTGTCGTTGAGCAGTTTACGTCCTCTTAAAACAATGATCGCACCCTCCACCACACCGCTTAGCATGCTGGGTCCCAGGCTCTTTTTATCGCTTGTTGTGAAGTTTAATATTCATTAGTAGATTCCCCTTGCTTGTGGACTGCGTTTGTGTTCTTTCTTCGACATGAGGCCACGTCCACTCAGCCTTCATGAGAACAATATATCTGCCGGTAATATAGCTGCTATGGTATAGAAAGTTAACGGCTGAGAGAATTCGTCACTCCGACGAAGTGCCACCACGTTGTTCATTATAGGTGTTAATACATCTGTAACAAATAGCTATTTCTATTTTTCTCAGGACAAACAGAATTAATTTTAATCCTACAAATTACCTACGTAGAAATAATGCACTTTTTTACCGACCAAAATACCTGAAAACGTAATGCACATATCTTCACGTTTCTCTTGAGGTTTTGAATTTGAGTTCTAAATTGCCTGTTGTCTTTCCTCTTTCATCCTTTTCTTTCATATCACTCAACAGCAAAATCGACTTCTCTGGACATATGTATGATAATTAACCGGCCATTTTTCTGAAGCGTAAGTAAAATCAGATCCAAATGTGTTTGGATTTTCAGCCACACCACATTTTCTCATTCTCATTCTATTCAAATTGTTAACAATTGCAGTACCCGAGCAGTGTCAACATATTTTTCCTCAGACGTACTTTAAATATTAATGAACACTGTCTCCATGCGTTCTTACTTTCTAATTTAACAACACATTGATCTTTTTTACATGACTATGTCTTTGGTCTGGGGGGTCATCCGAAAATTTGTGTGATGTGCGCAATAAAATGTGTAACGGAAGTGACATCACAAAATGTTTTACCGAGCAGCAGCGACTCTGAGAGATGCACGGGCTGTGGATTTGTATACATAAAGTGTGATAAAAATAGAAGGCACTAGTACAGAACAAACTGTGAGAGAACAAGGAGGTGCGTGTTGAAATTATTGATTTTACCTAGTAACAGTGACCTTCAGAGGTGCGTGGGCTCTAGATTTGTATACATAAAGTGTGTTAAAATAGAAGGCACTAGTACAGAACAAACTGTGGGAGAAGAAGGATGTGCGTGTTCAAATTATTGATTTTACCAAGGAACAGTGTTATCAATATTTTATTTCTTGAAAGACATATTCATGATCTCCAGCTTTTTGGAAAGGGAAAGGTTTCTACTTTTAGCCAATGCTTTAGGTGATCACGTGACATCGAGATCCCGCTCTTTTTTTCTATCGAGGGCCTGTATATATTATGTTTGAGCATCATACACTAAATAAATAATATCGACAAATTCAAACTGTTGTGAGAACAGAGAAACAACACAACAATGCAGGTCATATGCACAAAAGTTCAAAGATGTACTGAACAGACCATTGAGGGCGGAAAATTGCAATCCTCTTTAGACATGGGTTTAGAATGGGTTCTGCTTACCGCAGCTAGACCATGTTGTTTGTTATTCATACTGTTAAATCTCATTGGTAAAGCAGATCATGTTACACGTTCTTTGTGCTGCCAAATCACGTCGATAACATAGGGGAGGCTTATTTATTTCGGATCTGTACACGAATACAGTATAATGAAATAACGCTATACACTATTCTTCCCTTTGTAAACATTTCTCTTGTGTCTTCTATGATCAGTTGGTATATTAACGTATGCGTCGTTTCGGAAAATGTGACTGCAATTGGTTATTTTCCTACATCTTGCAAGATTCCGAAATTCACACGAATTCCCGGCACGACGAATGACTAGGTCTACTCATAGTATCTCCAACATTTTTCAATTTAAATTGTTAAAAACTAGATATATGGCTTACTAACAACATGAATGAACCAATATCTCGAGTATGATCAGCTGATTTTGGAAGTGAATCAGATTCCAGTTTTTCTCATTCATCCTGCCCTATTTCACTTGGATATAACTTCTCCTCCAATTGAATTTTTATTAAATTTTTGAAATTAATGTGTTATTTTCGTTCTCTGATTGTTTACGGCCATTTTCTCCTCCAAGAGCTACAGTCAGTCTTATGAATTCTGAATAGTTCTGATGGCTTGTTTTAAAACGTTACTTAGAATGTCTGAGAATGTATTATGTACAAACTTTTATAAATGTTTTAATTTCTTGATGAGAAATCCAACCTACGTTGGTCTGAGTGAAATGAACCTGTCTTCACCACCTCAGCTAAGCAGCTCCTGAACTATGAAACAGGTGAAAATGAAAGTATTCTCTGGATTCACATAAATGTTGCTACCGGGGTTGGAAAATTATTAGAGTTACTAAAGAAATTCAGGTAGAAAAGATGAAAGGATACGGCAAAAGTAAGTGGATCCAATGCAGTACTCGGATAAGTATCACGTGGAAGCTACCCGCATTCTTGTATTGATGTCACCTGCAGGATATATAAAATGCGAAGAAACACTGAAGTATTTTTTAATATAAGCGAAAATGTCTGGAAAATAGGTGTGGTCGGGTATCGCAGAAGTCATTTCCTTGGAATGAAGAGTGACACGAATATCTTCACAGAGCAGATAATTTGGGCAAAAGAAGAAGGCGCATTAATGCGATTGACGTAATCGTACTGCGGAGTCCCGTGCACGAAATACTTTCTCTAACACAATAAATATATAGAACGCGGTTACGTAATTGAAGGGAATGAGGAAAATGGAGTCGCTTGAAATTTATCCAATTGTTCCCTTCTTGCCGGGCACTGAAATTGTATTATGTTCTTCTAAAGAAACGAAATTCTACTGTACAGGAATAGTGGGAAGTCGTGTGCTCAATTCTTTTGAACTGATGCGACGCAATCCGATCACAACTACAATGTAATACAAGTTGAAGTATTCAACAGTATTGAATAATAATAATAATGATGATAATAATAATAATAATAATAATAATAATAATAATAATAATAATAATAATAATAATAATAATAATAATAAACTGATGTACTAGAATGGAGAATCATGAGAAAAATCTTAGGCCCTGTGAAAACAACAGAAGTATGGAAATTAAGATCTAATGATGAATTATACAGGCATATAGAAAACATAACAGAAACCATAAGAAAAAGGAGATTGCCATTTTTCGAACATATTTACAGAATGTATGATTCCAGATTATCTAAAAGGATTTTCAAGTACCTTTGAGACAAAAAGGCAACAACCAGCTGGATTCAAGAAGTAAGGAAAGATTTAGAAAGAAATAATATAAGAGAAGAGTAAACTACGGACAGAGAGAGAGAGGAAGAGGGTAGTAAGTAAGCAAGGATTGCAAGGAAGATTCAACAAGAAGCCTGGTGTGAAGTGGTCCGAGGACAGAAGGAAACAGCATAGTGAAAGGATGAACGAATATTGGAAGAAGTGGAAGAGAAAACAACACAGTTTGAAGAACTGATCTGAAATTGGCACGTGGTCCTTAGCAGGCCTCATCGGAAAGAAGAAGAAGAAGAAGAAGAAGGAGAAGAAGAAGAAGAAGAATCATCTCACGTTCCTAAATTTCATTCCGTGATTTCATAAGCTTTACTGGTGTGCTCAACTCCCTCCAGCTATTTCGATTCGATGGAGCTACGCTTCCAGTTCGTATGACTTCCTTGATACAATCGAGCTATCCTATCTTGAGACGACAATGGGTTCGCTTCCCGTTCGAGTCGTATCGGAGGGTTGTTCTTCCCGTCGAATTTTTGTCAAATCTAATAGCATGGCGAATTCTACTTCGTATGGGCTGTAAAGGCCTTTGGAGTAATTAAATTTAAGTCTCCACTATCCGTAACCTTAGCAATAAATGGTGCAGAACGGTAATTGTACGCGCCGCTAACCTAAGGAATTAACGTTTTCCTCATTTTTGGTGTAGGCTGAGTGATCCTCAGGGCCAGAAGTCTCTCCGGTTGTAGGAATGTCTATTTTAAATTTGTCGATTTTCTGATAGGGAATCACATATATGTTCTTCTAGATCAACAGAGCATTACTATGTAACTTCTGCTAGGTATTTTCTATCTCTTAAATAATAATAATAATAATAATAATAATAATAATAATAATAATAATAATAATAATAATAATAATAATAATAATAATAATAATAATGAGCCAGTGGCCGCGCGTCTTGGGTCACGTAGCTATGAGCTTGCATTCGGAAGATAGTGGGTTCGAACCCCACGGTCGGCAGCCCTTATTATAGTTTTCCGTGGTCCCCCACTTCGCACGAGGCAAATACTGGGGCTGTACCTTAATCAAGGCTACGGTTACTTTCTTCCCACTCCTAGCCGTTTCCTATGCCATCGTCACCGTAAGACCTGCCCGTGTTGTCGCGGCGTAAAGAAAAATATAATACTGTAAAACTGTACCGTAGTGCTTAGTCCTCCCTCAGTTGAAATATAGATTTTCGAGATATTCTGTTGAGCCATTTTCCCATTATGTCTTATCAAACAGGCACACCGTCAAGAACTGAAAAGACCGAGCGAATTGTCGGTAGGGTTAGGGTCACGTAGTTGTTAGCTTGGATTCGGGGAATGGTGGGTTGACAGCCATGGTTTTTCCCCACCAGGCACATTCTGGGACTGTACCTTAATTAAGGCCGCTGCTGATTCCTTCTCAACCCTGGACCTTTCCATCCTTGTGTCGCCGAAAACCTTCAATTGCTATTACGACGTTAAAAACTAGTCAAAAATTAAAATAATAATAAGAATGGAAGAGAATTTCTTTTCGAGCTTGTATAGAAATGTGAAGAATGTCCTTTGTTTTCATGTTTGTCCTTCTCCCATTCCTGTTCCTTCTACTACTGACTTGTCGTTGTGTTCATCCTCTTATATTCTCCTTCCCGTGTTCTCATTTCTTTACGACTTGTACTTGTTGGTTCCTTTCCAAATACTTTTTTTTTTAGATTTGTATATCTTATGCAGATAAAAGTAAACTATCGGGCCAAACTTTAATATTTCGCTTGTCTATCTCTCGTCCCGTTTCTTGATAGGGGTCGGGGTTGAGATGAGATGAATTTTTGCGGAATGTTTTACGGCCGGATGCCCTTCCTGACGCCAAGCTCAGTTGAATGGCTATTGAAGATGAAATGAAAGACACGGAATGTAAATGGGTGAGGAGGTGGAAGGTATCGGCTTACTTACTTGTCCTATGGCTTTTAGTGTCGGGAGTGTCCGATGACATATTGGGCTCGTCTGGTGCAAGTCTTTCTATGTTACGTCCATCGACGATCTGCGCGTCTGGCTTAGAGATGATGATGGTAATGAGATAGGGACAGGGTGCTGGTGTCGGCACGTAGCCTTCTCCTTTAGAATAACACCAAGGGGTCTGCTCAAATCTTTATATCCTCATCCGACGAACGAATCACTATCAACAGTGTTATAAGCACTCAATCCATATGAAGACTGCGCAGGGGTTTGGAATTGAGTCCACGGTTTCGGCACGCAATGTAGTTACTACAAACTATTATAATCGTGAAATATTTTTGGACCAACGAAACTCGAACCATATAGACTTTACGCCTTAACAATCATGACCACTAAGTGGAGGAAACGGCTGTGGACTAGAAACAGGGATTTTCCCGGAAATTTCCTGGAAGCGAAAATGGGAAACCACAGAAAAACATTTTCAGAACAGCCGACAGTGGGGTTCGAACCAACTTGTCTCCAGAATTCAGGGCTTAAATTCACAGCCTTAGCGCGTTAATATGCGTGGTCATTCCACTCTGTGAAAAGATAGAATTATAATTTTATTTATGTAGATGTCTAGCATTACTTCAGACTAGAAGCACGTGGTCAGTTTTCTCCTTGTTCCCTATTGTAACTAAAGTCTTGAGAAACGGTGCTTGGTCTCTGAGCACTCGCCCACTTCTGAACTAACTTCATAACTTTCTTTCTTTTTAGTGAGAAAAGGTGGGTGGAAATGTATAGGCGCCATTCTCTGGGGAAACCATACACAAGGCGGGCTATAACCCAAGTGTCCATTATCGTCATTTGTTTTTATATACTATGTAGTTTACGTCGTTATACAAGGCCGAGAAATGTCACGGTGGACTTAGATGAGGGTGGTTGTCCAGTTATACTTACTGTTAAAACAGGAATTTAACGCCACTGTAAAAAATGTTCTGCACTCCCCCAATAGAATCGAACTGTAACGCTCACGTCACCAATACGAAGCTAGAAAATACCTTCATGTGTTTATGTGTATTGTGGCCGTAATTAGGTCACAGCTGACTGTACAGGTGTTGGTGTGTGGCTTGTGTTCGCTTGTCGGCGAGAGGGAGTGTGCGCGATCTTGGCTCGTGGACGAGAACAAGTGTTTTTGACGTGAAGAGGGTGGCTGGTCGACTAACAAAATAAAATAAAAAAATGAAGGTTGGCGAGAGAAAAAAATGTTGCTAGCGCGTGTAACTTGTAATTGCGAGGAACGATATGAATGAAATATTTATAATATCTTTGGTGGCGTGACATGCATAATTACGGAATGCTCATGGATTAAATTAAAATAAACTGGATGAATAATAGCACGTTTAGATGACATAAATTAAAAACTAAAATTTTTGAACTAATTTACACGACCTTTTGGCTAAAATGGTGATAAAATTATATATTCATACGGTAGAAGAATTCAGTATCTAAATTGACTTTACTTCCGTGCATGAGCACCAGACACGATATTTAAGTCATGTGATAAGAGTACTCACTCTCACATACTGACGTGTTCCCGAAATATCATCTTCAGTCGCTCAGAGTCCTTGCCAGCAAGATTTTCAAGGTAGAACATCGTGAATATTGTCGTCAGGAATAGTGGCTTCACTCCTGTGTTCTACACTTCTGATAATTGTCTACAACGTAGAACAGTGCTGTGATCAGACGTCGAATGTGCAGATATTAATCCCTTAAGTACGTGTCATTTCCAAAATACAGTTACGTGTGTGTTTGGAGTTTATTCTAAAGCACTTTGTGTAAGTTTCAGCTTTCTCACGAGTGAACGTGGAGGACCTGGACTTGATCATTTCCAGAAGAGGACGGAACTTCGTATTATGGATTACCTGTGCTTCACCATGAAATTCTAAATCATCGACCACCGTCGGCGGCGTCGGGATGCAGATTCCTTCATCCTAGAATGGCTGATTGAGAATCCAGACTTCCAGACGTGAAGATATCTCCTTAAGTTAAGTCGATTACGTCTCAGTTATATCTGTTCTATGTAGTTTTGTTCTATTATTTCTTTCTTCTTAGTAATTTATTTTGACACATTTTTATGGTTGTATCTTTCGCTCGGATATGTCGTAAAATTAGCACATGCGATTGCTTAATTACCATGTGGCCATGAATTTGACAGCGAGGGTTCTGATAGTTATCCATGTGTTATCGAAACCATCTTTGCTTATTGAGTGGATTTCGTTATGAATATGAGTTAATTTATGTCCGATGGATTTGATGAAAGGATATTTTGTGAATATTTTCAATATTTTCCTTGAAATGGAACTTCTACTTGTACCTCGTGTTTGAGATAACGTGTCTACGGGATATTAAGTCTGAATTCTATGTATGAATTTAATGAGAATATGTGCATTGTGGCATGTGATAATTAATTGGATGTCCGACTCGTTGGCTGAATGGTCAGCGTATTGGCCTTCGGTTCAGAGGGTCCCGGGTTCGATTCCCGGCCGGGTCGGGGATTTTAACCTTCATTGGTTAATTTCATTGGCCCGGGGGCTGGGTGTTTATGCTGTCCCCAACATCCCTGCAAATCACACACCACACATAACACTATCCTCCGCCACAATAACACGCAGTTACCTACACATGGCAGATGCCGCCCACCCTCATCGGAGGGTCTGCCTTACAAGGGCTGCACTCGGCTAGAAATAGCCACACGAAATTATAATTATTATTAATTGGATTAATTAATCATCGAGACGCAATTAAGTGGATATGGTACGATGGTAGGTTGTTATATTTCGTGGCTACACATATTTGATATTAGGATGCGACAAGTTAGAGTCGTCATTGTGGTACACTGTACATGTAAAGTATGTGGAATAATTGCGCATGATATGAATCTTCGTGAAACTGAGTTTTTCACATGTTAATGTTGTAATATTATTAAGCCTGATGTTGATTAGGTTGTAATGTGAATATGGATTATTCGAGACGAACGCAGTGTAGTCTAATATTAGTGTCTTCAGATGAAGAAAATGAAAGTCCATGTTAATCGATGCACTTCTTAATTCATGAGAATATCCCAATTTTGCTCAAGTAATTTAATAATTTCAAGTTGAAGGTACAGGTGAATGTTCGCGAAGGCCTTAGGTCTGAAGAACAGATCTTCGATGAAATATCTCAATAATATTTGATTCGTGACTAGGCAAGTTCATTCGTTAATGCAATATTTCGCTCTCATGAAGTAACTCGATCTTGTTGAAACGTAAAAAATCTGTTAACAGGAGAGTGATATAGTTGATCGACACTCGTCGACATGTACATATTGTAGATATTTTCTTCTTGATAATCACAGTCTTCTTGATGATTTCAGTAGTTAGCTGTAGATGTAGTAATTTGCTAGTAGTTAGAGAATTATTTTCTATGTGTTTTGTTCTGATAATGTGTGACACTTTGATATTATCGATGGATAGTGGATGGGATTTCACATGGATGATATTCTCTCCATTTATGAATGTTCATAAGCTCAGAAGGCGTTTTATTTTGTTCAATTATTGATCAGATGCTTAAAGCTCAGTATTAATTCTCACGAAAAGAGATGTGAGACGACGTGAGCAGATATATCCGACGTCTCGGATTAACTTAGAGAAAACAAAGGCAAATTCAACTTTTCATTTTATAACTACAAAATTGTTGATATAACGAATGTAAATTTTATTTTGCTATAACTGTTAACATTGAATCTTGGATATTTCTTTATTATACTCGTTCTTACAATTACTGCATTTTTTCCAGATTGTTCGAGGAAGGCTTGGCCCAGACCTCATTTTTTGAACAACAATATTTGATTCAACTTTAAATTAATAATTTCATGACTTTAAAGACGATAAAGGAAATTAACAATGTAAAATACTCTGTTAGAATATTAGGGAAAACAAGTGCTGTGTACCATCCCATTTGTTTGCATTTGAGTTCGTTACATCAAGAGCCATATTAAATTACATAAAATAGTGATCATAGTCATAATCACAGACTTCAGGATGGCTAATATTTCATTTAATTCAATAAAAGTGTCATATTTGCTCTATACCTTGAACATGCTTATTCGATGAACCCTATGTTAATCTTGCCACATTCATTTATTTTTATAAGCCTACAGCCATCAAACTGAGCACCACTGGTGTGTCTCGTGTTCGCTGACTGACTACGTCGGGGACAGTATTTACCACCCTTAGTCCGGCTCCATGGCTAAATGTTTAACGTGCTGGCCTTTGGTCACAGGGGTCCCGAGGTGAGAAATTTTAAACATCATTGGCCAATTCCGCAAACACGGGAGCTAGGTGTATGTGTCGACTTCATTATCATCACAACGCGCAGGTCGCCCACGGGAGTCAAATCAAAAGAACTGCACCTGGCGAGCCGAACATGTCGTTGGACACTCTCGGCAGTAAAAGCCATACGCCATTTTATTTGTATGACTCTTAGTTCACAACCTAAGCATACCTGATATTCACATGCATTATTATACATTACAGCTGAAATATTTCAGCTGTATGTACGCGCTAATATGTACTAATATACTAGCAAAATGCAGAAAGATGCAGTGACTAGCATGTGCAGTTAAGTCCAACGTACTTGCGGGGCCAATAATCCCGTAGACATTCGTTATAAAACAGCAAAACGTACCTATGTTTGTGTCTAAATACCTTATTTACGATGTCTATAAACTATGCATTAATGTAGATTGTGTAAGTTACTGTAGTGCTACCGAGCGGGCCGTGTAGCTGTGAGCTTGCATTCGTGACATAGTGGGTTGGAATCACACCGTCTGCAGCTATAAAGACGGTTTTCTCCGACTTCCAATTTCACAGCCAGGCAAATGCTGGGAGAGTATTTTAACTAAAACCACGGCCAATGCCGCCTCTGTGGTGTAGTGGTTAGCGTGATTAGCTGCCACCCCCGGAGGTCCGGGTTCGATTCCCGGCTCTGCCACGAAATTTGAAAAGTGGTACGAGGGCTGGAACGGGGTCCACTCAGCCTCGGGAGGTCAACTGAGTAGAGGTAGGTTCGATTCCCACCTCAGCCATCCTGGAAGTGGTTTTCCGTGGTTTCCCACTTCTCCTCCAGGCGAATGCCGGGATGGTACCTAACTTAAGGCCACGGCCGCTTCCTTCCCTCTTCCTTGCCTATCCCATCCAATCTTCCCATCCCTCCCCAAGGCCCCTGTTCAGCATAGCAGGTGAGGCCGCCTGGGCGAGGTACTGGTCATACTCCCCAGTTGTATCCCCCGACCAAGAGTCTGAAGCTCCAGGACACTGCCCTTGAGGCGGTAGAGGTGGGATCCCTCGCTAAGTCCGAGGGAAAAACCGAACCTGGAGGGTAAACAGATGATGATGATGATGACCACGGCCAATAAATTTGTAACTGTAGCTCTTCCAATCCATTCTCTTGAATGTATTAGTGCGTCGTTGTCCGTCTCCCTTACTAAATGGTTATCTTAATGGCCTTTGGTAACAAGGGTCCCGGGTTCGATTCCCGGCAGGGTCGCCTACTGGTGTCAAATCAAAAGACCTGATCTGGCGAGCCTAACATGTCCTCGGTCACTCCCGGCACTAAAGGCCATACGCCATTTCATTTCATTTTTCAGTGCGTTGTTAAACTAGTAGGACAATAATTATTTAGTATTGGCTCCAAGACCTTCATTTTGTATAGTAACTGATAGTTCACTGTCCCCAAACGTTGTTTAGCACTTCACTTTCGGACTCAAGTACGACATTTTTAAGGACACGCGCAGTACCTAGTTTATCACTTGGTCGGGAAATTATTAAATCAATATGCTCTCCGTTCTTCTTTTAGAGTTTTGATGGCGTATGGCCTCCGGAGAGTCCTGGTTCAGGTCTTATTCTAGTAGACGGCCTATAGGCGAACTACATGTCCACGATGGTAAGGCCCTCAATTTGCAATGATGAAGACGGCACTCACATCCAGTCTCCGAGCCAGGAGGGTAAAATCCCCTAACCGTCCGGAGTCAAACCCGGGACCGTCCGGGCCGAAGGCCAGGCCACTAACCATTTAACCATAAAACTCAACCTCTTCTACAGTAAATGCGTCCAATCAAATGGATTTTTCTTTGACCTGTCCACATGTAAGAAATGGAATACGGAAATAAATCCTTTAAAAAAACTCTCTAAGACAGAGGTATACTACGCCTCTTATTATTTAAACAGAATTTAAAGCCTCGTTTAGAAGATTACAGTGTTCCCCTACCGGCAAATCACACAGCCAACATTATCTCGTATTACTATTACGTCCGACTCGTTGGCTGAACGGTCAGCGTACTGGCCTTCGGTTCAGAGGGTCACGGGTTCGATTCCCGGCCGGGTCGGAGTTTTTAACCTTAAGTGGTTAATTCCAATGGCACGGGGGCTGGGTGTATGTGTTGTCTTCATCATCATTTCATCGTCATCACTACGCGCAGGTATAGAAAGACCTGCACCTGGCGAGCCGAACCCGTCCTGGGATATCCCGGCACTAAAAGCCACACGACATTTCATTATTATTATTATTATTATTATTATTATTATTATTATTATTATTATTATTATGTGCATGATAAAGGTAGAGGCAGTGTTTTATTAATGTAGAAAACAAAGTTCAGAAAAGGACAAGAAGAAATAATTACTAGTTGAGAATTGAGGGTAACGAAGGAACTTTTAAATCTTGCTCGTAAATTTGCAGACTACTTTGAGAGGCAACATAAGTAATTTTCGAAATACATCTCTTTTCTTTATCTAATACAGTTCTTATTTTTAAAGGAAAGGCAGTGATAAACGGAAAGCGTGTCCGTACAATTGAGATGTTCGTATTACTGTATAAGGTTGTTGACTTCCTTCCACAAGAGCTACGCTGAGTCGTAAATGCTAGCTTGATCCATTCAGATAATGTCCTATTTCTTTTATCTGTACTGTTTTAACCCAGTTTTCATGAACGTTTCGTCAGTTTCCGGCTTTATATCCTCCACTACGAAACAGAGAGGCCGTAGAAGCTGTGGAAATAACGTCACTAGAGATTTTATTGCCCCAATTTATACAATTGACCAATTCAGGCGAGAGTTCAATT
This sequence comes from Anabrus simplex, assembly GCF_040414725.1. Lineage (NCBI taxonomy): Eukaryota > Metazoa > Arthropoda > Insecta > Orthoptera > Tettigoniidae > Anabrus > Anabrus simplex. The sequence goes on from NC_090265.1 coordinate 230,229,525, forward strand.
AAGGAGATCCCCCGTCGTGATTCTCTTACGCGTTCTTCTCTGCAGGAATAAGGAGTTGGTAAAATAGTTCCTCTTCTTAAAAGCAATTTTCTTCCAGCTCCATATATTCGGAATGTGAGGGGCGAGCGTATCATCCCTGGCCGAATCCTTTGAAGCAGATACACTTCAGCACGGCTCCACCTGCTGGAATTGATCATGTTTCTCGCCTCAATGGACTTCTACTCAACGTTATTTCCACGTCAGAAGAAGGCTGGATGCTATTTCATTCAAGAACCCCTCATGTAAGCAGTTCAATCCTTACAGTTGTTATACTGTGGGTCAAGTATTCGCCTCAGTTTATTATATAAGAAAATGTTCATATAGAACTTCAACTTGTAATTCTCCGATGCGATCTGTATCCAGAAGGAGAAACGGTTTTATTACGTCCCTTAAGAATTCATTTTCTCTTAGCTGTCTTTCCCAAATCCTGGTCGAGTTGTGAGTGCAATCTGTGTCCCATATGTTTGCGTTGTAACGGCATTGTAACGGCGGGATAACTATCATGGGGGATAAGTTGAGTTATTTTTTGTTTCTGTAGTGCTAGAGAGTACAGTGTTTTGTGGATAAGACTAGCGAAAATCCAATATCCGAGCCAGAAGAATTAACCAAACACGAGAGTAGAATAAAGCTACAAAGTAAAATGAAATCCAGGACCCTCATATCCTAAGGTCACAATGCTAATCATTCAACCAAGGAGTTAGGTTATTACTTTTCGTTAAAATAAGTAAAATATATCTTATTCTCAATCCTGGATACTGACGATCTGATCTAAGCCAATGTATCATTGAACAGGCACCCTCAGCTGGAGTTTACTTGCAGTAGAATGACCAATTCCTTCCTTCTCCTCCATTAGTCAACCAAAAATTATATGACTAGGTATGTTCGTTATTGCGTAATTTCATAAATCGAAATTGATTTGATGATCTGCCGAAGCTACTTCAAGAACTTCCTGATGAATAACACTTCGTGGTCCCTTTCTGGTGTACTGATAAACAGGGTATTCCGCAGAATGGCAGGATCATGCCTCTTTAACCCTCTGCCCAACAAGTAATCACGATATAGTACGAATGATGTCGGTAATAGCACCCCGTGACAACCTTGATAACATACGAGTAGCTGCGCATAGAACGCATGGAGATTGTTGTCTAGTTGCACTTCCCCTTATAGAATGAATCAGCACTCTCACCAGGCAGACCATCCAGCTGAGAATAATCCGTCCACACCTGGAAGAACAAAAACTCCGAAAGGAAACGTGCTCGCAACAAACATTTTTTGGACAAGAGGACATGTTAAATAAAAGAGTCTACAAATTTTGCAGAAAATCAATAAAGTATGGGAAACAATTAAATGTAGGTTTTCCTCTTCATTTAAACCCCCATATTACCTGTGGTTTTGAAATCATGTAGATATACAGAGGGTTTCAAAAACACACTGCACAATTTAAGGGTTGGATTACTCACATACAGGGAAGAAAAAATGTATAAATAAACAAGGTACCGGAAATGTAAAACTTATTGGCCTCCACGATCTCCTGATCTAAACCCGGTGGACTTCCGTGTGTGGATTTAAGCAAAGTCTCTGGTATATGCAACTGTTGTGGAGGATGAAGCAATACTGCACGATAGAACAGTAAGGTCCTGTTAAATAGTACGTACAACTCCGGACATATTCGTGTGTGGTCTTAACTCCATGCGACGTCGAGTATAAGCCTGTAGTATAGCAGGAGTTGGGCATTGTGAACACCTCCTGTAAGGTAATGACCGGAGTACATCAATACATGCAAGATAGCGCAGGACATTTGAGGTTATAGCACACGAAGGAGACTGATGTCTTAAACGTACTCTGTACGCATTTCAAAACCATGTGTATATAGACTTTTTTTTCTTTCTTTCTGTATACAACTCATGGTGGTATAGACGCGAGTGAGAGCCTCTCCAGTATTTATCATTGCGAAGGTGTCATAAGACGGTGTTAAGTGTATTTCAAGTGTGCATTCAGTGGTGTTTTAACTTGTTCATGTGCAGTGGTACTTTAATTGGAAGAAGGTATCGTGATTCGTAAGTAATTTGCAAAAGTTTATCGAATTACAATGGGTAACTCACGTAAACAAGTGAAGGCTAAAGCCCGAATCGCTCAGCCCGCGAGCAGGAGTGCCATCCCACTCTCTAACGGCAAGGAAATAAACAGTGACAGCCCACGCTCTCATGTGGCAACTGCTGAAACTACGCGGGAACAAGTGAAGAACACCAACCGTTCTGTAAATTCACAGAACAGCGCTGCCAACATCTTGGCCTGTGATGATCAGTGCACTCCATCGGACACTTTGCGAACCAGTGTAAGCAAGGAGGTTATAGATACTACGGTGTCGCTAACGTTGGATAACCTCATTAGGAACAGTTCACTCCTCGACGAACTTGTAGACAGAGGAAAGTATTGATTTTAATACTGATGTAATAAGAGAATTAAAATGTGAACTCAGCAGACGAGACGAGGCAATAACTGAACTTCAACGGCAGTTAGACGATAGGACAGATGAGTTGGAAAGTTATCAACGTCGGAACAGTTTACGCATATTTGGAGTACCTGAAATTGCAGGGGAAGACACGGACAAGCGCATTCAGGAGATTGCCACTCGGATCAATGTTCCACTTGATCCAGCGATGATCGACCGTTCACACAGAATTGGTACCAGAAGTCACAACAAAACCAGGCCCATCATTGTGAAATTTGTTTCATACGCCTACCGAAATGCAGTCTTCAAATCAAAGAGGCTGTTAAAGAACAGCGGTATAACTATACGGGAGGACCTAACTAAGACCCGTACTGATATTCTCAAACGTGCTGTGAGCCATTTCGGACTAAATTCAGTGTGGACTATGGATGGTGTTATAATGGTGCGCGCTGGTGATGTGAAACATCGAGTGAAGACTGAACGTGACCTTGAGGAACTGAAGAAACGCTACCCAGCTCCACTGAAATGATGCGGTGAGATAATTCGTATTCCTGTGTATCACTCTATTACTGGAAATACTTAGGACGAGAAGTAGAGATAATTCTGGCGAGGCTAACAATACAAAAGTCTCTCTTTCGCAACCATTCTATTTAGCGTAGTATATTAGTTATAATTTTTTAATACTTAGAAATATCTACTAACGCGATTCATTTTATACCAATTTTCTACTCATTTATTTTTCTTACTTCATCACATAATTTCTAAATCCTTATGTTATTTTATATTTGTATAGGCTACTAAAATCATCGTACTTCTTTGTACGATTTGCTATTGAACTATTGAACCCTTTGTACCATATTGTACACATGACAAGTAATGAGTGTGTCTTATCTGATTTACTATACGATGTTAGTGTGAGAAACACAAGAAATCTTAAGGTCATTCATATCAATTCTCAGTCTCTTGTCGACTCCTCCCATATATCTGAGTTCCGGCACATTTTTGGCAAGAGTTCGTTTGATATTATCGCAGTCAGTGAAACATTTCTTAAACCTTCAGTACCAGATTCTGCCATCTGTCTTGATGGGTATAATATTTGCCGTAACGACAGATTAAACAGAGCCGCTGGTGGTGTTGCAGTTTATTTGAAGAATAGCATAAAATGTAGTGTACTTAGTAAATCTCCTGGAGAGTACAGTAAGAAACCTGAGTACATAATCCTTGATATAGCCCTTTCAGATACTAAAATTCTTTTCGCTTGTATATATCGTCCACCAAAAGTAGGGTTCATGGATACATTCCTGAATGATATGTATTCTCATGTTATGAATTATAAATATATATTCGTTGTGGGCGATGTTAATGCTCGGTTCGGAACTGGGGCGTTTGAAAGCGAAAAAATACGTGATGTGCTCAACGCTTGTAACCTCGACTGCCTTCCATTCAATCCAACCTTTCATACTGCCACTTCCGATAGCACTCTCGACATAATCTCATCGAACTGCAATGAGTTGGTAGTAGAATACGGACAGGAACCAGCTGCCGGTTTTTCTGGTCATGACTTGCTGTATGCTGTATTCACTTTATCCATGCCAAAACAAATTCCTAAAACTATTCTTGTTCGAGACTTCAGTAAATTTGACGTGAACAATTTTCGTGCTGACGCTGAATTACTACCCTGGTATATGTTTTTTCAGTCTAATGACGTAGATCAAAAAGTATCTCTCTTCAACAGCTTTGTACTTTTACTCTATGACAAGCATGCGCCACAAAAAAAGAATTCTCGTAAAACACCGGTCATCACCATGGTTCAATAAGCGTATTAAGGAATTGATAAGCAAACGGGACAGAGCTAGGAAGAAATTTATTAAAACTAAACTTCCAGATGATTACGAGCAATTCAGGATCTTACGTAACGAGACAAAACAAGTAATTAGGAACACTAAAGTGAAGTATACGTACAACATCCTCCGTAATTGTAAGAGCACCTCAGCTTCTTGGCGTGCTGCAAAATCTCTTGGTATTGGAGTCAGTCACTCTCTAGATAGCCAGATGCCTGTTACTCCATCTGAATTAAGTGAATATTATATGACATCAGTCTCTAACTCCAACTCTCCGAAAGTATTTTTTTTTTTTGCTAGGGGCTTTACGTCGCGCCGACACAGATAGGTCTTATGACGACGATGGGATAGGAAAGGCCTAGGAGTTGGAAGGAAGCGGCCGTGGCCTTAATTAAGGTACAGCCCCAGCATTTGCCTGATGTGAAAATGGGAAACCACGGAAAACCATTTTCAGGGCTGCCGATAGTGGGATTCGAACCTACTATCTCCCGGATGCAAGCTCACAGCCGCGCGCCTCTATGCGCACGGCCAACTCGCCCGGTCCGAAAGTATCAGAGACTGCCAAACATTATAGACATCTCACTCCAAGTAACAGAGATGAATTCTATTTTATGTACGTACACCCTTCACAGGTAGAAAAAGCAGTCAGATCAATACGAACTAAAGCTAAAGGTCCAGATAATATTCCAATATCCATGATTTCTACCTGCATGGACATATTTCTTCCTGCCCTTGTGCACTTATTTAACTTCTCTCTACAGAATGGAGTTTATCCCTCAGAGTGGAAGCGTGCCAATGTACGTCCTGTGCCCAAAAAGAAAATACCAACAGTATGTAGTGATTTTAGGCCTATCAACATCCTCTGTGCACTTAGTAAGGCACTAGAAAAAATTGTTCATGAGCAGATATGTGAATATTTGTCTAAATACAACATTCTAAATCCCTACCAATCTGGCTTCAAGAAGGGCCATTGTACTACTAGTGCTATTCTGAAGGTTACAGATGATATACGCGCGGCCACCGATAAGAGGCAGCTTACTATCTTATGTCTCTTTGATTTCTCTAAGGCATTTGTGTTAATCATGAGTTGTTTCTTGCTAAGCTGAAGTCAATTGGCTTCTCCCAGAGTGCTCTGTCGTGGTTTGAATCATATCTGACAAATAGATCACAAAGAGTCACGTTCGTTGACGGTCGATTCTCTAGCTGGGAATCAGTAAACTGTGGCGTACCACAAAGATCAGTCCTCGGTCCTTTATGTTTTTCTATTTATATTAATGACATATCTGAAGTCTTTAAAAGCAGTAGCTTTCACATGTATGCGGATGACTTACAAGCTTACTTCCACTTTTGTCCCACTAACGCATCTTCTTCTATAATGCATTTTAACCATGACATCTCTCGATTGATTGAATGGAGCGCAAATCATAACCTCCAATTAAATGTGGCTAAGACCCAGCTTATTTGCATAGGTTACACAAAACTCCTGAAAACTGTTGACCTCAAATCCCTCCCAGCAATAAAAATTCTACAGACAGATATTCATTATAGTGACACCGTTAACAATCTAGGTCTAATTTTCGACAGAACCTTACCCTGGTCTGATCATACGTCAAATGTAATCCGAAAAGTTGTGTCATCCATGCATATTTTGAAACGTAACGTGTCATGTACACCACCTTTCATGCGAAAACTACTTGTTCAAAGTCTTATATTTCCAATAATTGACTATGGTTCAGTCGTATACAACGACTTATCTGAAACTTTGAACATAAAACTACAGAGGGTACAAAACGCATGTGTTCGTTACGTTACAAATGCCAGGCGTGATGAACACATAACACCCTATTACATACAGCTACAATGGTTGAAACTCCATGAACGTCGGGAAATCTCAGTAGCTGTTGCTACGCAGAAAATTCTCAAACTGAAGACACCATCCTACCTTTATAATGCATTTAAACCTATGGAGTCGGTACATAACAGAGATAATAGGTTTACAAAAACCACCCTTCAAATTCCCCTTCATCGTACCACTAAATTTAACAAATCCTTTGTTTGCACTGCATCACGTATCTTTAACGTCTTTAATCTTCACCGTTTCGCAAGTAACACTAACTGTACCCAACTAAAGCAGTTCTTAACATCTATCTTTCTGGAGGAGTACGCAAGAGGCTGAGATCAGGCATTCTTGTGTCGAACAATCAGGAATATGTATATTTCGAAGAAAATTGTTTCTCTGCTTTAGCTTTATATTCTTTAAACCCATGTAGTCCAAAATAACAGAAGGGCTTAATGATTTAAATTCTTACTTATTATATAATGTATGTCTTAACCTTACTGGATTTGGTATCTGTCTTTTCATTTTTTTTTAAGTTTCTTGTTTAGTTTAATACTTTTAATGTAGTTACTGTTTTCATAAATCTGCATTGTATTATAAGAACACGCTGCATAAAGGGGCTTTTCAGTCTCAGTGGCATGTAAATCATGATCAATAAATTCAATTCAATTCAATTCAATTCAATTCAATTCAATCTAAGGTGCAATATTGTGTGAATATTGTCAAGGCATTCTCGCTCTTCACAATGTATGTGCTGCGGGTCAGTATATCTCCAAAACATATTATCACATAGGAGGTGTCCGACTCGTTGGCTGAACGGTCAGCGTACTGGCCTTCGGTTCAGAGGGTCCCGGGTTCGATTCCCGGCAGGGTCGGGGATTTTAACCTTAATTGGTTAATTCCAATGGCACGGGGGCTGGGTGTATGTGTTGTCTTCATCATCATTTCATCCTCATCACGACGCGCAGGTCACCTACGGGTGTCAAATAGAAAGACCTGCACCTGGCGAGCCGAACCCTTCCTGGGATATCCCGGCACTAAAAGCCATACGACATTTCATTTCATTTACATAGGAGGTTTTGCCCCGGCAACGACGATATGTTTGTTTGTTCCACAAACCACGAGGAAAGTACTGATTACATTTGGAACTAGCTTCATATTTACCCATTCAGGAGCAGCTTATGAGATAATATAATATAATATAATATAATATAATATAATATAATATAATATAATATAATATAATATAATATAATATAATATAAGCTTCTCCCGAATGTGTAAATATGAAGCTAGTTCCAAATGTAATCAGTACTTTCCTCGTTGTTTGTGGAAAAAACAAACATATACAGAGACAGGCATAAAAGCTAAAAGTAACTGATGCAGTCTTCAGCCGAACTGAAACTGATGAATTTCACGAAAAGTAGTAAGGAAAAAGAATGTACAGAGAGCGTACTCCTACAATTTTATTAATAAACAATTCATTTTACAAACCCACGAGTATATTATTATGGTAATTGAACACCAGTGTAATCGTACCTCCGCCACACGAGGTAAAAGAGCAACAATCAACACCTCGCTTTTAGTTTGGAAAGTAGAAGATAGTTTTAGGTTTGTTTCAAATACGGCCGCAGGCTTTCTGGAATCAAACCGTTAAACAACGACATCCACAGTTGATCCCAGTCGATCGACGGTAACACGGATAGTCAGTAGCTTCGTGGCCACGCTAGCTTCCCCGCGCGCCACTTTCTAATCTTCCCCTCACCTTCACTGTCTCCCAGCACCAGTGAGTACCACCAGATTCGATTTGCTATGACAATTTCTCTAATGATTACGATAATTTAGAAATATAAATGTTGGACAAGGACCGGTAACATTCGTACCCAGCTGAATGGCCTCAGCTCGCGTGGCTTGCTGGTGTTCTCTGAACTTTCTGGATTCATCATGGGTTTCTTGATCCACTCTATCGGTCTGAGCAAGTTTCCTGAATTTCACTTTAGATGAGTCAGCCAATGTTACATGATATAATGCTAGTTTTTCTCTGAAATGTGTTTACACGCTGACAACGCTCACAGCGAAACTTCTGATTGAATATCACTTTTCGTCCGAGAAGAATCGATTTTTAAGAAAACTAATGCCTTTTTTCATTAAATTGTCAATACAAAATTGTTGTGCACCTGAAATGTACTCCAACGATCCACACGCACTCTACTCCTCTCCAACACCCTGTACGTCACCTCTCCCACCTGACACATTTAGTCGCGTGGTGGGCAATTCATTCTACCCATTAATATCTAAATGAAGGAAATCCATATGTAACTGCGTACCACGCTTTTCCAGTTTCTACCCTTAACATAAGGACACGATTTTGAAATTGCCCGGAAGTATTCCGGTAATGCTACCGCCATGTCAATCAAATCCGCCACCGAGGGGAATCGGATTGAAGTTTACTAGTTAATTTAACCAATTCAAATACTATTAATTTGTTTGCTAAAGCACCATAAACTGTGACTATTTCATTACATTTTAGATTAAAAAGTTTGCAGCCAACAGCACTGGATTTAAATTTTAGACGTTTTCTCTAAACTGACGTCTTAGCGTTATGACGAACTTCTGCACGTTGGTAATCTTGAGGGAGGGTAATTTGACCTTTACAAATAGAATCACCACGATTGGTCAACACGTTATTAGACGATTCTAAGCAGTCGCATTCATAAGATAATTCGCTTATTATTATTATTATTATTATTATTATTATTATTATTATTATTATTATTATTATTATTATTATTAAAATGCAATCCTATCTTACCCATTTCCCGGACTATACTAGTTCATTATAAAGTCCCTTTGTTTTGAAATTTCCGCATGTTTTTCAGCTAAATATATATCTATATAACAATGGTCCTGTTATCCAAAGTAAAGGATTCTTGATTGAAATAATAAAATGCATTAAGAATCAGGAATTTAGTGTGATATGACTACAGGGTAAGAATATTATTGCGTATGGCAGAAAATAAGGCAGATGTCGTTTCGAATTTATTCAATATCATATCCACGAAATAAGTATATTATTGACCTTCCCCGCTAAAACAGTTTCAGCCTGTTACACCCTATAACCTCATAATTGACGTTATACATGTAATGCAAAATCTTGAGAGAATTCTAATTATACAACCAAAGTTCAATATCGGTGATGTGTCAATGTCATTAGTGCAAAAATAAGTTTACCTCAGCGTTACACGTGTCTGGTGTCGATATTTAGTTCAAATTGCTCTATATTTTCAGATGATCGCCTTGTTTTGTTATTTTTACTTAATACAATATCGTCGCTTCACCGGTAAAAGGTTGCAATCCACAAAGCTCTTCCTATCGATTATTCTCCTTAAGACTGGTCACGCCTCCCAGCCACATATGTAGCCCATCAGAACAATGTCCGTTGTGTTCGTTTTCCTATGCCATCGAGTAACCGAAAATGAACCTAACCTGCATTATACAATAGGAGTGCATAAATACGTACGGTAATGCAAGCATACATTCGTATAGTACGGTACAGTAAGAGTAATTTTCCTTTACACTTAGGCATAGGAAAATGAACACAACAAAATTTGTTCTGATGGACCGCATAACCATATGTGGCTGGGAGGCGTGACCAGTCTTAAGGAGAATAATCGATAGTAAGAGCTTTGTGGATTACAACCTTTTACCGGTGAAGCGACGAAATATAAGAATGAATCATTTACAGTCATATCAGGACACTAAATTTCGTTTCAAAACTGGTTTTCGTACTCTACGATCCACCATCACACGTATGTACAATCGAATGTTTTTAAAAAAACTTCAACACTTGTGATGGAATTTAAGAATCCGAAAACCGGATTTGAAATAAAATTTAGTGTGGTGATACGACTGTAAATGATTAATTATAATGATAAGTACTACCATCAGCACTGTTAATAAGATGACGTTGATATTTTATAATACTAGGCCTATGGTATATTTAAATTTGTACGGTATTATTCAATACGATAAACAGAAGGTTATGTTTATGTATCACAGGTCTATTTACATTCAACCGATGCGTCTCCCATATTGATTTTGTATTATTGGAGATGATCTTGTTTAAGGCCACGGTACCTTTTTTACGAGTCCCAGACCTTTCCTTTCCCATCGTCGCGATAAGCAAACAGTAAAGAAAAACGAAGAACTAGATGCCCATTCTATAGACCAACTTACACCTTGGAGAAATGACTTGCTGATAATAATAAGTACATTAATGCTACATGTGGTCCTACCATTAACCACAAAAATCACAGTCGAAATAAATCGACTTGTAGTATTGTAGTTCTGATTTACATACACACAACGGTTGTATTCGTCACCATAATAGAATAAGCTTCAGTTACTGACACTTTAACGGGAACTATAATATATACACAAGATGGCCATTTTGGAAATCCGTGGGCAATAATTTTCAATTCACATGTGGGCTCTATTTGTTCGACCCGCTGTGCAGATGCTGGGTGGGAGTATAGTACCCTCTCCTCCTCCCTGGCTCTTAATACCGCTCTTTACTCTCACTATATATGCAGATTGTATGCAGGTAATTTCCACAGCTATGATGGTTGGAGATGCTGATCGTCCAGCAATGCATTCTCCACAGCTGACCCACATCAATAAAGATCTGTCGATATTCAAGGCACGTAAGTAAGAGAACATACTGTACAGTTCACTCGCGTATCTGTTTGCATGATAAGTAATCAATATACGCTATCAAGCAAGGAGGATGTGGTTTCAGGTGGGTTCATATTAAGAAAGGGTAAAACCTTTTGTCGGTAGAGGATGTGAGCACCTATGGTATATTATATTTTAGTAAAATAAAATATCGCCTTAAAACAATAATCATCACCTCCATCACTTATCGGATGCTCGGTCGTGGAAGGGCTGTACCCGGCTGTGTTATAATAATAATAATAATAATAATAATAATAATAATAATAATAATAATAATAATAATAATAATAATAATAATAATAACAATAATAATAATAATAATATATCTTGAACATTTCAGTCAATTGATACTTGATATTTTTTTCAATTTAATAGTGCTGTTGGTCACTTTAAGAACTATGAAATCATGTGTAAGGAAGTATAATCACATCAATTTTTTAATCGGGAGTGGAGGTGGCAGTTGGGGGTGGGGCATGAAAATTTAGTGATATAGTCACTGGTCTCTCAACAAGGCGGACGCATTCTGAATCGTAGCCAACGCATAATTGGTTATATAAATGAAAACTCACATCGTTCTGGTTCTGATTTAACGTGAAGCCGAAGGTCCCGTGACTACGATCACGATAACAACAGTCACAAAATGTACTAGTTTGCTCTTTTTTGAATACTGAAGGAAAATTTAAAAATATGTTTTGTTCTTGTACTCTTTTCCAAGATTTTTGGGTCAGCAATCTTCAGCTAATCATAGTTATTTCGAGTGTCACAGGGGTAACCTGGTTTTAGTTTAGATTTTTGCCGGGGTTTTAAGACCGGATGCCCTTTATAACAAAATGTGATTTTTCAGATCAATATTCCAATCTGAGGTCAACTGGAAACTGAACTTCTGCCATCCAGGTGGAGAGCCAGCATCTGAGCCACTGCACCCTTGCCCCCACCCCACCACTCACAAAGGACATGAGATTACGCGAGAGATTAATTAAAAATTAAACCAAGCAAGAGAAATGCATATTGTATATTAGAAGTGGTATGCTGTATTATTAACTTACATTAAGGAAAAATAATGCAATAACATCTCGATAAGACTCTCCCGTGTATTACGCTATCCCGAGTAATATGCGCATTTAGCCTAGTCCCTAGATATTTACTATAGGGAGCCATAAATAAATGCCTCGTTATATCGTGCTTCGCTCCCATTTAAAACGCTCACGATTTCGAGGGAATATTTTCAGTTAAATTTTAGCAAAGCTCAGAGGAAATAGAAAGTTGTATTCCCTCGTCGCAAGTGTACCTACAGGCCTGTAGAAAATTGTGAACTTTGCCTGGAGCTAAAGGCTCTTTCTGTGAACATCAGAGAAAAATGACTTGGCAGAATTTCTTGAAACTCGGTATTTAAGTTTAGAGATATCCAGAGAGTTCTATAGGATAGTTAATATGTATGTACACAGTTGCGTCGCGATGTTAAGAGGATTAACACGGAAAATGTCAAATATCTCCGTTAGTATTGACTTTATCGATAAACTGTACGTCACGTAAGTTGTACATAGAACATAACGAAGATATTCGCTACTATAACATTCTTAAACATTTAGCAAATATTACTGGGAGTATTAGCTCTATATAAATGTAATACATGACAACAATTATAGAAAATCTTTTTTGCAATCTTTTACGCCTGATACATTTTTACCGCAGGTGCTACTTACCAACTTATGTTGTTGTTGCTAAGACAGTCACCGTCCATTATCACTGACGTAGAAATATTCTTCAGTCGTCATGGTAAAGGACTAATTGTCGATGGTGGTTGTTGTTACCATGTGGTCAATATCCCTTATAGAGTGAGGTGGTGATTATTGTTTTTAGAGGAAGTACAACTAGGCAACCATCCTCTATTAACACCAATCAGAGGAAAAATTGGAAGGGATTCGACGCTCCGAAAAATGAAGGTATCGATCAAAGAAAAATAAGGCCCTCGAAGGACGTGAAAATGAAAAACTCCCTAGCCCTAGGAACCTAATAGCGTCGGGGTAGGAAAATAACAAGGGTAGACCAAGGGGGGTCAGTTAGGATTGATGAAAGTGAGGAGCCAGGCACATGTAAATGAAAGCAATGCTAGGATTCAGCTAAGGGAGGCATGGTTGCCATCCCACGCTCAAAAGTTAAGAGCCCGTATGGCCCCGTTTAGTCGCTTCATACGACAGGCAGGTTCTACCGTGGGTGTTACTCTACCGCTACCTCCCACTGGGGTATATCCCTCATTGATCAGAAAGATAATGAAGAAGACTATCGAAAAGGGAATGTAAATTAAATGCACCATCGCTCGAAGAATGACGGGGGCGGGAGGGAAATAATCTTAAAGGAGACGGTTGGAAACATAGACCTCGAATGTTTTATTAACATCGAGTCGGAAAGTAGTAAATTAAAATGTGATGGCCTACGATGAGGTCACTGAACGTTATTAGCGACAACATTACACTCACCGATTATTGTTGTTAGCTGAGGTGTACTTTGCCTCTTCTGCTTCCACTCACCGCCACTAGATGGCATTAGTATAAAATTATACAAAAACCCTCCCATCAATGACGATTACGACAACCAGTAAGTTAAAAGTGCTAAATGAAGTTTAAGGTCATAAAAACTGTAACCATAAATTAATTAATTTTATAGGTCATATTATTATTATTAGGAAAGTGTACTGCTAGTTATATTGTATGTAAAATCCTTCTTCTTCAACTAGAGCAATGCTGTGGATTCATACTGTATCTAAATGATTTGTAGGAATGTGCAAAATTTTCTAACGAGAGAACGATACGAAATCGGACGGCGAATTTCGATTTTATTTTTACATATTAGTGAAGGTCTTCTTAAGCTGAAACAGATGGTGGGGGTCGAATTTTTTCGCTAGTCTTTTTAAGAGGGATTTGGGAGGTAGAGTTTCGCGTTGCACACCTTGAATAGTACAGTATATGCCAGTACACCACAGTGTTCACAGCCAGCGGCTAGTCTTACCTCTGTTTTCCTCTCCGCACGATCCGTTCTCCTCTATCCCCCACCAGATACATCGCATAAAGTCGTATTCATTAAGACCTAATTTGTGATGACTAAGGTAGAACGTTTTAATTGTATTAATGTATGTGAAATTTATGTAATACTAGCATGTATCCGCGGCTTTGCCCGCGTTTATTTTCAACCGTTTTATATAATAAAAACCTTTTTTCCTTATAGATCTTCCGGTTGAACTATATTAGTGTCCTTCCAAATGGAGCTAAGATTATATACTGTATATCTTTTGCCTTTCCAACTCTCAAACAAACCACTTACAGTTGACAATGAGAGAATCACCCTTTTCGAAGATGGAGTCCTACAACTGTAAGTCATTGTTCTTGTGCCTTGTTGATGTTCATAGAGAAACTGAAACAAACGGGGAATTGCATACATCTAAACTTAAACTGTATATCCGAAGAAATTATTCGTATCCGAGTAATGCATATTATTTTGCTCGCGGCATGCCCAATCATGAGAATGGCTTCAATAATATTAGTCATCAGTTTCAGAGTCGTGTTCATTGCAGAGGGCAGGATTCTTATTCTTAAGAAGGATAATCGGCGCCACAATCGTCCGCTGTAAGTTGTTCGGCGGTACCCCAGGTGACTCCAAGTCTTTCAAAAGCTCTGCCGTGTAGTCGATTGACTTGTAACTTTGTAGAACTTCGGGTAATTCTGTAAAAGTTGCTTGTTGATGGCGTTGAAAGCTTCACTTTTTGGAGCAAGAATTGCTCTTTGACATAGATATGCGTAATTGGTGAAATGCTGTGGCCACGAATGTTAAAAATTTCAGATCTGTGCGTGTTCATTATAATCTAATCTTCTTTACTGTGGTCTATGTTTTCTCTAAATGAAATAATAAAACATAAGCGATTGAGTTGGTTGAAAGAAAACATGGTAACCGGATAATTCTTGTGAGTGTTGCTTATTGATGACTTTGACAGCTTCATGTCTTGGTGTAAGAATTGCACTTAGACACAGCAAGCGTCTTAGGTGAAAACCTGTGCCCACCTATGACAAATATTTCATATCTTTGTTTGCCGTAGATTTGGCTGGGCATCGCACACAGACAGACAGACAGACAGACAGACAGACAGACAGACAGACAGACAGACAGACAGACAGACAGACAGACAGACAGACAGACAGACAGACAGACAGACAGACAGACAGACAGACAGACAGACAGACATTATGGACCGAAGGAAAATAGCTTCCTGTTCCACGAACTTAAAGTGGCATCTTGACTTATATATCGTCGCTGCCGGGACAAAACCTCCTATGTGAAATATTTTAGCTCAGAACTTTGGCCGGTAAGATTCTGCCGTCTCAGGTGCAATATTGTGTGAATATTGTCAAGGCATTCTCACTCTTCAAAATATATGTGCTGCAGGTTAGTATATGCCCAAAAATATTATCACATAGGAGGTTTTGTCCCGGCAAAGACGATATCGTTGGCATTCTTTTAAAACCTCGTATGTCTCAATGCTCTTCCTACCTATTACAGCCCTTAGGACTGATCACGCCTCCCAGCCACATATTTATATGGAATCGATCAGAATAGTTTTCATTGTGTTCATTTTCCTTTGCTCATGTCTCAAGGAAAATGGACCTTACCGTACCATAGTGTAGGGATGATGTTTGCATGACTTATTTACGCACTCCTACAGTATAATATATTTAAGGCTCATTTTCCTTTACACATAAGCATAGGAAAATTAGCACAATGAACGTCGTTCTGATGGACTGCATATTAATATGTGGCTGGGAGGCGTGACGATTCTAAAGGAATACAATGGGTAGGAAGAGCCTTGGGACATACGAGGTTTTAAAAGATAGTCAACGATATGTATTATTCCTTGTTTATTCTCATCGTCTATCTTGTGTGCTATATATTTCCTCTAAATGTCCAACCCATGTCCCCTTTCTCTTCGCGGATTGGGTGTGAAGTGAGATGAATCTTCGTAGCGCGTTTTATACGACCGGATATCTTTCATGACGTCAACCTCATTGGATGAAATGAAATGAAATGGCGTATGGCTTTTAGTGCCGGGAATATCCGAGGACAAGTTCGGCTCGCCCGGTGCAGGTCTTTTGATTTGACACCCGTAGGCGACCTACGTGTCGTGATGAGGATGAAATGATGATGAAGACGACACATACACCCAGCACCCGTGTCAGCGAAATTAACCAATAATGGTTAAAATTCTCGACCCCGCCGAGAATCGAACCCGGGACTCCTGTGGCCATAGGCCAGCAGGCTAACCATTTAGTTATGGAGCCGGACACCTAATTAGATGAGTTAATGAGATGAAATGAATGACATGATATATGATTGTAAGAATGAAGAGGATGAAACCCAGCGCCAGCACATTGCCCACTCCTCACGAATAGCTCAAGACTTTACGTCCCAATCCGACAGGGTCATATGCCCTCAAACCATATAAGACGAGAAACGTCTTCCTACCCCCAGGTCGTAAAATGGCTCCTTGAATTGTGTTATCTACCTATCTTATGTACGTTGCCTAGCGACAGTGACTCTATGTATATAATCTTGGTGACAGCACGTTGGATTGTCATATCCCAATACACGTTTTCCGATGGTTCTTTTCTTCCTAACTCACGAACGAAAGCGAAAATGAAAATTCCGGCTTCGAGGTGCATTCGGGCCCCTTTCCATCTACCGGTTGGCTCACATATGGCTACTGGGTGGGCCAATCTTCGTGTAGAATTTGATGATCCCATCTTTCCTATAAGTGAATCAAACCATCAATTGTACGTGTACAAAGTGCAAAATTTAGGTAAATCCAGAAATAGAGAAAAAATTATGTATAGGGGATAGAGATACGACGAAAGGTCATAGGACCAAAGTTGTAGATCACGCCAAATTGAACGGAGGTTGTGCCATCCGTTTTGTGATACGACTTACCGTTTATCCACGAAATACATCGAAAGGAAGGACTGCACCGTTATTAAAATTGCCTCCATATTTCGATATTTTTCTGGGGTAAAAAAAATTTTAAACATCTCGTGAATTTTCCGTCGTTTACATGCTAAAAGCTATAATTTTGCAAAATTTCAATTTTCTAACTTGTCTGGGAGATTGTGCTGCTATCTTGATACGGGGGAGTGGGTTAAAAATCAGGACTTTAAGTAAACCTTTAAGCCCATAAAACCTGTAGGTTCTGGATAAATATCACCGACTGTGTTCTTATGCAGGTTTGAAACTCCCAGCATGTACCCCTCAGAGAATTATAAGAATTTGAGATTTTTCTAGGGATCCTGAAGTCATCAGGTTGTCTGGTACCAAGTTTTAAATTTCTAAGATGCCTAGAATGGTCCATACACACGTCCATTTTCTCGGTCATTTCTGACAATTTATTCTTTTTACCCTTTCTCACCCCCTATGCCAAAGGGGGCTGAAGGTAGACTTAAACACCCGGAGTGTCACTGTTCATCTCAGCGACCCCGAAAAGTATGGATTCGACACTATTTACGATGATTTTTATATCTCAGCCCCCCCCCCTGCCCCTAAGGGTTGCTGGGCTGTCTTACCATCACTTGGTTTGTCTCCTGATACTAAAAATCCGGAGTGTACAATTCACCTCGGAGACCCCGAAAACTATGTATTCGACACTATTTTCGTTTAATTTTATATATCACTCCCCCCTCGTCCGACTCGTTGGCTGAACGGTCAGCGTACTGGCCTTCGGTTCAGAGGGTCCCGGGTTCGAATCCCGGCCGGGTCGGGGATTTTAACCTTAATTGGTTAATTCCAATGGCACGGGGGCTGGGTGTATGTGCTGTCTTCATCATCATTCCATCCTCATCACGACGCGCAGGTCACCTACGGGTGTCGAATAGAAAGACCTGCACCTGGCGAGCCGAACTCGTCTTCGGACACTTCCGGCACTAAAAGCCATACGCCATTTCATTTTTTTACTCCCCCCTCGCTCCCACCTCAAAGGGGGCTGAACTTGAACTTTAACAGAGATCTAAACTTAAACTGTATATCCGAAGAAATTATTCGAATCCGAGGAATTAATATTACCTCACTCGCGGCATGCCAAATCATGAGAATGGCTTCAATAATATTACTCATCAGTTTCAGAGTCGTGTTCATTGCACAGGGCATGATTCTTATTCTTAAGAAGGGTAATTGGTGCCACAATCGTCCGCTCTAAGATGTTCGAAGGTACTCCAGGTGACTCCAAGTCTTTCGAAGCTCTGCCGTGTAGTCGATAGACTTGTAACTGTGTAGAACATCGGGTAATTCTTGTAAAAGTTGCTTGTTGAAAGAAATAAATGACATGATATATGATAGCAAGAATGAAGAGGATGAAACCCGGCGACGGCACATATGCCACTCCTCTCGAATAGCTCGAGACTTTACGCCCCGATCCAAAGGACGAATCACCATCAACACCGTCATATGCCCTCACACCATATAAGACTAAAAACGGTTTCCTACGTCCTGGACGTAAAATGGCTCCTTGAATATTGTGTTCTCTACCTATCTTATGTACGTTGCCTAGCGACAGCGACTCTATGCATTTAATCTTGGCGACAGCACGTTGGATTGTCATATCCCAATGCACGTTTTCCGATGGTTTTTCGTTCATCACTCACCAACGAAAGCGAAAATGAAAATTCCGGATTCGAGGTGTATTCGGACCCCTCTCCATCTACCTGTGTTCAAAATTTCAGACCTCTACGTGCTGTAGATTTTGCTGGGCATCGCGCACAGGCACACAGACGCACAGAAAGACAGACAAACACATCCTTTTATAATATTACTAGCAATTGTACCCGTGCTTCGCTGCGGTATTTCAGATTTTATAAGGATATCGAAGTAAATTACTGTACATGAAGTGAATAATAATTTTAAAATTGCATGCAAATTGGCGTTATCCGAGAAAAAGCATTGGGAGGTCCGCAGACGATGTTTCCAATGTAAAGTGCGAGTCGTGGAGTTGTGATGATAACGACAGGTGCACTTGTCTACCACAATTCATTATGTTTTAGAAACGTTGAATAGGGTGAAATGTGTGTAAGATTTTCACACAGTGAATTCTTTTTCAGATACTTATGCGACAGCTTCAAACATAGAATTTGGCTCACATATGGCTACTGGGAGGACCAATATTCGTGTAAAATTTGATGATCCCATCTTCCTTATAAGTGAATCAAACCATGAATTATATGTGTACAAAGTGCAAAATTTAGATATATCCAGAAATAGAGAAAAATGTAGTGTATAAGGGATAGAGATACGACGAAAGGTCATAGGACCGAAGTTGTAGATCACTCCAAATTGAACACAGATTGTGCCATCCGTTTTGTGATACGACTTACCGTTTAGCCACGAAATACATCGAAAGGAAGGACTGCACCGTCATTAAAATTGCCTCAATATTCCGATATTTTTTGGGGGTAAAAATAACAATTTTAAACATCTCGTAAATTTTCCGTCGGTTACATGCTAAAAGCTATAATTTTGCAAAATTTCAATTTTCTAACTCGTCTGGGGGATTGTGCTGTGATCTTGATATGGGAGAGTGGGTTAAAAATCAGGACTTTCAGGAAACGTTTATGCCCATGAAACCTGTAAGTTCTGCATAAATATCATCGACTGTGCTCTTATGCATGTTTGAAACTCCCAGCATGTACCCCTCAGAGAATTATGAGAATTTGAGATTTTTCTAGGGATACTTGAAGTCATCAGCTTGTCTTGTACCAAGTTTTAAATTTCTAAGATGCCTAGAATGGTCTCACTAATTCACGTCTGTTTTCATTTTTATGCCTTAATGTATATATACTGTATATATAGATCGCGCCAAACAGACTTCTATTATATTTCACCCGCTTCCCTAGTGGTTTTAGGGGCGTCTTACTCCCACAGTACATTTTCCAGGTAGTATGTTATACTTGAAAGTCATACTGAAACACACATGTCCATTACATCGGTCATTTCAGACAATTTATTTTTTCACCCTTTCTCACCCCTACGCCAAAGGGGGCTGAAGTTAGACTTTAAAAATCCGGAATGTTACTATTCATCTCAGCGACCCGGAAAACGATGGAATCGGCAGTATATTCGATTATTATTATTATATCTCACTCCCCCCTCCCCCACCCTAAAGGGGGCTAAACTTTGAGTTTTAAAAAATCGGAATGTTACTATTTCATCTCAGCGACACCGAAAACTATGTATTCGACACTATTTTCTATTGTTTCTATATATCACTCTCCCATCGCCCCCACCACGAAGGGGGCTGAACTTGGACTTTAAGAAATTCCGGAGTGTCACTGATCATCTCAGCGACCCCGAAAAGTATGGATTCGACGCTATTTTCGATTATTTTTATATCTCAGCCCTTCGCAACCCCCCCTGCCCCTAAGGGTTCCTGGGCTGTCTTACCCCCACTTGGTTTGTCTCCTGATACTAAAAATCTGGAGTGTACAATTCACCTCGGCGACCCCGAAAACTATGTATTCGACACTATTTTCGTTTAATTTTATATATCACTCCCCCGCCGCCCCCACCCCAAAGGGGGCTGAACTCCAACTTTAAAAACGTCCAGAGTGTCACTATTCATCTCAGCGACCCCAAAAAAGTACGGATTCGACACTATTTTCGTTAATTTGTTTATCTGACCCCCCTCGCCCCACCTCGCCCCTAATGGTTCCTGGGCTGTCTTACCCCCACGTGGTTTGTCTCCTTATACTAAAAATCCAGAGTATACAATTCACCTCGGCAACCCCCGAAACCTATGTATTCGACATTATTCGTTTAATTTTATATATCACCCCCCACTCGCCCCCCCCCCATACGAAAGGGAGCTGAACTTTGATTTTTGAAGAATCGGGAGTGTCGCTGTTCATCTCAGCGACCCCGAAAACTGTGGATTCGGCACTTTTTTAGATTTTTTAAACCTTGCCCCGCTGGCCCCCCACCCCTACGGGAGCAATGGATGGCTTACCCCCACAGTGCTCGTCTCCTGATAGCAAGTCGTAAGTGTACCAAGTTTGGATGAAATTGCTCCAGTTGTTTAGGAGGAGATGTGTCATTTACACACACACATACCTGCATACATCCATTTTTATATACACTGACTGACAGAGACAATGCAACACCAAGGAGGAGTGGTTCGAAAGGGATGAAGGTTGGGGAAAAAGCAGAGACGGCACGGACGAATAATTGATGTTTATTTCAAAGCGATATGCAGGTTACACAATGCGCACGGCATCGACTCAGTAGGATGTAGGACCACCGCGAGCGGCGATGCACGCAGAAACATGTCGAGGTACAGAGTCAATAAGAGTGCGGATGGTGTCCTGAGGGATGGTTCTCCATTCTCTGTCAACCATTTGCCACAGTTGGTCGTCCGTACGAGGCTGGGGCAGAGTTTGCAAACGGCGTCCAATGAGTTCCCACACGTGTTCGATTGGTGAGAGATCCGTAGAGTACGCTGGCCACGGAAGCATTTGTACACCTCGTAGAGCCTGTTGGGAGATGCGAGCAGTGTGTGGGCGGGCATTATCCTGCTGAAACAGAGCATTGGGCAGCCCCTGAAGGTACGGGAGTGCCACCGGCCGCAGCACATGCTGCACGTAGCGGTGGGCATTTAACGTGCCTTGAATACGCACTAGAGGTGACGTGGAATCATACGCAATAGCGCCCCAAACCATGATGCCGCGTTGTCTAGCGGTAGGGCGCTCCACAGTTACTGCCGGATTTGACCTTTCTCCACGCCGACGCCACACTCGTCTGCGGTGACTATCACTGACAGAACAGAAGCGTGACTCATCGGAGAACACGACGTTCCGCCATTCCCTCATCCAAGTCGCTCTAGCCCGGCACCATGCCATGCTAGGCGTGCACGTCTATGCTGTGGAGTCAATGGTAGTCTTCTGAGCGGACGCCGGGAGTGCAGGCCTCCTTCAACCAATCGACGGGAAATTGTTCTAGTCGATATTGGAACAGCCAGGGTGTCTTGCACATGCTGAAGAATGGCGGTTGACGTGGCGTGCGGGGCTGCCACCGCTTGGCGGCGGATGCGCCGATCCTCGCGTGCTGACGTCACCCGGGCTGCGCCTGGACCCCTCGCACGTGCCACATGTCCCTGCGCCAACCATCTTCGCCACAGGCGCTGCACCGTGGACACATCCCTATGGGTATCGGCTGCGATTTGACGAAGCGACCAACCTGCCCTTCTCAGCCCGATCACCATACCCCTCGTAAAGTCGTCTGTCTGCTGGAAATGTCTCCGTTGACGGCGGCCTGGCATTCTTAGCTATACACGTGTCCTGTGGCACACGACAACACGTTCTACAATGACTGTCGGCTGAGAAATCACGGTACGAAGTGGCCATTCTCCAACGCCGTGTCCCATTTATCGTTCGCTACGTGCGCAGCACAGCGGCACATTTCACTTCATGAGCATACCTCAGTGACGTCAGTCTACCCTGCAATTGGCATAAAGTTCTGACCACTCCTTCTTGGTGTTGCATTTGCTCTGTCAGTCAGTGTATAATAATAAGAAAATTATGTTTGCTTTATTATTACATAGAGAAATTTTATTTTGAACACTGCAGAGATCTGAACTTTAACTGTGTATCCGAAGAAATTATTCGAATCCGAGGAATGAATATTACTTCGCTCGCGGCATGCCCAATCATGAGAATTGCTTCAATAACATTAATCATCAGTTTCAGAGGCGTGTTCATTGCAGATGGTAGGATTCTTATTCTTAAGAAGGGTAATTGGTGCCACAATCGTCCGCTCTATGATGTTCGAGGGTACTCCACGTGACTCCAAGTCTTTCGAAGCTCTGCCGTGTAGTCGATAGACTTGTAACTGTGTAGAACATCGGGTAATTCTTGTAAAAGTTGCTTGTTGAAAGAAATGAATGACATGATATACGATAGCAAGAATGAAGACGATGAAACCCGCCGCCGGCACATATGCCACTCCTCTCGAATAGCTCAAGACTTAACGTCCCGGTCCGACGGACGAATCATCATCAACACCGTCATATGCCCTCCCACCATATAAGACCAAAAAAACAGCTTCCTACGTCCTGGACGTAAAATGGCTCCTTGAATATTGTGTTCTCTACCTATCTTATGTACGTTGCCTAGCGACAGCGACTCTATACATTTAATCTTGGTGACAGCACGTTGGATTGTCATACCCCAATGCACGGCGTTCATAACTCACCAACGAAAGCGAAAATGAAAATTCCGGCTTCGAGGTGCATTCGGACCCCGTTCCATCTACCTATGTTCGAAATTTCAGATCTCTGCGTGCTGTATATTTTGCTGGTAATCGCGCACAGACACACACACAGACAGACAGACAGACAAACACTTCCTTTTTTAATTATAGAGATAGACTAGCATGTGCCCGCGTTTAGTAATTCAACCGTTATATGTTTCTAAACTCTTTATTTAAAAGCAAATTAAAGCATTATATTTATTAACTCACATCTTTTTGACGTAAATTGCATGACATGAAGTCACTTTTTTTATATTGTTATTTTCAATGCTAAGATACCGGGTTGATAGATGGTACAGATAATATTAAAACCATGTAAAAGGCCATGTTATATAATACAAAAAATTTAATAAAATATAATAATGTCCTTCCATTTGGAGGTAAGACGTATACTGTATTGTGTTTGCCTTTCGAACTCTTGAACAATCCACGTACAGCTGACAATGTCAAACGCACCGTTTTCGAAGGTCGGGCTGAGTGGCTCAGACGGTTAAGGCACTGGCCTTCTGACCCCAACATGGCAAGTTCGATCCTGGTTCAGTCCGGTGGTATTTGAAGGTGCTCAAATACGTCAGCCTCGTGTCGGTAGATTACTGGCACGTAAAAGAACTCCTGCGGGACTAAATTCTGGCACCTCGGCGTCTCCGAAAACCGTAAGAGAGTCGTTAGTGGGATTTAAAACAAATAACATTATTATTTACCGTTTTCGAAGATGGAGTCCTACAACTTTAAGAGATTGCCCTGTGTCAAAATTTCAGATCTCTGTGTGTCGTAGATTTAACTGAGCTTCGCATACATACACACAAACCCTTCCGAATATTACGGGCTGATGGCTCCTTGTGTCGCAGGCCGAAAATGGCTTCCTACTCAATGGACTTACAGTCCGAGGAATACTACTTCGCCCGCGGCATGCTTAGTCATGACGGTGACTTCTATAAAATTCGTCATCAGTTTCAGAGCCGTTTTCATTGCAGAGTGAAGAATTCATGTCCCCGAAAAGGATAATCGGTGCCACAATCGTCCACCCCAAGATGTTCCAGGGTACTTACTCCAGGTGGCACCAAATTGTTCAAAAACTCTGTCGTGTAGTTGACAGCCTCATCTGTATGACATGTCGTGTCGATAGACTTTTCAATTTATAGGAAACCGGATAATTCTTGTGAGTGTTGCTTGGTGATGACGTTCACAGCTTCATGTCTTGGTGCAAGAATTGCTCTCAGGCACAGCCATTCGTCTTAGGTGAAAACCTATGCCCACCTTAGACAAACATTTTAGATCTTTGTTTGCCGTGGATTTGGCTGGGCATCGCACACATGAACACAGACAGACAGACAGACAGACAGACAGACAGACAGACAGACAGACAGACAGACAGACAGACAGACAGACAGACAGACAGACAGACAGACAGACAGACAGACAGACATCATGGATTGAAGGAAAATGGTTCCTATTGCACGGACTTACAATGGCATCCTGACTGACATGTATTATTCCTTGTTTATTATTATCGTCTATCTTGTGTCATGTATGTTTCCTCTAAATGTATAAGTGTCCAACCCATTTCCCCTTTCTCTACGGGGCTTGGATATGAGGTGAGATGAATCTTCGTTGCGAATTATTACGACCGGATGACTTTCATGACGTCAACCTAATCAGATGAGTTAATGAGATGAATGACATTATGTATGATAGTAAGAATGAAGAGGATGAAACCCGGCGCCGGCACATAGCCCACTCCTCTCGAATAGCTCGAGACTTTACGCCCCGATCCGAAGGACGAATCACCATCAACAGCGTCATATGTCCTCACACCATATTAGACTAAAAACGGTTTCCTACGCCTTGGAAGTAAAATGGCTCCTTGAATATTGTGTTCTCTAGCTATCTTATGTACGTTGCCTAGCGACAACGACTCTGTGCATTTAATCTTGGTGACAGCACGTTGGATTGTCATATCCCAATGCACGTTTTCCGATGGTTTTTCGTTCATAACTCACCAACGAAAGCGAAAATGAAAATTCCGGCTTCGAGGTGCATTCGGACCCCTTTCTATCCACCTATGTTCAAAATTTCAGATCTCTGCGTGCTGTAGATTTTGCTGGGCATCGCGCATAGGCACAAAGAGACAAACACTTCCTTTCATAATTATAGATACAGCCAATGCGGAACAATTTAAATATGAGATGTTTAAATTGCGAAGTTTGAAACCTGCCTAAAATTTTAATGTTGTTGAGGAAGGAAGAGATCAGCACTAAATTGTATGCATTTAAGGCAGTGGCTCACACTCGAGACAGTTTTATATGCCATTATTATGCCACTACGTACCTTCAGTATTTAGTATTTAGTATTCAGTATTTAGCACTTTTAACTTCCTAGTTGTTGTACTCGTCATTGATGTGAGAGTTTTGTGTACATTTAGATTAATGCCATCTAGTGGAGGTGAGTGGTGGGAGAAGAGGCAAAGTACACCTCAGCTAACAACAATAATCGGTGCGTGTAATGTCGTCGATGTGTAAGTCTTGGAGTGTCAGCCTCCGGATCCCAAGATAGCGGGTTCAAACTCGGCAGAGGTAGTATCCATTCGACACTTCATGTCGTACGGTGTCGGCATGTAAACGACCTCTGGTGACACGCGTTTGGTGTTTACACGACACAATTAATTAAATCTGAGCCACAGACGCCAAAGAGGGTTTCAGTTTAATCTGTCAGCCATCTAGTAGGCCTGGAGTACAACGGAACGTCAAAATTGGCGAGCAGACAGCTAAATGGCGTGAGGCCGTACGGTTATTATTATTGATAATAATAATATTAATATTATTATTATTATTATTATTATTATTATTATTATTATTATTATTATTAAGAATAATGTATTCTTGGATTAATTGCTGCGTTTTCTTGCTATATGTTTTACGTCGCACCGACACAGATAGGTCTTTTGGCGACGATGGGACAGGAAAGGCCTATGAATGGGAAGAAAGCGGCCGTGGCCTTAATTGAGGTACAGCCCCAGCATTAGCCTGGTGTGAAAATGGGAAACCACAGAAAACCATCTTCAAGACTGCCGACAGTGGGATTCGAATCCACTATCTCCCGGATGCGAGCTCACAGTTGCACGCCACTAACCGCACGGCCAACTCGCATAGTTGCGCTTTTTCTTCTAAAATAATTGTCATACATTCATTTTCTAACACACGTAAATACAAATAATCTATGACCACCTAGAATACCCCTCTCCCCGCTGAACAGAATTGTTCTCCCTCCGCAAACCATAGTCGGAGAAAGTGACCTGGATTCAGTCCAACTGTTGTCAATAGAGGAAACGGACGTGAAGCTGGTTATACGATAGGTAGACAAAACTTTCTCAGATTTACTAAAGTACCAATAACGGACTTCTACATTAATATCGTCCCTGTTTTGCCAAAACGGCGAATGTGACAATGCTCTTCTTATCCATTATTTCCCCTAAGACTGGTCACACCGCCCAGCCACATATTGATATGCACTCCATCAGAACACTTTTTGTTGAGTTCATTTTCCTATGCGCGCGTGTAAAGGAAAATTAACCTTAAATGCATCACACTCTAGGAGTGGGTAAATGTTATGCAAACATACATTCGTTCAGTATGGTACAGCAAGGTTCATTTTCCTTTACACACGCACATAGGAAAATGAACTCAACGGAAATTGTTCTGATGGACCGAATATCAATATGTGGCTGAAAGTCGTGACCAGTCTTAAGGGAATTAATGGACAGGAAGAGCATTGTAACATTCGCCGTTTTGGCAGAACAGGGACGATATCAACACGTGGCAGGAAGGCGTGACCTGTCTTAAGGGAAATAATGGATAGGAAGAGCATTGTCACACTCGCCGTTGTGGCAAAGCAGGGACGATAAAATTTGTCCTGTTTGTTCATAATAACACAAATGCACAATCATAGGCTAGTTTACGCAACATAAACTAAGTTGTACATATACAGGGTGTTAGGTGTATACGTGCAGATATTTCTTGTAGCAATAGAGGACGATGTGACGAACCACTATATATCAAACTTTTAGTAATCCGCGGAAGTTATTTTCGAGAGCAAAGTGATATGATGTTTTTAGAATAGGTAGTATGCCTCGTTCTACGAATGAATAGCTTTCCGTTGACAACAGGCAAGTCACGCGCCATCCGTACCAAACTGGTTCTACTCTAACAGCTGAACGCTACCTTTGTAATGCCACGAGATGTTACGTAATATACTTGTTAAACTGGTTTTATGTTTACGAGCAACTGAACTACGATAACAGCTGAAGGCTGCTACCGGTGTTCACCATGTTACGTTACATTCTCGCCAGACTGGTTTTGTTGTTAGTATTTAGTTTCCGTCAGACAACCCTAGTTATCGGTTTCGGACCCTGGAGCTGTATCGAATTGTCAGCGTTAATACTGGTTCATTTGCTGTTACGTCACTTAGGGGATTGGGATATCTGTGGTCGTCAGCCCCGTGGTCTAGTGAGTATGGAAATCACCTGAAAACCTATGTCTTTACGCCAACGAAAGCAAGCATGGGATTGAATTGAATTAGGCAAGCACAGCCAACGTTTTACTTCAAACGAATAATGGACATGTTATACAAATAAATAAATTAAACGTACCTACATTTCGTGCCTCCTGTCGGGCTGTGTGGCTCAGAAGGTTGAGGTGCTGGCCTTATGACTCCAACCTCGCAGGTTCGAACTTGGCCCAGTCCGGTAGTTTTTGAATGTGCTCAAATACGTCACACTCGTGCCGGTAGATTTAGTGGCACGTAAATAGAACCCCTGCGGGACTAAATTCCGGCACCTCATCGTCTCCGAAAACCGTAAACGTAACGCAAATACCATTATTATTATTATGATTATTATTATTATTATTAATATTATTGACTACTCGCCAATAACGTCTGCCTAGAAAATACTTCTCATCGTTTATAACTATGGATCTCGACAGTTGTATAATCCTAATTATGATGATTTTCAAAATTGGCTTTAAGTCGCACCGACACAGATAGGTCTTATGGCGACGATGGGACA
Organism: Anabrus simplex; assembly: GCF_040414725.1. NCBI lineage: Eukaryota > Metazoa > Arthropoda > Insecta > Orthoptera > Tettigoniidae > Anabrus > Anabrus simplex. The sequence continues at coordinate 230,257,811 of NC_090265.1, forward strand.
GAAAAGGGGTAGAAGTGAGAAGGAAGCGTTCGTGACCTAAATGAGGTTCAGCTCCAGCATTTTCCTGATGTGAAAATGGGAAACCACGGAGAACCATCTTCAGGGCTGTCGACAGTGGAGTTCGAACCCAGTATCTTCCCAATGAAAGTTCACAATTTCGCGCCCCTAACCGCACGACCAACGTATTCCAAGCTCTAATGCCGGACTGAGTACCTCGGACGATAGACCGCTGGTATTCTGATCCCATCTTTGCAGGTTCGATGGAGGCTCAATTCGGGGGTATTTGAAGGTGCTGAAATACGCCAGTTTCGTATCTGTAGATTTACTTGCATTAAATAAAAGTCCTGCGGTACAACATTCCAGCACCTCGGCATCTCCAAAACCCGCCAAAGTAGTTATTGGGACGTAAAAATTACATTATTATTTCGTGCTTGCAAACGAAAAGCATATGTGTAATGGTAAAATAAAGCAAAGTAAAAGTGGCCAGTCTGACTTGCTCAGACGTTTAAAGCACTGGTTTCTTGTTTCCAACTTGGCAGGCTCGATCTTGGGTCCGTCCGGTGGCATTCGAAGGAGCTCGTCAGCCTCGTGTCGGTAGATTTACTGGCACGTAAAAATAACTCCTGCGGGACTAAATTACAGCGCCTCCAGAAACAGTATGAGTAGTTAGTGGGACGTAAAGCAATTAATATTACCGGTATTATTATTATTATTATTATTATTATTATTATTATTATTATTATTATTATTATTATTATTATTATTCACCTGTTCATACTTTCGTCTTATTCCTCTTTTTAGTCTCCTTTTAAGTCGTATACTTGTTATTCATATTTGATGTTTTGTTATTAATATTATTGTTATTTTTATATAATTATTATTTTTATTATTTAGTTTATTTCGTTTATTTATAACATCTCTTTAGCTTCATGTGACACAATACTTTTTCCGTCTTTAATTCACCTTTTGTGTCGTGTCCCGGTGTACTTCTGTCCTGTGCTTCAAGACAGTGCTGCAAGATCTGTGTTTGTTTTCCCAGCCCGGGTGTGTTTCGTTTCTCATGTGACAGAGTTACATCTTACGTTCTGTTACATGTTTAAGTTTGGCCTTGTGATACATCGCCTTTAATCTGCTCTGCAGCCTTTAAAAGTGTAGCATGGTCAATGACCTCAGTGCTTGTTTTGTTCACATATCTGGACTAAGAACTCGTCTCACTCCGCACAGCAAGTTCAATGCCAACCACTTCTATCTGTTTGTTTGTTTATTTATTTATTTACCCAGGTATGTATGTCAACATTGTACTATGTCAACATCGTACCATGAAAACGTACTCAATAAACGGGGTGTTTGGGGGGTCTCTGTCCTGGGTGGTGTGTTCTGCGGGCCTCCTCTGGGGTCTGTGTTTTTGCTGCGGTTATCTCTCTGCGCGTTCAGGTATTTACTAACATGTTCAGTTCAATTTATTGTATGTACAAGACATACGTCCAACTTGAATTATTTCATCCTCACAACTCTACTTCCTTAATCCATGGCCTAAGAGCTACACGTATAGCTGACGGCCCACCCACCCCTCTACGAGTGTGGGAATGAAATAACTAATTTGATTGAATTGTTTTCATATTTCAGTAGTGATGAATTTTTATACGTGTTAATGATGATGATTGCTGTTTTAAGGTCATCGGCCCTTAAAAACGCAAAGTGTCTTCTGTTTTAACTCGTAGTGAATAAGAAACAAAATATAAATTTCTCGAACACACGTAAAGAATAAAAAACCGAGCTCGATAGCTGCAGTCACTTAAGTGCGGCCAATATCCAGTATTCGGGAGATAGTAGGTTCGAACCCCACTGTCGGCAGCCCTGAATATGGTTTTCCGTGGATTCCCATTTTCACACAAGGCAAATCGTGGGGCTGTACCTTAATTAAGGCATGGCCGCTTCCTTACCACACCTAGCCCTTTCCTGTCCCATCGTCGCCATAAGACGTATCTGTGTCGGTGCGACGTAAAGCAAGTAGCAAAAAAAAAACACATTCAGTGTAGGATTGAGCAACTGCCGAAATGCGTTCAAGGTCAATGTCTAGCGTTTTAACAAGCACGTCTTCCGCACTCGCGCACTGAAACTCTCGATTTATAATTTTTGTTACCGGTACATCAATTTCCCTGCTCGGATTTATGAGAATATCGACCTATCGAGACTCAAAATACTAAGGCGATACTGTACTGTACTCCCAAGCCATTACGTTGCAGAAATGGCGTAACATCTGACATACCAAAGTAAAACTCGTAGCAATTGTTCAAAGTGATCACCCTGGGCTTCCCTGCAGGCTTCACTTCTCCGAATCCAGTTGCGACGCATTCGAGCCAAGACACCAGGGTTGTGTCCGACTCGTTGGCTGAACGGTCAGCGTACTGGCCTTCCGTTCATAGGGTCCCGGGTTCGATTCCCGGCCGGGTCGGGGATTTTAACCTTAACTGGTTAATTCCAATGGCACGGGGGCTGAGTGTATGTGTTGTCTTCATCATCATTTCATACTCATCACGACGCGCAGGTCGCCTACGAGAGTCAAATGTAAAGACCTGCACCTGGCGAGCCGAACTCGTCCTGGAATATCCCGGCACTAAAAGCCATACGACATTTCATTTCATTTCATTTCATTTCATTTCACCAGGGTTGTTCAGAATATCCTCTGCTGCTTAAACAATACGTTCACGGAAGTCGTCCGAAGTGGTTACTTCAGTTCGATATACTTTGTGTTTCATGTTCCCCCAGACATTAAAGTCCATTGGAATAACGTCTGGAGATCTGGCTGGCCAATTGATAGTTCCACATCGTCCTGTCCACCGTTGAGGAAATGTCTGCACCATCGTGTAAAATCCACGTGGTTCTGCATAGTCGAAGCGACACGTCCTCTGAAAGCTCAAGTAACGTACTGTATCTACAGGAGCAAGGTAACATTAATAAAAAGATGATTAGTCCACGTAACCGACTTCCTACTACACCCATCCAGGTATTAATTCATAACCGGTGCTGGAAATTGCCTTCTCCTACTGAATGGGGACGTTCCACAGCCCATGAGTGGGATATAGTGGGTTCGAACTCCTCTGTCGGCAGCCGTAAAGACGGTTTTCCATGGTTTGCCATGTTCACACCAGGCAAATGCTGGTGCTGTTCCTTAATTAAGGCCACGGTTGCTTCTTCACGATCCTAGCCCTTTCCTGTCCCGTCGTCACCGTAATATCTATCTGTGTCTTGGCGACATACATCAACTCGTAAGAAAATGGTAATCAGCTGTCAAAGACACTGCACCCGTTGAATATGGTCAGGATGCACTCGTTCTTCATGCAGTGCCCTACGTATGGTCCAAGTTGGTACACCAACGGCATGTGTTATACTACGCGTACGGCGCCCGGGATCATCGTTTACTATTGTTAGGATGCCTAGCTCCATGGCAAAACGGTTAGCGTGCTGGCCTTTGGTTACAGGGGTCCCGATTTCGATTCCCGGCAGGGTCGGTATTTGAACCATCATGGTTATTTTCCCTGGCATGTGGCTGGGTGTATGTGTTGTCTTCATCCTCATTTGATTATCATCAAGATGCGCAGGTCACCTACGGGAGTCAAACCAAAAGACATGCACCTAGCGAGCCGAACCCGTCCTGGGATCTCCCGGCATTAATATCCATACGCCATTTCATTTCCATTGTCAGGATGTTTTCTTCCGCGTCTAGAATTACACGTGGCCGTTTAGGCCATCGCTTCTGAAAGCGTGATGTAACACAACCTGCATCGCGAATACGCTGCAGTACAGCAAGTATCGTTGCTGGATTCGGCACCCGTCTGTTGGAAAGCCTTTTCCGATTTTCCGATAGATTCATTGAGGGCGACCCGTGTTCTGTTCTGCCACACGATACACTAGCAGCATATCATGGTATCCGTGGTATTCATACACTGGCATTATTCAAATACTACTACTACGAAGTAACTCGCGTACTAGTACGGACGATAATTCGCCTCTCTGACAGCTGTTATTCAGGTCAAGGTCAGACAGACAGCTCATACCTCTAGTCCGGTGGTTTCATGTAGGGGCGGGAACCCGTCCCACCACACCCCCGTCGCTAGAAACAGCAGACGACCGACCGGCCCGTGACAGGTCTAGTGAATTTGTCAAACTGCTTACGTGAAATATTCTCCCACAGTGTGATTTCAATACCATGGATTCTTGGGAGACCAACTCGCCGTATGCAGAAACACCCCGTGTTGACGTGTACGTAAATAAAGTTTCTTACGTCAACGAAAGAATGCGTGGGGTAGGATTTCCAAGTGAGTAGTATCAGAACTGAATTGTCAAAGCACATCGAACGTTTTGCTTCATATCAACAAGGGACATGTTATAAAAATAAATAAATTAAACGTACTTCCTTTTCGTGCTTCCAAACGAAAAGAACTTGTTTAATGGTAAATTAAAGCATTCTGCTTTTGCAGTGCCTATTAAACGTATCAAAATAAACGTTGCCAGGTTGAGTGGCTCAGACGGTTCAAGCTCTGGTTTCATGAACTTAGCAGGCTCGATCCTGGCTCAGTCCGCTGGTATTTGAAGGTGCTCAAATACGTCCGCTTCTGATCGGTATAATTACAGGCACGTTAAGGAATACCCGTGGGCAAAATTCCGAAACCGCGCGTCTCCATTGGCACGTAAACATTTATTATTATTATTATTATTATTATTATTATTATTATTATTATTATTATTACTGAGCGAGTTGGCCGTGTGATTAGGAGCGCGCGGCTGTCAGCTTGCATTCGTCGTAAAGCCACCTACCACTATTATAATAAAAACTATGTTAGTCCATTATTACTAACTATTACGAAAATAAAAGTTAAACGCCCCACTCAAACTTCGTAGCTGGTAATCTGTCAGAAAACACTAAAGAAAATAGTGAACTTTTAACAAGTCCGAATTATTATTAATCTTATAATTGCGGACATGTCTCCGGAATTACCGAAACCTGTACTTACAAATTGTTTTACGTCGCACCGACACAAGTAGGTCTTACGGCGACGATGGGAGAGAAAAGGGATACAAGTGGGAAGGAAGCGTTCGAGGCCTTAATAAAGGTACAGTCCCAGTATTTCCCTGATGTGAAAATGGGAAATTACGGAAAACCATCTTCCCGGCTGCCGACAGCGGAGTTCGAATCCACTATCACCAAAATGCAAGCTCACAGCTGCGCGCCCCTAACCACACGACCAACTTATTCCAACCTCTAATGCCGGACTGAGTAGCTCGGACGATAGAGCGCTGGTCTTCTGATCCCACCTTGGCAGGTTCGATGGCGGCTCAGTTCGGTGATATTTGAAGGTGCTCAAATAAGCCAGTCTCGTGTCTGTAGATTTACTTGCATTAAAAACACTGCGGTAAAAAATTCTGGCATTTCAGCGTCTCCGAAAACCGTGAAAATTAGTTAGTGGAACGTAAAGACATTATTATTATTATTATTAGTAGTAGTAGTAGTATTATTATGATTACGGAAGTTCTAATTAAGCGGGTCCATTACAGTCTCACTTTACCTATCGGCACTTACTGTCCAGTAATAAGCCTTCTGTCCGCCTCTCTGGTATAGTGGTTAGTGTGATTAGCTGCCACCCCCCCGAAGGCTCGGGTTCGATTTCGAGCTCTGACACGAAATTTGAAAAGGGGTACGAAAGTTGGAACGGGGCCCATTATGCCTCGGGAGGTCAAATGAGTAGAGGTGGTTCGATTCGCACCTCAGCCATCCTGAAAGTGGTTTCCCGTAGTTTTCCACTTCTCCAGGCAAATGCTGCGATGTTACCTAGCTTAAGGCCACGGCCGCTTCCTTCCCTCTTCCTTTTCTATCCCTTCCCATCCCCCCGCAAGGCCCCTGTTCATCCTAGCAGGTGGGGCCGCTTGGGCGATGTACTGGTCATTCTCCCCAGTTGTATCCCCGACCCAATATCTCACGCTCGAGGACACTGCCCTTGAGGCGGTAGAGGTGGGATCCCTTGCTGAGTCCCAGCGAAAACCAACCCTGGAGGGTAAAAATATTAGGAAAAGGAAGAATAAGCCTTATATTACAAATGCCCGGCGGCAGTTCCACAGTACCGGTAGCTCTTTTTCCTTCGAGCAATGTTCACGATGGATGAAACTACGGTTTTTTAAATTTGTCTCATTAATAACAATTTCACTGAATACTTATAGCCTTTTCTTTCAGTGTCCACCGTCCGTTCATTGACCTGAAAAGTTTATGAATAAGCATGGACAACTCGCATTGTCTATTGTCAGAAGTTCATCGTAGACTGTCGCAATAACAGCACAGAAATGTTGCGCCCATTTTTCATTACTTATTAACTATTTCCTTTAATTTTGTCAGCTTGGATCACTGAGTAATGCCAATGACGTCTTATAAATCACACACAACTACACAACACTTGATTCGCATGCATGTGCTGGTACGGATCTTCGACGTCACTGCAAGAATTCCGTGTACTTTTCAAACAGACTACCCTAGACCGGTTTTCGAGTACGGCAAGTGGCCAGGCACGTGAGTCAACCTCTCCTACTTGCCAAGCCTTTAGGGGAAGTGCACAACAACATGTGTTGGCCTGCGATAAGAAACAGGTTCAACAAGCCCTATACTCTGCTACTGTACTTCCACTACGCGTGGACAGAATGACGTAACCGGCGCATCCTGCTACGGCCGTTCAAAACACATTAGGTCCTGAAATATTTGGCTCTGTTATGGGCAAACTAATAGGACAAGGTAAAAAGTACATAGCATATATTGTGAGATGTCTTTTTCTTTGCCGACTAGCTTAATATCTGCACGTACACCCCTAACACCCTGTATACTACCTATGGATGGTTAAAATGATTTGATACAACCTGCGGATGTTCTTGTAGAACGAAACTTATCATTGATTCAGTAATAATGAGGGAAGGTTTACAGGCATGTTACATTATTCTAAGTGTTGTAGGTATTTCGTGTATCGACAGATGAAAAACTTTAAAGTTATATAAAGTTGTTGTAACCAACACATTAGTTTAATTTAGACGGCATGCAAGTTATTTGAATTTATAATTTGCTTTACGTCACACCGACGCACATAGGTCTTATGGCGACGCTGGGACAGGAAAGGGCTACGAGTGGGGAAGAAGCGAACGCGGTCTTAATTAAGACACAGCCTGCTAGGAAAATGTGAATTCCCGGAAAACCATTTTCAGGGCTACCGAAAGTGAGGTTAGAACCCACTATCTGCCGAGTGCATGCCTACAGCCGCGCGACTCTAACCGCACAGCCACTTGCTCGGTCGCATTCAAGTATTTATTATAACACTCATCCCAGTTGGTTTTAATTTCCTTATACCATGCCACATAGCCAACAAGTCAGAAAGGATTCAATTTATTTCGAAAAGAAGAACCGATGGGTGATGTAAGCAAATAGTGCGACATTCAAAGATGCATCTAGAGCACAAAATTCGTGACTATGGGTAGAGATAAGATATACCGTCGTTCCTATGCCTAAACCACGAATTACACAATGTTCTTCCTACCCATTATTTCCCTTAAGACTGGTCACGCCTCCCAGCCACATATTGATAAACAGTCCATCAGAACAATTTTCGTTAAGTTCATTTTCCTACGCGCGCGTGTAACGGAAAATGAACCTTACCGTACCGTAATGAGGACATATTTGACCACTCGTAGAGTATGATGTATTTAAGGTTCATTTTCCTTTACACAGGCTCATAGGAAAATGAACTCAACGAAAATGTGGCTGGGAAGCGTAACCAATCTTAAGAGAAATAATGTATTTGGAGAGCATTGTCATATCCGTGGTTTTGGCATAGGAACGACGATATATGGAGCACACTTTGGAAAAATATGAAATTAAAGATGAAAAATATGAAAAAAATATGAAATGTAATTCATTTAAAGTCATAAAACATAATTTGCTTCTGCCAATATGTAACAAATTTTCGTGTAAAAGTCTAAAACATCTATCAGTTAAGATTATTTAGTACGAAGAAAAGGTACGTTTGACATCACATAAATTGACAGGAGCTTACTTTTGTCGTGATATATTCTTTAGTTAGAATGGATGAGGCCCTACCTTCTAGTACATTTCTTATTTAAAATAGCACCGAATATAATATGTCGTTTTCCAACACCTTATCCATTTTGCCTGAATATCCCGGAACTGTCTTCAAATGTTGTTGCAGCTGTTACACGTACTGCAATGAGATGGGCAGAGGTAAGTGGCTTCCTTCAATCTTATCCACAGTCTGAGACACATTCTCAAAATGAGCCTGTCTGTAAAGTAATTATTTTTGCACTTTATCGTCTGCAAGTACGTTTTGTGATTGCAAGACACAGTTGGCAGATTCTGAATCAAAGCTGTCAATTGTCTGCAATAAAAAAGGAGTTTTGTAAAATTATTGCCTGTCAGACATAACATGATTTTAAAGCCCAACATACGGTGCAAGTTAGCTTGTAATGAAGAGTGAAATACACTGTTAGCAATGTATACTCTGGGCTAACCACAGTTCCTGAAAAATGTTACGCTAAAATATAAATGTTAATTGAATTTTAATTTACCAAAATATGAAGTGAAATCAAATTACATCGAAAACATACTGCCAACGAACCCAATAAATATTAAAACACATGAGAATCTTGAATGGAGGAATAACTGTCAGTTTTTAATGAAAAAGACTTGAATTCACTGTATAATGTGAGTCAGTAAGAGATAAATTCTAAAGCACGGAAGCCTAATGAAACTAATATACTTAATTTTTGAAAATCTTTTCTACCTAACCATAGCTATAATAATGGTATTTGCTTTACGTCCCACTAACTACTTTTTTTAAGGTCTTCGGAGATAACCATAGCTAGTTACTCTTTTAATACCAACGAAGTGATTGGCAGAAAAAGAAAGTTGCTGTCAACCAGGTCCCCTATCTGGTGAGGACTGGTTTTGGTGGTAGGAGAACATCCCCTACACACTCTCTGTACCTGCAGCTCTTGATGCGTGACGGGAGTTAAGAAAGACCTCCTTATGAAGCTGAATAGCTGGTCTGTACTGGGAAATTTCTGTTGTATTTCTCTTGCCACTACGTGTACTGCATGTTCCAGCTAGTTAAAATGAATCATATTTGAGGAAAATACCCTCAGATTCCTTCGTGCCATTTTAATGTAGGGAGCAACATCTGTCACTATAAGAAACACTCTATTGTTGGGGACACTTCCTTCGGACAGAATGACTGAATGAACAATAAAGTTAACTATTAAACATAAGAAAATGAACGGTAATTCTGGGACACCGTACGTATTCATCAATATTATGAGCATATAATGTCCTGTAGGGACTGATTTCCTATTTCAGATCTAACGTTCTCCGTATGCAGTTGGTTGTCCGTACGCCAGATTGGATCAAAATTCCATTGCGGACAATCTTCAGGAGACCGCTCCCGCTAACTCAATAGCTCCTGCAGCTTGTCCGCAACAATTCTCTTATCTCACTCTGGACATGTGCTCACAACTCTCTCGTCACCATGGTAACATATATGTCACTTGTAATTTCAGAAAGAGCCAACCACTTCTTCACGAGATAGCAAAAACATTTGAACTAACGTATTTTGGTTATTAGTACCTAGTGACATCGTCGTAAAATCAGCTGTATACTGTCGATAGTATTGAGCTAACCGATTCTAAAGCAAGGATTTGAATTAAAGTTGTTCCTGTTCTTACTGATGATATGGACTACAATTCAATGTACCGGTATTCGATATAAGTGAAATTTGTCTGATAATAAGTTTGGTTACTGTGTCTATACTGTATGCTAAATTGTAATATATTGAATGATGGGTTTTGGCGAATTGAGAAGAAAGTGATCATAGTAGAAATATCACTTACCTTATAAATATTTTTAACCTTCAAGTGCAAAACGTTTCCAATCAATATCCCGAGGTAGAATGACCCCATTTCGCGCCCTCTATATAGTTACATTGCCAAATCGAATCAGCTGATTTTAAGCATGCGGTTTTCGTACGCTGGATCATACCTTGAACTTATTTTATTATATATAGAGTTTAATTTAATCCTCTCGTGCATGTATATTTAATTTTCGAAGCAAAATACATTTAATTGAATCATCGGAAGCTTACAACATACGACCATATTTCTAAAAAATTCACAGGTCTCTTTTATTTGCAAGTACGAAGGACTTCATACAAGACTTAATTTTTCATGAAAAAGATCGTAATGTACGTTTTGCACGATAAACTTAGTGGTGTAATTGAAAAGAACACGTAATTCTGATACAGAAAACATTTGTACTCACTGATTACAATTACCTCGTGTGGATGTATTCATTTCTGAACCATAAAATGCGTGACAGATGCAAAACAACAAATATATTATTAATTCTGTTTCTCTTCTTCTTCTTTTACTCTTCCATCAATCAGTCCAAGATTCGATTGCACCTCTCTTTCACTCTTGCCTGTACTCAGCCAGTCTCTTCAGCCCCAGGTATGAGGAACAGCCATAGTCCGAGATATTCTGGTCGATGTACCTACCTCAGTCTGGGTCCACCCTTCATACTGGATCCGTCGATAGCACCGTCGAATAGGATTGTCAATAGCCCCCCACACTCGTGCCTGAAGATTTGGCCTTACCAGGAATCTTTTTGTGAGCAGAAGGTGTTCCACAGACAGACCAAGATACCAAGGTTCACTGCCGTACACTTCAAACAAATGTCCTGAGGAGATGTTCCCTTAGGACCGAGTTCATGTTATAGGAAGTGAAAAGTATTTTCTTCTTGTTAACGGCTGCCTTGGCCTGGTTGATCCTGCTTACAATATATCCTGCTTGCCAGATTTTGATTGTTGGAGGTTATCCTACTTCCAAGATAGGTCAGTTCATGAACGTTCTTAATCTGTGTCCATCCAGGACCACGTTAGCCTATATTCCGTGCCTGCTCACGAAGAGAGTCTTGATCTTGTCCTTTCTTTATAGTCATGATGTACCCTATACTGTGTGTGATTTCCAAATCATTCAGCAGTGATGTTAAATGCGTCTCACTCTCAGCCAGGACTGCTATGTCATCTGCAACGCGTATCATATCAATCTGTTAACCCTGACCCAAACTCCACCCTCTTCTCCACACTTCACTCTTACTTCCGCCAGAGCTTGTTGGATGCACACGTTGAACAGCGGGGTAGACAATGAGCATGCATGTATAACCCCCACTTTATTCTAGCTTATAATTCCTATGTTCGCCGCATATGATTACATACACTTCATATTTGTAGACGTGCCAAAATTTTCTATATTTGAACTTCACTCCTTCCGATCTCAGCGCCAGAAACATTTGGGGTCACTCCACTCTGACAAATGGTTTTTCGAAGTCGATGAAAGAATAGGCGTCTTTGTCTTCCCGAACTCGCTTCTCTAGCATCAGTCTCAACGCCATGATCACCTCACGTGTAGCTCTTCCCTTCCTGAGGCCGAATTGAGGATCGCTCCCACCTACGGAATCGAATCGAACCGAACAGTCGAAATTTCCACTCGACCGCTCACATCTAGCGGAACAGAATCGAACGGAATTCCACGAGAAACTTTGGGCTTACAATCGACGGTCCGATAGAAGGTCTGAGAAGGCAGAAAATTACGAGAGATCAAAGTTTCTGGGTGCATGAAATTAAGAAGAGAGGCAAATGGAGAGTATTCAAACTTATTTGAATGTTTCATGCGCTATGAATCTATGTCTCGACGGTAGGCCCACTTCAGATTTACTGTATTGCAATGTCAACATGTATTTAAGATAGAAGAATTTAACAGAAAAGTTTAATTTTACAGGAGGAAATGCTACGTCAAGTGCAATGGGAGTCCGTGATAATTTTTAAAACTACTTTAATACAGTAGATTGTGCTCCGTGGCAGGATGAAATCATTAATCTAGGTAGACACAACATCATTTTTTTTTTTTTACAATTTCCTATACGTCGCACCAACACAGATAGGTCTTATAGCGACGATGGGATAGGGCAGAGCAAGGAGCGTGGCCTTAATTAAGGTACATTCCCAGCATTTTCCTGGTGTGAAAATCGGGAACCACGGAGAACCATCTTCAGGGCTGCCGACAGTGGGTTTCGAACCCACTATCTCTAGAATAAAAACTCACGCCTCCGTGACCCTAAACATACGGCCAACTCTCTGTAACATTAATTAAAGACCGTGAAGTGTATTTATGCAGAGCAATTTCGTATACAATAGCCTACTATTTGTTAGGAACACGTTATACGACAGTTTCAAACCTAGGGAATGCCACTTACGAAATCGTTCACTCTAAGTATAATAAATACTTATGATACATCCCATGTGAGATGTGATGTCAGTTATTGTACTGACATACTGTATGTGGACCCGAACATAACATGGTTTTGTGAGGAAGTCAACGAAAGTGTTGAAATACATTGTATACTGACTACAGTTAACCTATCACAAAATTAAATATTCTAATAAGTTTGGTTTTTCATAGCCATGCTTATTTCCTTACAGACGTTATTATTTACGTTGTTGCAGTAATGCTCGTGGCTCTTGTAGTAAAGGAAATTATATTTTTGAACTAAACTGATAAGTTTTTCCGTGTCTAGTATAAATCAGTTAAATAAACTACCACAAAACAGAACGTTCCCGACCGTATCCAAGAAGCAGATGACTTTCCAGGTGAAGCTGATACAAATTTGCCGCCAAATGGTCGTCCGAAAGATCTCGACGCGACTGTTTACGAAGTTGCATGAATCATGATAATTCTGTTCATACCGTTCCGCTAGTAGAAAATTATTCTTGGCAGAAAATCCTGTCGATTTGATTCGACTCGTTTTGATTGCCATCTCTATCTTCCATTTAAACAGATTTTAAAGACAAATTCGGGGCTTTGGTCCTGAATATTCCGTTCCATTCGTTTCATGGCAATGCTGTTAAGATTTGCAGTCATGTTACAATGTAGTGCGTCTCTACCTTAAAAGACAATACGCGTTAAACGAAATGCACTGATGCCAGGTCTACTGCACATACAAATTGTGCAAGGCCAGGTATATATTGTGACAAAACTCCTATAGAGGCGTGTTTTTAGTGAAAAACATCGAAATTTCCTTCATATTTGTTTGTTGCATGTTATTGTTATGATTTGATACGACAAAGAACGCGATTATTTCTTTACAATTGGCTTTACGACACTCCAACACAGATAGGTCTTAAGGCGTCGATGAGAAAGAAAAGCGCTGGTAGTGGGAAGGAGGCGACCGTGGCCTTAATTAACATACATCCCCAGCATTTGCCACGTGTAGAAACGGGAAACCACGGAAAAGCATTACGCGGCATCATAATCTACGTCCGACAATATACACGCTGATACAGCACACAACATTCCCTTGCCATGTAAGAACATAGCCGCCACCTATCAAGATATATCTCCAACAAAATGGTTGCTGATTTAAAATATAATTTTATGGGCATAAATATTCGCATGATACGTATTATGAGAAAAATTCAGGTGCCTTCGAGGACGTTACCGAGTGTAAGGGGCTTTGATGTGATCTAGATCAGACGCAAGTCAAAAAGCATTGGAAACTCGTTTAAAACACGGTGTCATTTGTACCTATTGAAAGCAGAGTTCTGGCAAGCAGTATAAACGTGAGCAAGAAGATGGCGAAGACTTAGTAGAGATGGAGGATGAACACTTGTTGCCTGGTTACAACACTGTGGGTTTTCTGTTCACGTAAAACTGTCTAGGCTAAATTCATGTTATGACGCTAACTCCAGATGGACCCCCAGATCAAAACATAGTATCCATGTTAAAATTAGGTAAATAATTGAGAAGAGTACATCACCTGGACGACAGACCTAAATGCAGATCAGTGGTGATTGATTGTTGATTAACAACAGTTTAAAAGACCATCGCAATATTTCCTGATTATATCTCTCGGATTTAGAAGGAACTAGTAACACATCTCATAATATCGTAGCTACTGCGCCAAAACCGCGAATGTGACAGTGCTCTCCCTATCCATTATTTCCCTTAAGACTGGTCACGCCTCCTAGACACAAATTGATACGCATTCCATCAAAACAATTATTGTTGAGTTCATTTTCCTGTGCGAGTGTGCAAAGGAAAATGAACATTCAATACATCATACTCTGGGAGTGAGTGAATATGTCATGCAAACATACATTCCTACAGTACTGTACGGAAGGGTCATTTTCCTTTACACTTGCACACAGGATAATGAACTCAACGAAAATTGTCCTGATGGACTGCATATTAATATGTGGCTGGGAGGCGTGGCCAGGCTTAAGGGAAATAATGAATAGGAAGAGCACTGTCACATTAGCGGTTTTGGCACAGTAGCGACAATATGAGGTCTGAAGTGAAGTGTGGAGTCATTATTTAGCATGCAGGCTTAGAGGGAAGGAACAAGGGGTGATCTAAATAAGTCGCATATTACAGAACTCATATGAGGTTTCTTGTGTACGAAAGGATTAAAGAAATAATTGTTTCAGAAGTTAACTAAGTGTACAGTAATACATCATAAAATCAGTGTAAGTTGATTTCACAATTGCGTGAACATCAATAACTATAGAGGCATCTCTTTACTCCCAATAACATATAAGATACTCTCTAAAGTACTATTGAGAAGAGTTGAAGAACAAGCAGACCGTCTCATTGGTGAGTACCAAGCTGGTTTTCGAAAAGGAAGATCACGCGCAGAACAAATATTTAACCTGAACAGCATTCTCAGAATAAGAGCTTTGAGAAGCAAGAACACCGTGGTAATATTTGTTGATTTTAAGAAAGCGTATGATTCAATTGACAGGCAGACTCTATTTAACGTCATAGAGGAATTCGGAATTGACAGGAAAACAAGAATGTTAATAAAACAAACCCTGACAGAAACTTTCTCAAAAGTCAAATTCTTCGGTGAAATTTCTGAAGTAAAAACAGGAGTCAGACGAGGGGACTGCCTATCACCAATTCTCTTTAACATTGTTCTAGAAAAAAATCATTAGAACATGGGAAAATGCCTTGGAAGTGAAAGGAATAAAGGGAATACATTTAGGGAGGAAAGGACAGAACTTAGAAATTAAGTGTTTGGCTTTCGCGGATGATCTTGAACTCTTGGCTCACAACCGAGAAAATACCCAAATTATGCTGAATACTCTACATGAGATCGCTGAGAAAACGGGTCTCAAAGTGTCATATGAGAAGACGGAATACATGGAATATGGACATCAAGGGGAGAAACACTTAGAAGTGAAGCATGGGACTGTAAAAAGAACTGAGAAATTTAAATATCGAGGTGAATGGATAGAACCTAATGGATTGGATAAAGAGGAGATTAGGGCAAGAATTAGAAAACTAGAATTGGCTTGCAGGTTAACCCAGAACAGATACAACAAAAGAGCAATATCTTACAAGGCGAAACTTAGATACTACAGCTCAGTGGTAAAGCCAGAGGGTCTCTACGCTTCAGAGAGCCTGACAATGAATAAAAAGATCTCGAAAAAAAGGAGGGGAGAATATTAAGGAAAATTTTAGGACCACAGAAAAATGCTGATGGGGAGTGGAGGAATAGGAAAAATGATGACCTCTATAAATACACAGAAAAAATCACTGTCACCATGCGAAAGCGAAGGCTAAAATTCTATGGGCATCTAGAAAGAATGGATGAGAAACGGCTAAGAAAATATTCAAGTACATCACTGGACTAAAAGCTTCGACGAAGTGGGTGGAAGAGGTAAAAAGAGATGCAATAGAAAGTGGACTTACAGTGGATATGGTTCACAACAGAAAAGAATTTAGAAGTCGAGTTGGCAGCATCAAAACATTCCAGGAGAAACCACCAAAATGTAGAGCAAAACTGGTCATATCTGAGAAAGAAAGGAAGATCAGAAGTGAAAGAATGAAGAGGTCCTCGGAGAAGAGAAGAAGAAGAAGAGAAAGCCTTAAGTTCAATGCGGTCCATAGGCGGCCAAATTCGGAAACAAGAAGAAGAAAATACTTCAATACAATCACGATTTAGATGAAAGAATATATGAATCATTCTAGACACCAAAAGGGGGATACACTACAGTATATATCCAAACACGTTTCCGTACTGACGATGATCACTCACTGTTTACATAACGCGCGCGGCCATTAACAAACACAATTTACACACGCAGTATGACAGTCCTACACAACTTATTGCTTTCATATTAAGGAGTCCATCGTAGTATAGATATGTAAATAAATTTCTGTCTGTAGTGAACTAGTGGTACTCCTGCGCTTCGGTACATGTAGAAATCGCAATAAGCTTTAAGAAATTGTTGAATAAGAACTGTATATTGCCAATGGAATGGACTGCGCTACGAAGTAATATTAAGCAACTAAACTAGGTCTATCATGTTCTTTATATAGTCATATTAGTACTACAACTATGTAACTCCATTTTTGTAAGTTTTGAGCTATGCACGTTGCACTTAGCTTCTTGAAGGATTATGCCTGATGCTACAAATGGATATCTTACAGAATATATAGTTGTAGCCAAATATGCATCTCAACAAGTAGGTATTAGTTTGTTTAGGGTTTATGTTCATTCTATAAGTGGGTATCATAAAGATACCTAGTTGTACAAGTATCACCGGCTATGAACAATGAGATGCCTTCATTACCTCTCACTGTTGATAATGGGCATGTTTTCAATTGCCATTAATGCTTTCACGGCCCGTACATATAGACATGATGCTTTATAAACTTTTGGGCTTATGCCGTGTCAAGAAAATAAGGTGAAATTCTTAACGTTTCGCAGAAAACTGTGCTCTGCATCCTCAGAAGAAATCTCGACTGACCACGAGAAAGGCTTCTTAAACAATGACCCTTTGAAATTTTGAACGTTATACTAGAAGTGGAAATGGTACACTTATTCACCACCAGATGGCACCCAGGGCGTGGCACAACGCTAGCGTTCGAAGCGGAAGCTGACCGAACCCTCACAATCAGACTAAGCGGTTCGCATAATGTGTTTTGAATAACATTATGACCTAGATAGGTGTAAGATATAGACACAAGCCGGGAATGAAACATCTGGCGACAAGGAACGTACGAATTTGAAACAAAACACCGAGACGAAATAACAATAGTGAAGGGGGCAGGGAAGGGAACTACCTACGTGAATTTCTAATGGCTGGCCATTCACGTAGGTAGTTCCCTTCCCTGCCCCCTTCACTATTGTTATTTAGTCTCGGTGATTTTTCCAAATTCGTACGTTCCTCGTCGCCAGATGTTTCATTCCAGGCTTGGGTCTATATCTTACAGCTGTCTATGCCATATGTTACGCAAAACACATCATGCGAACCGCTTAGTCTGATTGTGAGGGTTCGGTCAGCTTCCTCATCGAACGCTAGCGTCGTGCCACGTCCTGGGGGGCATCTGGTGGTGAATGAATGTACCATTTCCACTTCTAGTATACCGTTCAAAATTCCGAAGGGTCATTGTCTAAGAAGCCTTTCTCGTGGTCAGTCATGATTTCTTCTGAGGACGCAGAGCACAGTTTTCTGCGCAACGTTAAGAATTTCACTTTATTTTCTTGACACGCCCAACCCAAAAGTCTATACAGCATCATGTTTTCAATTACCGACATACATTGTTTGTGGTTAGATGTGTTCAGAAGAAAAGGTAGAGTTGGCCTATGCATGTGCTGTCTATAAATTTTCAGTTCTATGTATGAGTTCCAGAGGCAGGAAGATGGTTCAGTCTGCTCTTCGTAGCTAAAGCTGCTCTTCGTAGTTTATCGTCAGATAGTGGCAAGTAATAAATTAATTGCTCACAAGCGTTAGCAAGTGTTCTCAAGCAGTATTTCACAAATTATTTCATTTACTGTTGCCTGTTTTGCAGAAACGAATTTTCATTTCATACTTTTTAAAACAAATGAAAATCTCCCAAATTACAATAAAAACGCTTTTACATCATACACGTTCCACGTGTTCCTTACATTTTCTAAGGGAGAAACCATCTCAGACTGATGTTGCCATGTACATCGCATACAAGCCTATGACCTTGATGTTATAAACATTTAAACAACAAGCATAACCATACATCGCATCCGAAGGGCTATCGTGATTTAGAGAGTAAAGACACCCTCAAGAAACATCAGCAGGCATTGAATGTCAAATATCAAGACTTTGTTCACGTCTTCCCAGCCTATATCAAAAGAAAAGTATGATGCTCTGGTTTCTCTGTTCCTTCAGCTCTAGCTCCAGAGTACTCGCCGTACTCCATGTTCGGAGTTCAGTCAAAATTGTCCAATCATGTTGCAGTTTTAACAGTTTTCCAGTAAAAACAGGCGAGCAGACAGATATCGTGGATAAAAAAATCCTTCTGATGATCATTATTGCGGATGATACGAATAATTAAAAGGACATTTGGCTGAAGTAATAACACTAGTCAACAGCCATTTTGCATCTGGAATGTGATACATCAACTAGTATGTATTATGGTGTGTAGAATCCGAATATACCTTTCAAAATGTTCTAGCACGTACCATTTTTGAGTTTTTAAAGGTTCTTTATTTTCGTATTCAGTATTTCGCTTTTTGCTATTCTTCTGCTTTGATGTTTAATTGTTTGTTTTTGATTTGTAGAGGAGAGCTAGAAGATCTACAAATCGTCAGTAAATGATTGGTGTGGTAATTCGGTGGTGTGAAAGAGATCCTAAATGAGTGTTTCCTGTGAAAGATAGTGCAAACTTTTTGTGTTTAAAACTTACACTAAGAAAAATGGCAACTAGTAAATCTCGTTGCTGTCTAAACCACCCCGACAACTTTTGTTATGTGTGTGGAAAATTCACTCCAAAAGTCCATAGAAAACCAATCACTGATTTGGTTAAGAAGGCATATAAATCGTACTTTGGTTGTCCTGTTGGTGATCAACAGGATCTCATATTGCCTGCATAACCTGTACTACAACTTTAACCGAGTGGTTCAGAGGAAAACGCCGAGCCATGACATTCGCTGTTCCGATGGTGTGGTGTGAGCCTAAAGACCATTATTCAGACTGTTACTTCTGTCTTACAAATATTTCGGGACATTCGAGGAAAACCAGACATAAAATAAAGTATCCAAATGTATCTTCAATGCATTTGCCTGTGCCCCATGTTGAGGGGTTGCCTGTTCCTGTATGTAACTTGAAAGCCACGGAACCAGACACCATGTCAAGTGAATCAGAAAGTATTGAACATATAGAAGAGTACTGCCCTCAATAACATGACACTTTGCCTCAGCTCTTTAATAAAGAGGAATTGAACGATTTGGTTCCCGATCTAAAAATTTCGGAACAGCAAGCTGAACCCTTAGGGTCGAGAATTCAACAACGGAACCTTCTAGCTCCAGGGACAGAAATTTCCTGTTTCAGGTCAAGAGGTGATTCCTTCGCTCAATATTTCGATATGCAGAATTCAGTGTGTGTATGTAGCGATGTCAATGGTCTGATCACGCAGCTAGGTGTACAACATATTCCACAGGAGTGGCGACTATTTATTGATTCCAGTAAAACCAGCTTGAAAGCAGTACTACTGCATAATGGCAATGCATTTCCATCGGTACCTTGGGCTTACGCAGTAGACATGAAAGAAACTTATGAAACCATGGCTTTGCTGCTAGAGGCAATCAAAAATAAGGATCATGAATGGCAGCTCTGCTGTGATTTAAAAGTTGTTGCACGCCTTACAGGTTTACAGCCTGGATTTACGAAATACCGCTGCTTTTTGTGCCTTTGGGACAGCCGTGACACCAAGAACCACTACACAGTCAAGGAATGGCCTATAAGGAAGTCATATGTTCCTGGAAACTTAAATGTGAACAATACCCCATTGGTTAAGCCCGATAAAATCATTTTTCCTCCCTTCATATCAAGTTGGCCTTTATCAAGAACATTGTAAAAGTTCTGTATAAAGAAAGTGAGGCCTTCAATCACTTAAAAGAAAAGTTTCCCAAATTAAGTGAGGCAAAAATAAGAAAATTGCTGAAAATCCAACCTTTGATACCAAACTCACCGATATCCAATTAGCTGCTTGGTCTTCTTTTAAAACAATTGTAAAGGACTTTTTGGGTAACAGAAAAGACAAAAAATATGTTACCGTTGTGAAGTGTATAATATCGCTTAAAATTCACTTTTTACATTCTCACCTTGATTTATTTCCGGTAAATTTGGGAGCCATGAACGATGAGCATGGTGAACGCTTTCACCAAGACATTCTTACCATGGAACACCGTTATCAAGGCCATTGGAACACTTCAATGATGGGTGACTACTGCTGGGGTCTTTTTAGGGAGAGTGATGAAACGGTACACAAAAGAAGATCTCCGTCGTCGTACTTTTCAAAAACCAAAGACTATTAAAGGTGAAAATATCATCTGAACAAACTTGGACCTTTTATTGGATCATGCCCATATATATATACAAAATAATATTAATTTCAAACGTTCTGAATGTGTATATTTTTGACTTATTTGCGTCAATTTTCGATATTACCATTTTTCATGTTGCTGGGTATATCTAGGAAATGTGACGTCATTTTATCAATGTATTCAGCACCCCAAAATTAGGTAACTCCACCCATTTACAAACCAGAAGCAAAAAACCTTTCAATTTGTTAACTAGTGTAATTGTACATACACGCCCTTACGATTTTATTTGTATACCATTTGTATTGCTTTTAAGTAGCAATACAAAGTATTGTTCCTAAGCATAAGATTGCAGTGTACTTCACACCTTACGAAAAGTCTCCCTCCATAGCGTAACGGTTATAAATATTAGCTGCCGACCTTGCATGCCTGGGTTCTAATCTCGGTATTGCCAGAAATTTAATAATGACAGGAGGGCCGATATTTACTTAAAATGGTACATGTATCTCACATCCATTGGAGGTGTGTCTGAAAATAACTGCAAAATTTCGGTTTGAGGGCACGAGTTTACTTACTTACGAAGAAGCGTTTCCACTCTGAATGAAAGAATTGTTACGCTCTTTTGTTCCTGAGATGCAAATTTGAAGCAGTTTGGCTCAGACAATTCGTTCAGGTTTGGGAATTTTTGATTTTATTATGGATTGTTTAGGTATTAAACTGTATGGTTGTAAGTTCCTAAACAAGTCATTTCTATACCGAGTTTTCAGTTCCGGAAGGTTTTACAGATGGAAAAAATAACAATTCAATTATACAAAATGCGTTTAGAATTACATTGGTTCTTGAAAACTCCGATCACGTCTTCAAGAAAACTTCCATCTTTTCCCCGTCACTTTCAATGAACACGACTATTCATGTCCATTATTCATTTCCAAGAGAGTTATGGAGCCACTCATGAGGTCTTTTGGGACCACAAGATCGATACTTGGGAAGAAGAGCAATGTGAGGGGAAGGAATCTATTTCATGAGCTGGACATAACGACGAACCTTCATACTTCATTCTTGGAATTTATTGACTAGGGAAACAGCATATTGCATGGACTTGAGTCCTACATATTGTTGGAGATTATCAGGAAAATATTATTTCACCCGTTTCAGACATACTCCACACAGCAAAATACCCACAGCCGCACGGCCCTAGCGAGAAAGTTTGAGAATTAAGATTATCGTAATTCTGCATTAATACACTTAATAGCTCGGCCCTGGCATTATACGAACCACAGACAACTGCGAATCATTTTATTCATTACTCAACGGGATATTTCAGGTTGTTGGAGTTGTTAAAAGCGTTCACTGTGACGCATAATATGAAAATGAGGAATTCAAAAATATCAGGAGCAGATAGAAGGAAAGCAAGCACTTTTAATGAAGAAAGTCTTAAGGTAGTTTGGGAAAGAAAAGATGTTGGTTTAACGGGGCAGAATTAAGAATCTCCACGGTGCCGAGTTATTTAAAGGGTTTGGGGCCAAATCATGTGTAAGATGCAAGGATTAGGGTCAAATTAGTAAACTCCCATACTAACCATACTAGAGTGGTGTTAATTCCGCTTCAGGAATGGGAAACCTCAACGCTTAAAATCTGAAATTCGAAATCCGGCGATTGCTACAGCAAAAGCGAATGTGATCCGTTCCTCGATTTATTAATTGTTACTTTTTTTAAATGGTAGAATTTATTTATAATCACACTAAGTAGGTTTTTGAGACCTTGAGATTCTACAGTACTATTATTCTTATTATTCTCTTCCTACCTAAATGGTATTAGATTTTTTACAACCTGAGAGTCTACAATACCATCGCAGTTTACGACTTGACTTTAAGTTTCTTAATTCCTTCTGGGGTTCAGCTATAATTGGCCTCCGGATCCGAAGTTCACGGGTTTAATCGAAATATCGTTTGACATGTAGTAGGATATAATAGAAAGTCCACATCCACATGCAGGCACCTCTTTCTATGCATCCAGGATCCAGTTGTAACAACCTAGTTGTAAGTCTATTCTAAGTAAAATGAATTATCATATTTCCAATGCCGTTGAACGTACGGTCGGACAGAAAGACTGGCTTCATAGTCTCTCCATGTGAAATAAGATATTTAGTATATAAATTGATAATAAATAAATAAATAAATAAATAAATAAATAAATAAATAAATAAATAAATAAATAAATAAATAAATAAATAAATAAATAAATAAACAGGGTCAACTCCAAATGCTGCAGTAGTAGCTGAACACTTATTATTATTATTATTATTATTATTATTATTATTATTATTATTATTATTATTATTATTATTATTATTATTATTATTATTATTCACTAATCAGCCAACTGAGGACTACGATGTTTCATTGTACGTTCTAGCGTTTACTCAGTTTTCGATTGATCTAGTAGGTTTTTATTAGCTCACTGTACTGAGCACGACGTTCATCCGAACACTTTGTATCAGTTGTCCACTTCATATCTCGAAAAGTCACGAAAGTCACGATGCTTGTTCCGAAAATGTCTCGTTTGTGCACGTCATCTGGTCGTAGGGCCGTTTCTTCGAAGTCTTTCACGTTAACGTACCAGGGAATTTTCTTTTTGAGCCAAAATTATTTAAAATGCGTTTAGTCCATTCCTGGTGGGTGACCGTAGAAGCGAGTCCTGCATTTGCGCATTGTGTCCATGATCTTCTGTATCTTAGAGTAGATTTATTGTCTGTATTTCCTTATGTATGGCCTACATGCCTACATGACGATAGATTTATAATGGAGAATTTTGGTATTTATATAAAAGCACCTTTAGGTTACGGGTGGTTTGGAAAGCTACCTCTATTTTCTTTGCTCTGGCCGCTAAGGCCTCTGTATCTAGTCCGTTTGATTGAATCCGATCACCAAGGTATTTAAACTTAAGCACAAGGTTTATTGTTCCATATTTGGTGTTCTGTTGACTCGTGTTGTCTTTGATGTTTGACATCACTTCCGTCCTTTCAAAGAATAGCTGCAAGCATGTTTATTCTGCTACCTCTTTCAGCACATTAATTTCGTCTGTTGCACTTACAAAATAATCTGTCATTATTGCTATTTCATCCTCAAAAGCTAAGCAGTCAATTTCTACTCCATACTTCGTCCCAATTTTTTAAGGTCTGAACAAGTTTCTACATTGTAGTATCTGACTCCACTCCTGTATTACTTTCTTCAGTACGCAGTTGAACAAGAGTGGTGACAGTCAATCTTCCTGTCGAACACCCGTTTTAATTTCAAGGGGTGCGGAGTAGTATCCTTGGAATTTTGCCTTGAAGATGGTATTAGTGAGGGTTGCTCGCAGTACCACTAGCAGCTTTTCGTCGATTCCCATTTCTGCTATTATTTGAAGCATAACATCGTGGTCAATGGAGTCGTATGCCTTTCTGAAGTCTACAAACGTGACACGCATGTTCGGCTTCTCAACATATGATATCGCCGCTTCACCGGTAAAACGTTGTATCCCACAATACTCTTTCTATCCATTATTCTCCTTAAGACTGGTCACGCCTCCCAGCCACAAATGGATACGCAGTCTATCAGAACAATGTCCGTTGTGTTCGTTTTCCTATGTCGACGATTAAACGAAGATGGACCATACATGCATTGTACACTAGGAGTGCGTAAATACGTAATGCAAACGTACATTCCTACAGTACGGTACTGTAAGGTTCATTTTCCTTTACACATGGGCATAGGAAAATGTACACAACAAAATTTGTCCTCATGCACTGCATATCCATACGTGGCTGGGAGGCGTGACCAGTCTTAAGGAGAATAATTGATAGGAAGAGCTTTGTGGAATACAACATTTTATCGGTCGAGAGACGATATTTTATTATCGTTTTAAGAATGTGGATCTGCTATGCTGCTGATCAGCATTTCCAAAAACCTCCTTCGTATTCTCCAAGCGTGCGCTCAACTCACTGTTCTAGTTGTCCTGGCGTGGATAACGATAGAATCTTGTATGCTACAGGCGGCAATGAAATACCACGAAAGTTATTTCATCTTTGATATTTACTTTCTATAATGGCTGGATTAAAGCTACCTTCCTGTCCTCCGCTAGTTGTTTTTTCTCCCATATGTCAATTATAATCTTATGCAAGACGTCTATTGCTTCCTCCGGGGCGTATTTCAATAGTTATGATATCAGGGAGTCTTCACCAGAGGTTTTTGTTATTTTTTATTCTCCCTATGTTGTATTTAATCTCACTCTGATCCGGGGGTGAAGACGGCAGGTTCTGGCATGTTAATTTGTTGGTTCGAATGGGGTTTCTCACAACTTGGAAAAAGTATGTTGAAGTATTCGGCAAGGACCTCACAGTTTTCGACGTTTGATGTTGTTAAAGAGCCATATTTCCTTTGATAGCAGAAGGAGGGAGGCTTGTACCCTTGTATCTGTAATATTCCCTGGACATAATTCGCCGGAAGTCCTTCTAAATCATGTTCATGCGTTCTTTTTCGTACTCGTGTGACTCACTCCGTATCATCTTCGCCGTTTGTGCCCGTTGGGGTTTTTAGATGTTCTAATCTTCCTCTCTTTGGACGTGTAGTACATTTTTCAGGTACGTAGAAGATCCATCAAGGCTTGTCGCAACTTTCGTTCCACCAAGAATATTTCTTCCTCTATTTAAACTCTGCTACTTCTTTTGCAGCTTAAACCATCTGCCCCATTGTACTGTTGAAGTCCAAGTCCACTCTGGCTGGGCAAGTTCTTTGAGATCGTTCTCTTTTTCTCTGAGTTTCTTTGTGTCGAAACAGGTTAGGGCAGTTTGGTTCTTTTTCTTATTTAAAACGATGGGTCTGAACTTAACTACTGAGACATAATGGTCTGAATCTATGTTCATTCTATGACGTTCAGTATTTCAGGACTGTACCTTCGATCTCTTGCGACACGGTCTATTATTATTATTATTATTATTATTATTATTATTATTATTATTATTATTATTATTATTATTATTATCATTGTTATTATTATTATTATTATAGGGAGAAAATATATTTTTGTCTAGCACAGTCAAGAATGTTACATTATGGGGTGCTTCATTTCAAGTTAATTTAAATTCCGTTCGCACACAAAACCGGCGAAATGTATTTCTCTAAAAGCAAGCCTCAACAACGAAGAGAAATTGATGTGAATGGATTCTTTACAGTGAACAGAATTATGAATGTAAATAAATGTTGATAGTGCGCTGTTGGTCCTTCACCTACCAAGCGGTCACTGCTCAATTCAAAGACTAGCAGATTAACAAGTGATACGTGGTTAGCAAGTTGAATCTTCCAGGCCAATATTCTTGGCCTTCTAAGCCAGGCCAATATCTCACCGTCAGATAGCTCCTCAACGGTGGGTATACTTCGAATCAAGCCGCATATCCACGTAAAATTTCTTTATGTTGCCGGAAATCGAGCCCAGGGCCTCCGAGTAAGAGGCAGACCTACTACACCTCAAAATATTTCAAAGAAATTACATAAAAATTAAATTTGGGTACGTTTATCAACATCAGACAATGCTAAATGCTATTGTTTAGCGACAATTTCACTAAATGCGTATGGAGACAGAACATTAGAAGTAATAGTGCCAAAATTTCTAAACAAACCGTCAATTGAATTTAGATATTCAAATTCAACTAAAAGGATGGAACAAAATTTTCATATATCTTATTATAGGAAATACGTACAGTAAAGTATATCGTCGTTGCCGGGACAAAACCTCCTAAGTGAAATATTTTAGCTTAGAAGTTTGGCCGCTAAGGTTCTGTCATCTAAGGTGCAATATTGTGTGAATACTGTCAAGGCATTCTCGCTCTTCATAATGTATGTGCTGCTGGTCAGTATATCTCCAAAAGTATTATCACATAGGAGGTTTTGTCCCGGCAACGACGATATAGTAATATACAATGAATTTACATATCAAATATATCAAATATATCAAAAATATTAATAAATCTGTACAGAATTTTTTACAGATCCTAGCACGCAACCGTATGTAAAGGTAAGTAAATACCCACTAATTTGTGAGAAAATGTAATATTTTTTATTATCACTATCGATACAAGTACACGGACGCTTAGCAGAAAATACAAATTTGATATAACAGATATTGCGCAAATGAATTAAGATAAATGTATTGTATTATTATTATTATTATTATTATTATTATTATTATTATTATTATTATTATTATTATTATTATTATTATTATTATTATTATTATTTGCTCTTCCCTTTTTCGGTGGCTTCATTCTTTTAAGGGTTGTACTTCTTCCTCTTTCTCCAAGGATAATAGCTAATAGGAGTTCATTATGACGTTTCTTTACCTTAAAGTATAATCACGATTTCTTCCAATATCACTACAGAACCGATGAAGCTTTGCGTACCAAGTGATTTCCATTGAAGCCAATGGCCTGCGGAATAAAAGGTAAAGAGTGTTCAGCGCGACGAGTCCACTATATCACAGTCAGATTAACTCCTCAATGACGTAAACTGGGTGGACCTCGATTCATCCTTCAGATTCAGGTAATAATCACTGACCTGGCCTGGAATTGACCCCGATGTCTCCAGGTGAGAGGCAGACACGCTGTCCTTAGAATATGTTGGTATAAGAGCCTTCTTTTTAAATTCTACCACCCTTTCTGCTATTTCTGACTCTTCTTAACACAAAAGTACCTCCCGTCTTTCACATGGACAAGTAACACACTCTTCAATACAAGGTGATGTTCCTGTGGCTAGTAATTTATATTTCCAATGAAAGATAATCCTTCCAAGAAGCGGGAGCTCACTACCAACACATTCTTTATCAATTTTAAGTTTGAAACTTTGGCACACATTTTCATTCAAGGAAATTCGAGTAGACTAGGATGTAGTAGTTACATAGAAATTAACAGTTTAGCACAGGACAGGGTGGCATAGACCGCTGCATCAAACCAGACTCTGGACTGGTGACCCAAATAACAACATAAGTGGGGCCGATGGCCTTGATGTTAGGCCCCTGTAAACAACAAGCGTCATCACCAAGCATAACAACATAAGTCGCGTGTAATAACAGGTCAGTTCAAAAGAGAATTTCCTTCATTTCCTTGGAAATCACCCTTTCACATTTATGAGAGGTGAAGGAGCACATTTAATGATCGAATATCCTTCCTGTACTACAGTTTGTTTTTAGTGGAAATCATTCCCAAAATCTCCACACTCGGGTTTGTTGTTGAGAGGCTGAACCAGTATTCCAATGTAATGCCCACCCACCCTACCCCTGCCTCCACTACTAATACTCTGTAATCTGTAGTACTCACATCAGCTATGGATTCGTTATTGTGAATGCTCAAGAATGTACGTCGAAAATTATGCAAATATTCAAAATGTTTATAGATTAATGCACTTGAGGAATTCCGGCTCGTTGGCAGAATGGCCAATGATAAAGCCTTCGGTTCAGAGAGTGCCTAGTCCGATTCCAGGCCGGGTCGGTTATTTTCATCATATGTGTTTAATTACTCTGTTGAGGATGATGATGATTGTTGTTAAAAGGGGCATAACAGCTAGGTCATCGGCCCCTTTAATTACTCTGACATGGGGAATGTGTTTTGTGGTTGTCTGAACAAACTCTCCTTCATATTCACACAACACACCGCAATAAAAAATCATCACAGACACACACAATTATGAACATAGCCCTTTAAATAGGATTGGCGTCAGGAAGGAGACATCCCGTCGTAAAACATGGTTAGATTCCTTATGCTACACAGTTCACACTCCCGAGGTAACCAGGTGCGGCAAATGCGGTAGAAAAATTACAAATGATCTCTCTCTCTGTCTCTTCATGCACATTACACTACATGGTAAGATATTTCCAACAAGTGCAAATCTAAGAAATAAAGAAAGAGTAAATATGGTATGATTTATAGAGTCTCTCCGAATGTGGAGAATACCATTCTTTCTTTCGAAAATACATAAACGAAGATTTTATTAATTCATGAGTATAGGATTAGTTTACGATTCTCGCATTTAAATAAATCCTACCTGCAACAAGCTTGACTGGAATGTGATAAAGTGAACTTCCGTTTGAGAGACAGGGCTGATGGATGACCTGACTTCCTTTCATCATCCGCATGAAGAACTTGTATAGAATATCTCTCGAGGGGAATTTGAGTGCACGAAACTGTATGTTCTACTATGTTCAGCTGTGATTATAAAGCCTGAAAGGAAACATTGTAGACATAGAGCATTGTTCTTCGGAAGGTTTTCATAATTACTCTTCTAGAATATTGGTTTTATATCGAATAATTACTGTAGATATTATTCATTTAGCTTATAACACTACGCACACATATACAGGATGGTGGTAAGCAACATGAACCGGGTATATGAGCATTAGAGGGTTGGTCATGCTGATACATCATTTGAAAGTAATAATTCGATATGTTGCATCGTTTTAATTTTATTAGTTGCTAAATTTAGCCAATCACATCACTTCGTGGGCGAATTGAAATGGGCTTTGCGCGGCACTGTTGCTAAATCTTCACCACGTCACTTAAGAACGGTTTTACTCGGTTCACGCTTGTTTCCGACCACTCTGTATACAGATGCGCATTTAAAAATATCTATAGTTACAGATATCTATATAAACAGATATGCCATAATGTTCAGTCATCAAAGCAGTTGGGCATTATAATATCAGTTGTCCAGCCACTTTATATCCTGTTAAGAAACTGACATGAAGTCCTGTACGGATCCTAAAAATTACCTCTTCAGATAATCAGTAACAATATGCTGGATTGCATGATTCGCCTTATCACAGTCACATGTAGAGGAAGGCCGCAACCTTCATGACTAGTTTGGACGCTGCTGAGGACAACGCAAGTTCTCCGCGGTAGACCAAATCCCTTCGGAAGGTGCTGAGCTTTAAACACAGATTGCCATTCCTGAGAACTCCTCCTGCGCCACTCCAAACGCCACTCACTACTAATATCCGAATTCTTAAAATCATCAGAAACTTACCATATGACCTGAACTAAGTTTTCTTGCTAATCAAAGTCAATTTTTTTAAGTATTTCTCGTATATTTTTGCTTTCACTCAATAGTTAACTAGGATTTGTACAATTAAATAATTTGCATGCTTTGAGCAGTAATTACAGTATTAAAAACTGAAACCAGCCTCCACTGCTTCACCTCATGTGTGTGGAATAAGCATAATTCCGAGGTGAGGATGTGTAATCGATTTTAAATTAATAGGAGTTTCATTTAGTATGCATTCAACGTTGTGTAAAATCGTTGTTTAGCCATTATTTAAAAGGAACTGAACTGGAACAGAAAACATATGCGTTGAACTACAGAGAGAGGTGTGCTGGAGAGGCTCGAACGGTTTTCCGCTACAGATCCTTTGTTGATTACTTTATATCAAATGCAAACCGTTGTTTGTGAAAACAATCATTTAATATTTATTCAGTGGTGTACAGGCTCAGCGAAACATTCTGAAATACTCTAACGCTCAATAAATCTTCGAACCTAGAGTGTTGGTGCGAAGGACTGGTTGAGTACCTTTCCATCTGCATTCAAATAGTAAAAAGCACGTCATACTTATTCCAACAAAATATACATTCTTAAACCAGTGCCAATTATTTTTGAATACGAGTATCTCAAAAACAAAGGTACTCATTATCTAATTAACACTGAGCGTTGAGGTTAAATTGGTTGCCAAAAGGTGGTGAGGGTTGGACGTTTTCAAAAGTGAACAAATTTCAGAGAAGAGAATAGGTGATCATAAAATACTTGAATGAAATAAAGAGCGAAATAATGTTCTCAAGATGTGAAGTATTAAAAGAGTGGCAGGAAATATAAACGAATGCCTGTAAAGACAAGAGTTTGATAATGATGAGGATTTATGCAGGATGAGGGGCCATTTCCTTTCCGTTCCTCAGTCACAGCCTTAGATTTATCGTCACAAGACTAGAATATATAACATTATAAAACGTTCCACAACAAGATATTTTAACTCATCAGATATTGTTTCCAGAAGTCAAGAGTTTCAATGTAACCTAGTTAAGGTGAAAATATTATTAAAGTTTGTATACACGTAACGAAGCACCGAATTAATTTAGGTAGGAGGTTAAATTTAATAACAATAAACCAGAAAAATTTAGGTAGAAAGACGAGTGTAAAACAATAAAGTCGATTCCCTACGTTAACGACAAGTTACTAAACCGAAATATATTTCCCTTTATATCTTTATATTTGGTCATTCATTCAGATTAATCTAGAACCTCTTGACACGTTGACCGACAAAAAATTCTGAGATTATTTGTTACCTTAAACATCATTGAGGTGGGGGGTGTCTAGCGAAAAATCGATGTGATTCTTTTCATGGAACGCAAAAAGACATTATAGGCAAAAATCAATATTACATAAAGAATTGTTTATTTATCATTCTAGTATACAAGGATGAGTGCAGAAGACATAATCACGGGAGTTGACGTAATGCAAATGACATTATCGCATGGTAGCAGCCCTTTCAACGTACGTTTTAGGAGGTCGAAAGTCAGTTAACCCTTCTTTAGTCGCGCGAAAATTATTACGTTACTAGCCACGCACGGAGGTAACCTCCGGGGCTAAAATGCGCATAATTTTCGTCCTTTGAGATGTTGTTTTGGCATGTTCGTTTGCAGTACTCTTCGGTATAATTAAAAAAAACACTTTTAAGTATTAATAGGTTATTCTTACACAGTTTGTTTGATCTAAAATCAGAATATTGTAGACCTTAACTGTGACGAATGGTCTTATGATATTACATACGACGATCACATCATATGAAATATGAAATAATATTTTTCTAAAACACGTTTAGAAGAACAGAACAACAAAGTCATTGACCTAGAATATTAATAATATGCATTAAAACGTAAGGTTTCTGCTTATTTGCACACGGAGGAAACGTGAAAGTGACGTCACTTGTCACAACAATGATCCCACACTCGCTCACAGGATGCACGATCGCGCCGAAATGCTGACAGGACGAGTCCAAATGAAATGTCTTGAAATCAATCAGAAAACACCAGACAATTTAAAGGGGGTGGTGGATCATTCTGTATATGTAATCCGTGCCGCTAGAGGCAACTTCTTATATTTGTTAAAACTTACGTTGACCATTCGCAATCGTTAGGTGAGACATCCAACATGGCGTGGCTCGGACGACGTCACTAGTAACAAAGAAGCGTTGCCAACGTCAGAGAATTAAAGAGGAGAGCAGGATATTGGATAGATAGGTCAGAATATGGCCTGGATAGGGTAGAATATCGCCTGCACTAGACCAACTGAGTGGATAGGTCAGGATGTGGTCTGGACAAGACTTCCGGTCTGTAGGCATGCAAAGGGCGTCTGCGAATCAGCATCCACTGGAGTCCAGATAAAATGTGACAAAAGCTGCAAAGCGACATAGAGTAATGTAATTCGCACACGCCATGACAAATTCAAACTAAGCTGTTTTCTTATTTTTGACAATTATAGCAGACAAGCCCATCTGGTGGCTGCAATTGTTAAGGCGTACAGTCTATATAGTCTGACACCGTGGTTGGCCGGTTCGAGTCCCGTTAGTCGAAAATATTTTCAGCAACAGAATGTTGGTCGGTAGGGTTGGAGAGGCAGGGTATACAATTTCTAATCACTAGATTGCATGCCAAGAGCATTGATTCAATTCCGGACCTCTCTACAGTGTTTTTGTATGAAGTGAGGGCGCATGATTCGTTTGATGGCTATTCATATATCGGATGGCGACGTTAAGCCTTGGGCAGACATCATGGTGCTATTCGACAGGAGTCGGCTATGTGCTGGCATCGAGTTTCTCCCTCTCTCCCATCCTACCATCACATGTCATGTCAATCATTCCATCCCATTGACTCCTCTGATTAGGTTGACGTCTGGTAGGGCATTCAGTCGTAGAGTCGCTTCAAACGCGACCCCGTAGAGAAACGGAATAAGGGTGACACACATCCACATACTCCGATTGTATCGGGCCAGAAATGGAGAGAGTTCCATCGGATACAACAGAACACTGACTTCATCAGAACTGGCCCAAGCCGATCGATAACAATACAGGTTTACAGATTTACACACACTCCATTTAATCTCCATATATACAGGATGATCGGAAACAACGCGATCCGAATATATGAGCGCCATGCCTTTGCTGGCAGGACCTAGTGTTTACAGTGCACTGTGTCTTCTGGTATGGGCTAGAGCAATTTTGTTACTTTCATTGATCTGTCATAGTCTTATCCTTGGCTCTGACGATATGAAAGTGACTGAGGTATGAGCGATGCTAGCAATCCCATTCCTTATGCAGCCAGTCCCTGCTATGAATGGTGTGAAAATGTTGCTCATAGGGTCGGTTGATGCATGCATTTCAGTGGGCTTGGCAGACTGATATGTAATAGCAACTCCTCGCTCGGTGAGGAAAGCAACGGGGAACTACCTCACTCCTCATTTCCCTAGAACGCCTCTTCAGTGATGCCTAGGCCATCTATGACAGCTGATGCCGGAGCTGTTGATGATCCAACCAGCCTTCGGGCTGACGACTGTACGGGCCATACTGATAGGTGATATGAAAAAATATGTCAATATCTCGCGCAGTTTTCATTTTACCAGCTGCTAAATTTAGCCAGTCAGATCGCTTCGCGGACGAATTCAAAATGGGCTTTACGTGGCAGTGTTGGTAAATCTGCACATGGCTCGATCGGGCTTTAGAGCCATGCTGAGAAATGAGTAACAACCCTAACATGCCAATGCCACCGTAGCGTGCTTTGTATGGGCCGGGCCTATCAGCAGTGAGGTCCTTGTACGTCGCACCGGCACAGGTAGGACTTATGGCGATGATGGGAACGGAAAGGGCTAGGCGTGGGGAAAAAACAGCCCTAGCCTTAATTAAGGTACAGCCCCAGAATTTGCTTGGTGTGAAAATGGGAAACAAGGGAAAACCATCTTCAGGGCTGCCGACAGTGGGATTCGAAACCACTATCTCCCGGGTGCAAGCTCACAACTGCGCGCCCCTAACCCCAAGGCCAGCTCGGCCCGTACAATTATATAGAAGTACGGCATGATTATAAAATTAAAAATCACTGAGTATTTGAATACACACTAAGAAACTAACAGACACTAAAGAGACTGTCAGACTGACGAATGCGCGCAGCAAGCGGGTGAATTATACCCCCCTGTCCACGACCTTGACAAAAGAATATGTACCCCCTACTACCCTTCCTCACAGCACATGCAAAGTCTCCACTGCTTGCCGTAGTGCTATGTAAATCGGTTAGCCGCGACGAACGGCATTTTGTGCGTATTTCCGCCAATAATTATGTTAGTAACTAAAGAAAATAAAGGAAATAATTAGCAGAAGACAACAAGGTGTGTACAAATAGCTTTTCTTTTTAAAATAATTCCTAGTTCCAGCTGGCTAAAGTGGAATATAAATGTGTTGTTTCCTTCACAATGTGGAGGACGGGCAACTCTCCCCACTTGCCCCCCCCCCCAAAAAAAAATTGCCGATACTGATTGTAAATACGCCAATGATGCAGAAAATAAAATTTAATAACTTATTCATTTATACACGTGTAGATATTCCCCTCTACATAAGACTTGTTTGTATGAAACAATAACTAATATTGTTCGGTGAAATGCGTGTGTAGACGGCAGACGTCTTTCTGGAGCCTCGGCTGCATTCCGACCAGGTTGCCCAGATTAAAATGATGTTTGTGTATTCGTCGCTGCTGAACACACTAACCATTGCCGACATGCAGACAGCAAATAGAGTGCGCCTGTACCGTAGGGTAAACCTGGCAAATATGTGCACTAAGGTAATATGGGAATATCGACGGCTTACTTCTAAAACCTCGTAAGTCTCAATGCTCTTCCCTACCCATTATATTCCTTGAGACTGGTCACTCCTCCCAATCACATATTTATATGCAGTCCATGAGAGTAATTTTTGTTGTGTTCATTTTCCTATGCTAAGATGTAAAGGTATATAGACCTTACCGCGCCGCATTTTAGGGATGTTGTTTGCAAGCGAATTTGCACACTCCTACAGTATAATGTATTTAAGGTTCATTTCCTTTACACATAACTATACGAAAGTGAACACAAGGAAAACTGTTCTGACGGGCTACATATCAATATGTGGCTGGGAGGCGTGACCAGTCTTAAGGAATGTAAGGGGTAGGAAGAGCATTGGGACATACGAGGTCTTAGAATTAAGCCATCGATATTTAAGAAATTGGTTATATTTCACGCAATGGTAGCGAGTAGAAGCATGCGCTCTGCTAGGTTGGTGATCCTGAAATGTCATAGCTTCTCAGTGTGTTAGATTGTCTTCTAATGTGTGAAAATAAGCTGAAAATAACATGTTTTAAGGTAAGTATACCAGTCTACTCTTCCAAAATCGAGCTATTGTAATAAACCAGTTAAATAAGTTAAGTCACTACGCGCAAAATACGTTTATTTTTCAAGAAATGTTATTACGGGCTACTTTCAAGGTTAGTGTAGCAAATGTTGTAGCGAGTGGACATGCGCTTGGGAGTTAGTTCTTTCTCAGTAATGCCAAATTCTAAAAAGTGTCACTAGGGTAAAAAATAGACAGTGACATTTTGGGTAATATGGGTATCATCAAATTTCATTGTATTTACGTGATGCACTTTGAGTGAGACTTCACTATCACTATCACTATCAGCCATATTCAATCGTTTTTACGATGTGGCCTCTTTAAGTCCGAAGCAAGGTAGGTTTTCATGAGGTCTCTCCGTCTGGGACGGTCTTGAGCGATGTTCTGCCAATTGATCCCAGTAATCTTCCGGATGTTTTTATCCCATCTGTCCGGTGGTCTTCCCCTTGGTCTGAGATGATCTTTCGGACACCACTCAAGCACAAGCTTTGTCCACCTACCATCAGTTCTCCGAGCAACATGGCCTGCCCACTGCCATTTTAGGGTAAATACCCTTTCTAAAATATCACTGAGTGAGACTTATTATTCTTTATTTTTACAGCAATATTTACGTTTTTAATGCTAATCGATTAATATACCCTATAGCACGTAGCTGTTTTACAAAAACTGTATATTTTGCCAGGTGATGATGCGAAATAAGAATGAACGAGCGGATATCCGTAAGAAATGGGATAAAGAGGATATGTGGCGTGATGTAACAGATGTAGGAAATGGCGATTGTAACCAGTTACAAGCATCTAGGACTTATAATGTGCCTAGACAAACTTTGCAGCGGTATTTGTCGAAAGATGAACGGACTATGTCCGTTCATGGACCATCCTAACTTCCTTCATCTGTCCCTTTCTCTTCGCCAGTGAAAGCAGTACCTATCCGTTTTTAAGGAAATTAATCCAGTTCCAGAACTGAAGATCACGACCTGCAACTGGGGAAGACGAAAGTGTTCTGCAAGAGAACTTACTAGTGAAGAAAGTCTGACTTCAGCGCAGGCCTATCACGGGAGCCAGTAAAGGAGGTATAGCGGCAAGACGTAAAGCCATAAGGAGCCACACAGTTCCCTGTATTTGTCCTGTGCACAAGAGGAATTTTTACGGTGAAAATGAAGGGCAGAAGTGGGCTACGTGTTGTGGTTCATGTGCTAAGTGGTTCCATGAGGACTGCGTAGAGATGGAAGGTGATTCTTTCTATTGTGACGAGTGTAGTTAATAAGACTTTGGCAATATTTATGACTCAGAATGATCTTGTGTTATTAGTTTTGTTAGATTAATATTTTTATTTTTATATTTCACACAATTAGGCCCAGTTTTATGTTAACTATATTTTCTAGTAACAACAAGTGATTCCTAGTTGATAATTTAATAATGGTATTAGTTCTACTCCCTAGGTAGCATTTGTTCATGATCAGTGCTTAATTATAATATATATTCACCTCTTTTCATATATGAATGTTCAATACAAGCACCTTGTTATAATATAAAATGAATGTATTCATGTCTGTTACTCTAATTATCATTTAATAATTTGTGCCCATATTCCCGACAAATATTCCCATATTACCCTAAAGGTTTGGCAAATATGGGCAGTTGCAGGGTTTGCTGCGAAGCTGCACAGTACGTAAACCACTATGGATTGGAGGCTGGTTCATACTCTATTAGAATGGTAATGCTTGTGACTTTTCAAGGATTTTTCACCAGGAAAATGGAAGTTGTTTTAGTGCTCCTTTTTTAAGATACATCTCCTGGTGCCCATATTAGTCAAACTTACTCTACACAAGCCTAGAACTATGCGGTAGAAAACGAAGTTTACTAATGCAAGGGGTTCATTAGACCGGTAGCGCTGAGTAACATGCTGCGAGGACCGTCCGGATTTTATCTCTTGATATTCTGACGTAACCTGCCCGCTAGCAGTAGTGCCCCTGACGAAATAAATTGGTAGACGCTCCAATAATCATTTCTTCATGCGGAACATTTATAAGCAGAAAGTACGGCGCTCGCGAGCCGCCTGTTATATGCCAAATAACTCTCACTGAACACGAAATTTCCAGATCTAAAAGACCTGTAAAGCTGAAATATGGAACATAAATTTTATTTTGCTCCAGAGGTACATTACGAAAGGACAGTTTAAAATTCATTTTCAGACCTAGATTTAGGCACTTTGCCACAAAAGCATAAGCTTATATAGGCGAAAATCGAATTCGTCGCACGAGGACGTGACAAAGCTCACTTGTAAGTTAAACGACGCGAGGAACAAATCCTATTACCTCCATACGGGACAGAGAAATCCACGGTTTAAGGTTCGAAAATTGACCGTTTATGAGTTGTTGGCACCAAATCGCTACCACTCAATGGTCAAAGTGGGAGCAGATACTCACAGACTCAACGAAAGAGGCGATTATGTCCCCGTAAAAGTACCACATCGTTAATACCCCAAGCTATTTAGCGGATCCCAGAGGTGCTCAGTCCGTGGTAGATACATTTATTTCTAACTTAAATGATACCTTCGATAGAAGTGATGGGGAACACACATTCTTCGTAGTATGGATAAGACTAGGGCTCTAGTATTATAAATGCTGATAGGCAGACCAAGACGTGACCTTCAAGCAAAACATTATTTCTCATACTTCAAGTTTAAAGAAACTTCCATGGTGGGAAATTACTTCGTAATATTAGCATTCCTCCTTATCAATTATGGCTTTATCATATGCCGAACTATCCTGATAATCACAATTAAAATTCCGAATCATGCCAACTGACGATGTTTTACGAAAACATTAGCCAATTCTTAGACCTACAGAATAGCAATATAAAGTAACTCAGCTCTCCATCGAGGTCAAAAAAGCACATGGCTCGCGGCAAAAAAATCAAACGTAGTTGAAATTAAAAAATAATAAATCACCTGCTCGCTCTGGTGAGAACATGGAATCACAAAGCTGTGGAGCGAGCAAATGATGTAATTATGATGCGGTGTCTTTTTATATTAAGGATTAGGGGTTCAATATACAATACAGCAATTTGGAACAACTTTTCTTCATAACATGACAATCCATACAGATTAATGTATTTAGCAATTTGTGTGTGTGAATCTTATTTACAAGCTGGAAAGCTCTTAAAATTGATCAACAATAACATGATATTGATCATTGTCGCGATGTGATTTTTCTCTTCAGCTGCCACTCATCTGTCTCAAGTCGAAAATGAAAACATGTTTATTTTTAAAAGAGATTCCAAATACCTATTTCCACGTCTGTAATATCTTAATTTCTTGAAATAATTGAACTCGTTCAATTCTTCCCCACCCCAACGCCCACCTAAGTGAATTTCCCAAAAAACAAAACAATGCATGTTTCTTTATTTTTAAGGGATATTCCATATGCCAATTTTCACGTCTATAACATCTTCACTTTTTGAGATGTAAGTATCCTCATAAAACAATTCAACTCTTTTTTCACTTCTTTTCACCCCGGTGCCTTTTCCGGAAACAAAAAAATATATGTCTCTATATTTTAAAAGACCTTCCAACGGCAAGGTTTCACGTCTGTAACATGTAAAGAGTTTGATATATACTGTTGACATACCGGTAGGACACTCATTTTAAAAAATTACCAGCTTTTTCATTTATTTTTAACCCCTTAAGTGGAAAACCAGATAAAACGTGTTTCGTTATTTTTAAAGGAGATTCCAAATACCAATTATCACGTCTATAACGTCTGTAACCCTCATACAAACAATTCAAGTAATTTTTCTATTCATTCGACACCCCTTAAGTGGATTTCCCAAAAACAAAAGAATTCATGTTTCTTACGTTTGCAACATATTTAGATTTTGGGATATATGTACCCTCATATAAAGAATTCAACTTCTTCACTTTCTTCCACCCCTTTCACCCTTAAGTGGCCTTTCTGAAAACAATAAATACATACTTCTTTACTTTGAAAGAAGATTACAAATACAAATTTTCAAGTCTGTAACATCTTCAGTTTTGAGATATAAGTACCCTTATAAACATAATTGAACTCCTTTTTCACCCCCCAGCCCCGGTAAATTGATTCCCCTCACCCCTCTCAAATGCGTATTACTTTATTTTTAAAGGAGATTACAAATACCAATGTTTCCGATTGTAAGCTTAAGTTTTTTGAGATATAAGTATCCCCATAAAAAGAATTCAATATTTCCACTTCCTTTCACCCTCCCCCTTAAGTGAGTATTTCAAAAACAAAGAAACAAAAATTTATAAAGAGATTCTAAATACCAATTATCATGACTGTAACATCTTTAGCTGTTGAGATTTATATAGCCTCATAAAAATGAATTCAACCCCTTTTTCACCTCCTCCCCCACCCAAGTGATTTTTCCCCAAAATGCTTGTTCCTTGATTTTTAAACTATATTACAAATACAATTTTCACGTCTGTAACATCTTTAGTGTTTTTAGATGTAAGTATGCTCATACAAGTAATTCAATAATTTTTCTATTCTTTCGCCCCTTAGGTGGATTTTCCTAAAACAAAAGAATAGGCTACATGTTTCTTTATAATGAAAGGAGATTTCAAATACTATACCAATTTTCACTTCTGCGACCTATTCAGATTTTGATATATAAGTATCCTCATACAAAGAATTTTTTAAATTTTTTATTATTATTATTGATATATACAGTCGTATCAGCACACACGTTTTTAAAACATAACCGGTTTTCGGACACTAAGGTCCATCATCAGTGTTAATATTTAAATTTAATTTCACATAAGTGTGTCGTCAAAATGAGTTAAAAATGAGTTTAAATTTGTAGCCCTGTTGACATCAACTGTAAAATGAGAAAAAAAGGAACCAAGTGTTAAAATTATGAAATCAATACATGTAAACTTACAATGTTATTGTAAAAATTATGGACATACCATGTTAAGGCTGGCTTTCCTTCGTGCTCAGGCTGCTGGTCGAGTACTAACGAGCGTTCAGCTTTAACTACGGAACCACACTGCAAGCACATGATGTTACGTCACCTCAAGGTTACGTAGTGAGCACCTGATGTTTACGTCAACTCAAGATTGTAAACAAGATGTTGCTTGCGGCTGTTTCATTTAAAATTTTATCTGGTTCCCTAGTCTGCGCTAAAAATATCTCAATGTTTTCACGTGTATTTAATTCAAATCCATAATTACCTTTAAAAATTAACTTCATGTCCTTTTCGATCCCTAAAAAGCTATGGTTCCTTTTTTTCTCATTTTACAGTTGATGTCAACAGGGCTACAAATTTAAACTCGTTTTTAACTCATTTTGACGACACACTTATGTGAAATTAAATTTAAATATTAACACTGATGATGGACCTTAGTGTCCGAAAACCGGTTATGTTTTAAAAACGTGTGTGCTGATACGACTGTATATATCAATAATAATAATAAAATAATTATATCAGCACTGTCAAAATGGCTTAGATATTTTATAATGATTATAATTCATACAAAGAATTCAAAAAAAATTTCAATTCTATCACCCCCCCCCCTAAAAGTGGATATTTCGAAAAAAAGAAATGTGTATTTTTTAATATTTAAAGGGGATTCGAAATACCAATTTTTATCTCTGTAACATCTTCAGTTTTTGAGATATAAGTGCCCTCATAAAAGGTATTCAACTCCTTTTCCACCATTCCCCCCACCTTAAGGGTATTTTCCGAAAACAAGAAAATAAGTGTTTCTTTATTAAAGGAGATTCTAAATACTAATTTTTCATCTGTAAACTTTAAGTCATTGAGGTATAGGTAATATCATTTTAAAAATTCACCCCCCTCCCCTTATCACCTCCCTAGCAACG
Organism: Anabrus simplex; assembly: GCF_040414725.1. Taxonomy (NCBI): domain Eukaryota; kingdom Metazoa; phylum Arthropoda; class Insecta; order Orthoptera; family Tettigoniidae; genus Anabrus; species Anabrus simplex. Next base: position 230,298,613 of record NC_090265.1, read on the forward strand.
GAATAACTGAAATTCCTCTCTTAGTGAATACCTACATTCTAATATAAATGTATCGTCAGAATTTCATTCCTTTATGTCTAGTAGTTTTGGCTCCGCGATGACGAATCATTCAGTCAGGACATGCTATTTTATCAGTATAGACTAGCAAATGTACCCGCCCATCGCTACGATATTCTACATTGAATAAGGATATCAAAGAAAATTACTGTTCACGCAGTGAATAAGATTTTTTTATAACTGCATGTCTCTTAGCGTTATCCAAGAAACAGCATGAGGAGGTCCCAATACGTTGTTTCCAATGTATAGGGCGAGTTCCGGAATTGTGATGATAAGGGCAAGCTCATTTGCCTGCTGCCATTCACAATCGAGTTGGGAAGTGTTCATTATAATAGAAGGCTCCCTTGTCTACTGTGCGGTCACAATCGATTTGGCGAGTTTTACTTGCAATGGCAGGCCCCTTTCCTACTTCCAGATATAATCGGTTTTGAAGAAATTGCATATTCCCTTGCCTTCTGCCAGTTAGATTGGGAAGGGAATTATTCATTACAATGGTCGACCCTGCTTACTAATGCTAATGATACAGGAGTTGGAGAAAGGACCCATTTCTACTGCTGCCAGTCAAAGTCGAAGTAGGGAGTATTGATTACAATAGCAGATGCCCTCGTGCAGACAGTCATTACCGATTTGTAAAGTATTAATCATAATGGCAGACACACCCCTTCTAAATCGACCTCAAGGGGCCGATGACCTTCAATGTTAGGCCACTTAAAACAACAAGCATTATCATCATTGTCATCAAATCGACCTCAATGAATAATATATCGATCGGCATACGAAAGTATAGGCATTTTTGCATATTGCAGAGCTTCCTTTACAGATTAACTGCTGCTAAAAGGTACGTTATACGTACAAATGGATTGCATCACAAGTCGCCTCCTTGAACGGCTTAATGGTTGATCCTATGACGTACTCTCGTATCTCCAATATTTATGGGTTAGACTGAATTAGAAAGTGTGAATGGAGAGAAATTTGCGTAATTTTTTCACACACTGCATGACTTTCTGGATATTTACGTGACAGACAGAAGCATAGAATTTGGCTCACATATGGCTACTGGGAGGGCCAATGTTTGTGCCGCATCTGACGATCCCGTCTTTCCTGTAAGTGTGTCAAGCTATGAATTATACGTGTAAAAACTGAAAAATTAACGTACAATCGAGAAACACGGCAAATCTGATGCATAAGGATAGAGATACGAAAAGTCATAGGACCACAGTTGTAGATCACTCCAAATTGAATGTTTTATAATACGACTTACCCTTTAGCCACGAAATACATCGAACCGGAGGTCTGCAACGTCATTAAAATTTCTTCCATATTTCGAAATTTTCCGAGTATAAAAAAGTTATAACTTATTTTTAAACATCTCGGAATTTTCCGTCGGTTACAGGCTAAAATGTATAATTTTGCCAAATTTCAATTTTCTAGCTCGTCTGGCAAATTGTGCTGCCATTTTGAATTTGGGGAGACGGGCATAAATGAGGACTTTCAGGAAGCGGATGCTAAAATATACCCTGAAAGTCATTTTTACACGTGAAACCGATAACTGTTCGATAATTTCGCCAAAATAGTCAATGTACAGACACGGGTCGTTACTGTTTTACTGTATTTATGTAAATGAGTGTCATAATTAAAATACTTCAAACTCTGCATCAATTCTTTTCAAGCCCCCTTAAGGGGATTTTCCGAAAACAATAAATACGTGTTTATTTTTAATGAAGATTCCAAATATCAATTTTCACGTCTGCATCGCCTTTCGTTTTTGAGATATAAGTATCCTCATAAAATTTCTTAAACCCCCATTTCACCGGTTTCACCCCCTTAAGTGAAAATGGGGGTGATCTGTTTAAATAAGTACATCTCTATCTAAAAAACTTAACAGTTTACAGACGTAAAAATTAGTATTTGGAATCTATTTAAAAAAGAAACGCGTATTTTTGTTTTTAGAAAATTCCATTAACCCGGGAACGCCGGAGTTTTCAATTTTCGTTTTTTTAAATTTTTGTTTAATATACCCAGCATTCACATATCAGAGAACATTTAAAAGTCATTTTTCTAAAAATTGAATCGTTGGTTTTTAAATGAGGGCCTGGTACCATACGGTACCGCACGGCGCTTGACATAGCTTTTGGTTGGAACATAAAAATTGTTACCTCTTTAGAATACCATGGAACTGAATGCTTAATATTGTTACAGAATATCACTTACAAATTACTGAGCAATAAACAAAAGAAGAAACGGTGTTTATAGGTTTATTTGTGATATCCCTTTGGAATTCCGAAATATAACATTAGCTCAGACGTGACATATCTTTAGGAAATACGAGTAATATTATTTCAGCTTTTCTTATTTAGTCACCCATTTCCACTCTTCACTAGTTTAGAATGGCAAAATGCTGTTTACACAAACGCCCACACTACACGTGACGCATTCTGTGCGGCCGCGGAATTCGCATTCGTTCGCCGCACAACTCCTGCTTTGGTTTGTCGGAGCGATATAGTGATGTACGCCATTGAATCTCAAGGTGTCAGATACACTAAGAAGTGTAAACAACTGCATTTATTTACCTTAAAATACCATCCAAATATATATGTCGTAATAAATATTTTGCACCTACCCTTTTCTGATTGTGGTACTTACACATAGCTACTTAGAAGGAAAATGCCGATGAAATTTTCATTTCTTCGGGGTTATTTTTCGTTTGTAAAAAGCATATACCGGTAGTTGTTGACTTCAGAGCACAAGAAATTCATAATTTCATCGTAAAGAAAACCCTCATATTTCGGTCGGCATCATATATCGAAAAGTGGAAAATTTCGCACTAGGGAATTGGAGTGAAATTGGGCCATACGCCATCCAGGTATCTGGTGGATGAGGTGATGATTTCGCTCTCTTCCCGGGCCATGAATCATTATCGGACATGGATTATCTACTCCTGTGCGGAATTTGTTGCTTTAGCACTATTTCTGCTGGTACCCGTGATTGACCTCCCGTAAGGTTATCTGCGAGACCCCCTTCATCTTCCTCGGATAATACCTTAGATTCCAGTGGTTCAGTATGTCATGCCGTTTAATTTTTAAAAGTAAAATATACAATTATAGATTTTTATGACACACATAAATCATTATTTGCAACTACAGTATGAATTGTTACCCTTAGAAGTAAGGAGGAGAAAGTAAACAGAGAGGCATGGTAAGCGCCGTGCGGTACCATACGGTACCAACGGAATAATTTGTATCATAACAGCTGACACAGGAATGCTGACCAATTGCTTGTTATTTCAATTCATGGACTTATATTTCAAGACAATAAATCACATGATACAAAATCGTATTCTCAATATTTATAAACAAAGTAAAGCAACTTACTTTAGACAGGTAGTCATTTTTATTCCTCTCGACACGATCTCAAATTACAAGCAGTTGTTGCCGCAAACAAATACTCAAATAAAACCTTTTGTTGATTTTAGGCATTGTAGAGGGTATCTCCTTGACAATGTAAAGCGAAGTTGCCAGATTTATGGCGCGAGTAAGGATCAGTATGAGAAAATCAGAAGTAAGGCGCACTGGTACTATACGGTACCGCACGGCGTTGCCGGCGAGGGGGTGAATAAAAGGTGAAAAATGGGTTGAATACCTTTCATGAGGATACTTATATCTCAAAAACTGAAGATGTTACAGACATTAACATTGGTATTTGGAATCTTCTTCAAAATATAGAAACACTCAGTTTTCTTTGTTTTTGGAAAATCCAGTTAATGGGATGAATATGAGTAAGAAACGGGGTGATTTTTAAGATTATATGTATAGTATATCTAAGAAATGTAACATGTTACACATGTGCAAATTGGTATTTTAATTCTCTTTAAAAATAAAAAAACATAGATATTTTGTTTTCGGAAAATCAACTTAACGGTATATGAAAATGTGTGCAAAGTTTTTAAATGAGTATATCTACAGTATATCTCAAACATTTAACATGTTTCAGTCGTGATAATTGGTATTTAGAAGCTTTTTTATAAATAAAGAAACACGTATTTTTTGTTTCCGGAAAATTCACCTAAGCGGGATGATGAAAGGAATTGAAACAAATGAATTTTTTACGGGCATACTTATATCTCAAAATCTGAAAGTTACAGACGTGTTAAATTGGTATTTGAACCTCCTTTCAAAATAAATAAACACATTTTTGGGGGAGGAAAGCAACTTAACGGGAGGGAGGTTATTGAAATAAGAAGAAGTTGAATTCTTTCAATGATGATACGTATATATCATGAACATTATGATACAGACATGAAAATTTGTACGTGGAATCTTCTTTCAATGCAAAGAAACACTTACTCCTTCGTTTTCTGAAAATGAATGAATTGAAAAATGAGTTGAATTCCTTGTATGAAGACACCCATATCTCAGAAACTAAAGATGTTACAGACGTGAAAATCGGCATTTGGAATATTCTTTAAGAACAAATAAAGACATCTTCTGTTTTCGGAAAATCCACTTAAGTGTGGTGAAAGAATGAAAAATAAGATGAATTATTCGTATGAGGATAGTTACAGTATATCTAAAAACTAAAGATGTTTCAGACGTGAAGACTAGCATTAGGAATCTACTTTAAAAATAAAGAATCCTGCATTTTGGGGGGAATATCAACTTGGGGGATGGGGGAGTTGATATAGGAGTAGAATTCTTTTTACAAGTATACATATATCTCAAAAAAATGAAAATGTTACAGTCGAGATAATTGGTATTTTCAATCTCCTTTATAAATGAAGAAACGCGTATTTTTTGTTTTCGGAAAATTCACTTAAGAGGGAGGGTGAAAGGAAGTGATAAAATTGAATTCTTTGTTTTGGGATACTTATAGCTCAAAAACGGAAGGTTGCGGACGTGGAAATTGGTATTTGGAACCTCTTTTCTGGGGGAATGGAAATCAATTTAACGGGGTGGGGGTGAAAATGGAATTGAGTTCTGTTTGTGGAGATACTTATATCTTAAAAACTGAAGATGTTATAGGCATGAATATCTGCATTAGGAACATTCTTTGTAGGTAAAGGAGCAAGTATTTTTGTTTTCGGAAAATCCACGTAACGGGGGGTGAATGAATTAAAATGTTTAATTCTTTGTATGAGTATACGGTACTTATATCTCAAAAACGAAGGATGTTACAGACGGGGAAATATGTAATTGAAATCTCCTTTAAAAATAGGGAAACACGTATTTTTTGTGTGTTTTTGACTCGAGAGAAAACTACTTCTCACGTCTACATTTCTTTGTCTCATGGTCATCTCAGCTTCAAAAGGCAATGCCACAAACGTGGTTTAGAAAGTATTTGTGGGGTTAAGTAAACTCAATCTTTCGGTGAGTTTTTATACTTAGGGATTTTCAGATGATGTAACTGCTAGTCTGTGGGTTTTTGACATTTCTACTGGAGCGATTTTAACCAAACTTGGTACACTTCTGACTTAGTATCAGGATACAAACCGCGTGGCAGTAAGACACGCCAAGCACAATAAAAGGCGGGGGGCGAGTAGGTGAGATATAAAAATAATCGAAAATAATGTCGAATCCATACTTTTCGGGGTCGCACAGATGAATAGTGAGACTCCGGATTTTTAAAAAGTAAAAGTTCATACCCCTTTGGGATGGGTGGGGCTAGGGGTGTGTAATATATGAAAATAATCGAAAATAGTGTCGAATCCATAGTTGATGGGATGACTAAAATCGATAGTGACAATCCAGAACTTTTTTTATATGTCCAAGTTCTGCCCCCCTTGTGGTGAGGGACGAGGGGGATTGAGATATAATAAACTATAGATGTTACAGACGTGAAAATCGGTATTCGGAATATTCTTTAAGAACAAATAAAGACATCTTCTGTTTTCGGAAAATCCACTTAAGTGTGGTGAAAGAATGAAAAATCCATAGTCGAATCCATAGTTTTTGGGGTCGCTGAGATGAATAGCGGATCTCCAATTTTCTTTATAATTCCAAGTTCAGCCCCTTTGTGTTAAGGGGGTGTGAGATTTAAAAGTAATCGAAAATAGTGTCGAATCCATAGTTTTCGGGCTCGCTGAGATGGATAGTGGATCTCAAATTTATTTTTATAGTTCCAAGTTCAGCCTTTTGAGTTGGTAGGGGGAGGGGGTGTGAGATATAAAAGTAATCGAAAATAGTGTGGAATCAACAGTTTTCGTGGTCACTGAGATTAATAGTGACTCTCCAAATGTTTATCCCTTAGGGTTGGATTCGAGGTGAGATTGAGATATAAAATGAACCGTAAATAGTGTCGAATCCATCATTTTCGGGATCTCTGTCATGAATAGCGACACTTTGGTTTTTAAAGCCAATGTTCAGCACACACGGTGGGGGGCGAAGGGTGAGTGAGATACAAAAATAATCGAAAATAGTGTCGAATCCATAGTTTTTGGGGTTGCTGAGATGATCTGTGAGACTCTGGATTTCGTTTAAGACAAAGTACAGTCCCAATCGGCTGGAGGGTGAAGAAAGGAAAATGTCCAAAGCTGTCGAATTTATGGACGTGTGGTACACATATGACATTTTATGTGGAATAAATTACTATGGGGATAAAATACATCTAGCACCCCTAGATGCCAGGATGCATCATAAAAACCAAAGAAATAGGGGAGAAATATAAAAACAATAGGCAACGACTAATATTAATGTACAGTGCATGGTTTTGGTATTCGCTGAGGTGAATAATGACACTCCGGATATCGTTGAAGCCCATTTCAGCCCCCATCGGCATAGAGATTAGAAGGGGTGGAAAAGAAAATGCCCGAAATAACCAAAATTACGGATGTATGTGTGTTCATTCCAGCATAGCCCTCATACAAAATTGTTAGACATATTAACTGCTACTGAAAAAAATACTGTTGGGGTAAAAGACCCCTAGCATTCCATGGGAAGGTGTTGAAATATAAAAATAAACTGAAATGACTGATTTTGATGTCAAATACATTGTTTGCGAGGTCACTGAGTTGAACTGTGACACTATGAATGGTTAAGTCTTACTTCAGCCGCAATCAGCATGGAGGTTGAAGCTCTCATCAAAACGTGGTATACATATGACTTAGGGCCTACCATCTGAAAAAAAAAGAATACCTTGGGAATTAAACATCCCAACCACCGCTCGAGGTGGGGAAAGGGAGGGTATGCCATATGAAAATAATTGAAAATAACCGATAATAATGTCGAATGCGTTGATTATGTGCCGCTGAGACGAATTGCGGCACTCTGTATATCGTTTAAGGCCACGTTCAGCCTCCATTAAAACCGAGGGAGGAGGGAGGGGTGGTGGCTGAGAGGGGCTTAAAAGTCAGCAGTCTAAAATGGTCGGGATTAGTGTTGAACCCGCTGCTTTTGGGGTCACAAGGCTGGTTGGTGACAGTCTCAATGACAGTTGAAATCGTGTACATAATATCTATATAGCGACGGGTAAATACAGTACATATCGCTCATTAAATACAACAAGGTCATAACTCCAAAAACAGTTTTCAGGAAGAGCATTTGAAAGATTTAAAGGGCTGCCATTTCAAGACAAATATATTTACAAACATCATGTTTGAATATGTGACAAAATAAACGATTACAATAATTGAGTGTATCAGATTTATTTTAACTGTTACCAAAAAAGACAATATGAGACTCGGAGTAGACTCTCTGAGCACTTATGTCACTCTTGCTACAAACATTAAGCTTAACGTACGACATAAATCAAAATGTGACATCCTTGACAGACACTGGAATCATATTCGCGATAGTTACGTCACCGGCGTCCATCTCTCCTAACATACTGAAAGTACCATGCAGTACAACGAAAAATAGGCATCTTATGGGGGTCATCAAAAGTGAAATAAAGATGATGTCAGTGCTTTTGTATTATCACTCAAATTATAAAGACACATACAAGTGTGTTTAAGACTTTGGAATGAAATTCTTTTCCAGTAAATCTTGAAGGTCTTCCTTGGTTTGCAAAGAAATGCTGGTTTCAGGAGAACGTCTGCAATTATCTTCCTTTCCTTAATTCTTGAAAATCCTCACTGTAGGACTTCTTCGCAATTATAGAATATGGAGAATCACTCATAACATTGACAGCTTTCACATCTGTCAGTTTCACTGCGTTCGGATTACGAAGACCGACCATAGAAGCAATAATTTTCACATCACAGAAATCTTCATTGCACAGTTCGTACACATGAAAAGGTTCACCCTGATTCTTTGAAGCATGAATAGCAGCTATAATCCTGTAAGTGGTATAGGTAGGTTCCACCTCTCAACTGGCGTTTGATCTGTCTCTAAATCAGAGAATGAGCCGAGTCTCCTTCGTTATGCGTGTGTCGTTTTATGAGATATTTGTGGGTTATGAAATTCATTGCAAGAGAACGAACAGCATAAACATACAGGCCTAACATAATATTATTTTGCTGGCCGGGACAATTATCAGAGTATCATCAGCTGAGTTAGATTTAAGCTTTAAATGCATTAACACGCATGGACCTAATTCATTCACTACCCAATTACCGGTTGACACATCCCACATATAGCAATCACATGAGTTTGTCACATACACAGTAAAGTTTAAGACATTCAGTTTTGATTTATAATAAAATGTGGAAACATAACCCTTTGGCAGGTTTACAACAGCCTGAAGGTCATACACTGCTACTATAGCGTCGACGTTGTCTTTGTAATATTTATTTTCTGCTCTGGACACATTTTTCTCAACCAAATATTCATCACATTTCGCTTTCAGATGTCCCTTTCCTTGATCATCAGAGTATTCGTAGACAACGCATATTACACATAAATCCTTGTTAGACATAAAAAGAAGATAAATCGTAATGTTGCGTGAACACACGATGAAAAATTGCGTAGTTTGCATGAGGTTCATTTTTTGTTTCGCAGAATCTCTGTGAATATCAGCAAGTGACCTGCTTCCATCTACAAATTGCCTTGAAGTGTTCGCACGCGTGTAATGGCTTTCAATTTTAGGTATACCTTCAATATGCTGCCGAATACCAGCATGTATACATGGATCCAGAGTTTTCTGTTTGCCATGTTTTCCTCTTTTAGCTCCCACAAGTAGAGTCATTGCGACCTTATTACCTTTCTCCAGAACTGTTATGATTGCCCGATCATTAATATCTAGGGTGTTCTTAATTTTTTTTACAAACACGAACTTCATCATTCAGGCTAAAATAAAATGCATCTTTATGTTACCGTGGAGGTCTGCTGCCTCCAACACGAGTTTAGCGATACCTAGGAACAATAGGCTTCATTGATCTGGCAAGTAATTGCCATTGGAGATCTACATCACCTAATGACCAGTAGGCTGAAAACAGTTGCAGTCGACACTCATTACTGTACTGAACTTAAAATGAGCATTGAAGTTTGCAATTTTCCTTACACCCTGCCTTCATCTGCCTCTGGGATCGTACCTTTTTTACTTTCTGTATGGGTTTCATATGCCTGTCCAGAATTTATTGCTTCCTTCAAAAGTTCCTCTTCCACTTCGCAACATTTATCTGCCGTTTTTACACCTTTCCTTGAAGGACTCGCTAATATGGTGGTCGATTTTACCTGCACGCCGGTTATTGAACCACTGTTAATGCCAGTGCGAGAGGACGTAGTGTTTGTTACTGGAGATACTTCAGCTGCGATTTCCAGGGATTTCAGGCACACTAGAAATAGCAGTATCAGAACTGTCCTCACTATCATGTCCACCATTATCCTCGGGAGAATTCGTTTTGTCATTAAATACGTCACCGCAGCCTTCAGAAGATGTGCTACTTCATGATGTATTTGATGACGAAGTACAGGAAGATTAAGATTTGGTACGAAAACTTGACTACCTTGTCGAAGCTTCAGATGCAGTTCTTGAATGAAAACAGAGAAAGGAATAATTGTACTACTAAGCAATTTAAAAGTTTACTAATATATAACTCTACAAAATATGAATACTGCGCTATAACTACTAAGATGATGCTTATTAAGAGCAATGTATACCTGATCCCGCTAAGGACGTCGAAACGACAGGCTCATTATACATTAAACACTGCTTTGTCCGATCCGGTCCCTTCGCAATTGCCTCCTTTATTTCAATCCATTCCATATCAGCAAGGGCTAGCTGAACGAGCACTTTACCGCGAGAAGTCGTGGTCTACAGAGATGGAAAAAGGAAGTACTTTAGTGGAGATTATAAAGAATAACCTTGACCTATCTGAGCACTGGTTACAACCTACGCTAACAATAACGACATAACTGAAGTAATTGGATGCCGTTTATTAAAAAAAGAGTCAGTCTTCGTAGCAAGAAAAACACAATAGCATTTAGTACCTTTATTCCTACCCGAAATGATGTCTTTGATTTGTAGTAATAATGTCACAAGGTGAAATAGTACGAATAAATTATTTCTTGGAGCAAGATGGTCATATTTCCTTATAATACACCCATAACCTGGGTTGATTTGCTGTGCACACTGCATTAGGACTGAATAATACGTTATGCATGGGAAATAATATAATATACTAACCTTCCTCACAGCAAGGCTGTCACAACTCCAAACATGTCACTCTTGCACAACCACAAGCGCATGCCTTCCACACAGCGCCAAGATAGCAACACAAATGGTACGTTATTGCTGCGCGCTCAAGGACCAAAGCTAGAAGGGGAAATAACGACACAACTGTCTCCCTGGCCGCGTCATTGAACTTCAGATTATGACGTTCTGCCAGTTAAAAGTGCATGCGATAACACATACATTGGTATGCACAATTCACAACACGTTGTTTTATTCGAACCCACGTCCTTCCGGGCGAACCGAGCACGCCTTTACTGCCTCGGCCAGGCAGCCCCTATTTACCTGGTGTGAAAATGAGAAGCCACAGAAAACCAGCTGCCGGCACTGGGGTTCGAATCCTCTGTCTCTCGAATGCAAGCTGATATACAGTAACTAGATAACCCACGGCACTACAGCCCTGAAGGACTTTGGCCTACCAAGCGATCGCTGCTCAGTCCGAAGGCCTGCAGATTACGAGGTGTAGTTTGATCAGCACGACGGATCATCTCGGCCGATATTCCTGCTTTTGTAGACAGGGGCCACTATCTCGCCGTCAGATAGCACGTCAATTCTAATCACGTAGGCTGAGTGGACCTCGAACCAGCCCTCAGATCAAGGTAAAAATCCCTGATCTGGCCGGGAATCGAACCCGGGGTCTCTGGTTAACAGGCAGGCACCCTACCTCTACACCACGGGGCCGGCACAGTAGTTATCACGTATTATTTATTTGAAAGGTTCAAATACTTCGCAATCTATTAGAGCTTCCGCAAGGAAAAGGTTTTACCCGAAAATTAAATCATCTAAAACTTGAAAACAAACACATCAAAATAACTCTAAAGCTACATAATATACCGTGATATCAATCAAGAACTCCAAAAGGGCTTCTTTAAAAATACACTTCACAGATAACTAACTGGTAACAAAAATCGTAAAGGTAAAGATTAAAAATATCCCAGAAATGCCAGGTATTCCAGCTAGTCATAAATAAACTGTGTTCAAACTTTATTGGAATTTACAGATATTTGAAGATTTCATTATTCTTTTATGCGATATATTTCACATCACTGTCATTAGTCGGTAACAATGTCGGAGTTTCCTATGTTCTTCTTCTTTTCTTTACCTGATTACCCTCCAGTGTCGGTTTATATCTCGGACTCAGCGGTGTTCCCACCTCTACCACCTCAAAGGCAGTGTCCTGGAGCTTGAGACTCTGGGTCGGAGGATACAACTTTTTTTTTCTATTGGCTTTACGTCGCACCGACACAGATATGTCTTATGGCGACGATGGGACAGGAAAGAGGACTGGGAAGGAAGCGGCCGTGGCCTTAATTAAGGTACAACCCCAGCATTTTCCTGCTGTGCAAATGGGAAACCACGGAAAACCATCTTCAGGGCTGCCAACAGTGGGGTTCGAACCTACTATCTCCCAAATACTGGATACTGGCCGCACTTAAGCGACTACAGCTATCGAGCTCGGTAAGGATACAACTGGGAGGATGACGAGTACCTCGCCCAGGCGGCCTCACCTGCTATGCTGAACAGGGGCTCTGAGGAGGGATGGGAAGATTGGAGGTGATAGACAAGGAAGGAAGCGGCCGTGGCCTTAAGTTAGGTACCATCCCGGCATTTGTCTGGAGGAGAAGTGGGAAACCACGGAAAAACATTTCCACGATGGCCGAGGTGGGAATCATACCCACCTCTACTCAGTTGACCTCCCGAGGCTCAGTGGACCACGTTCCAGCGCCTGTATCACTTTTCAAATTTCGTAGCAAAGCCGGGAATCGAACCCCGACCTCCGGAGGTGGCAGCTAATCACACTAACTACTACACCACAGAGGCGGACTGTTTCCTATGTTGCCTTACTTTAATCCTCGAATTTGAAATCACTCTTGATGCCACAGTGTTGCCAACTTGCCCATAATGCATACTTACCTTTAGCAGTCTAGCCTGAAGTCACTGTATTATTAGTGTTTATTTTAACAGTTTGGTTTACGTCACACCGAGAGGTATAGGTTTTATGGCGACTGTGAGAGAGGAAAGGCCTCGGACAGGGAACGAAGCGACCGCGGTCTGGTGTAAGGCAAAGCCTTCGTACCTTCGTACAGGCCATGATGGCCCTTGGAGTAGTGGAAGGTAAAGGCTTCCACCATTGTTAACCTCGGCACGTGATAGGGTAGAGTGGTTAGCTCTACGCCCGGCCACCTTTGCCCCCAGGAATTAACCTGGTACTCATGTTTGGTGTTGGCTGAGTGAACCTCAGGGCCATATGCACCTCCGGAAGTGGACTTCCTGACGGGGATTCGAACCCATGTCCTTCCGGGCGAACCGAGCACGCCTTTACCGCCTCGGCCGGGCAGCCCCTATTTAACTGGTGTGAAAATGAGAAACCACAGAAAACCATCATCAGCTGCCGGCACTGGGGTTCGAATCCACTATCTCTCGAATGCAAGCTGATAGTTACCTGACCCAAACCCCGCAACCACTTGCTCGGTATTGCTGTTTCATAGGCAATGAAACGTAATTCACAATCCTTATTATGACAGTCAACAATAATGCATTGTAGAAGTCCATCAATAATCACTATGCACATGAGTCAGTCGATGAAACAAGTTTAGCACATAAATACAGGATTTAATACCACATTTCTGTCGTATAATAGCATACGTTCGTGCATAGGAACAATGCTTTGCCTCATGTCGTACAACACCTGACATTTTCTCTTATTGTCAGTTCCCATACTACATTTAAACTGAATTAATACTTTGTGCTAAACTTTACACGTAAGTTTGCTTCCAATTCAAAACAAGTAATAGTAAGAGCAATAAATATAAAATAAATTATTTGATGTCAAAAATTACAAATTGTAGAAACCTTTAAGAGAAAACCGTTCTTTTCCACATAATAGTTCTGGGATCACGATCCATTAAATGTGTAACTGCAATATTCCTGGCACCACAATTTTATGAACTTCACGTGACGTTCCAGATCGTCCTATTTCTCCAACAGACCACGTTTCTTTCCGCACAGTTCTATTTTTCGTCTCTTTCTCTCGTTTCTTGCGTACTGTAAGGAAATATGACAGGCATTCGGAGCTGCACAATCGATACTCGCGTAGCGCTGAGTGAAATCTGTCAAGTTATTTCTCCATCCAGTAGTGACCATGTTATTGGTTAAAATTATGTCCCATTCGATTGAGTTCAGCCTTACCTCCTGAAAGTGGATGCTCTTCAGCTGCTTAGAGGTCTCATCATCATCATCTGTTTACCCTCCAGGTTCGGTTTTTCCCTCGGACTTAACGAGGGATCCCACCTCTACCGCCTCAAGGGCAGTGTCCTGGAGCTTCAGACTCTTGGTCGGGGGATACAACTGGGGAGTATGGCCAGTACCTCGCCCAGGCGGCCTCACCTGCTATGCTGAACAGGGCCTTGTGGAGGGATGGAAAGATTGGAAGGGATAGGCAAGGAAGAGGGAAGGATGCGGCCGTGGCCTTAAGTTAGGTACCATCTCGGCATTCGCCTGGAGGAGAAGTTGGAAACCACGGAAAACCACTTCGAGGATGGCTGAGGTGGGAATCGAACCCTCCTCTACTCAGTTGACCTCCCGAGGCTGAGTGGACTCTGTTCCAGCCCTCGTACCACTTTTCAAATTTCGTGGCAGAGCCGGGAATCGAACCCGGGCCTGCGGGGGCGTATCAGTACCTTATCAAGAATGATAGTTCTGACATTAAAGAAAATAATGGTAACATTTTTATTCTAATAGCAAAATTTATGTATTACTTTTGCTATATAATTTTTTTAATTGACATTCCTTAAACGATCAGTGTGGTTCAATTTCTATGTTATGTCCTTAATGGCAGGTAATGGAATTTTAACATTTCAGTAAGCATGCCTGGAATCTCAGTCACGTTCTCTCTGTGATTAAATTCATATTCCAGGATAATTTTTGCGAATGAGCTCCTGTTACATCCTAGAGCATTGTTTTTCATCGAACCGGGGTATCGAATTTACAGTCCCCAAACATCAAGCATACTTTATTGAGAACATAAGTCCGTCAAGTCCGTCGACAGAATAATAATAATAATAATAATAATAATAATAATAATAATAATAATAATAATAATAATAATAATAATAATAATAATAATAATAATAATAATAATAATAATAATGTAAATCTTCCGACTCGTTGTCTGAATGTCAGCGTACTGCCCTTTGGTTCAGAGGGTCCCGGGCTCGATTCCCGGCACGTTCGGGGATTTTAATCGCTTTTAATTAATTCTTCTGGCTCGAGGACTGGATTTTTGTGTATGTCCCAACACTCTGCTCCTCATATTCACACAACACACCACACTACCAACCACCACAGGAACACTCAATAGTGATTACATCTCTCCGTATAGGATTGGCGTCAGGAAGGGCATTCGACCGTAAAACGGGGCAAAATCCACATGTACGTCACAGCTCGCTTCCGCGACCCCGCAGGTGTGTGAAAAAGCGCTATAATAATAATAATAATAATAATAATAATAATAATAATAATGACCGCCTCTGTAGTGTAGTGGTTAGTGTGATTAGCTGCCACTCCCGGAGGCCCAGGTTCAATTCCCGGTTCTGCCACGAAATTTGAAAAGTGGTACGAGGGCTGGAACGAGGTCCACTCAGCCTCGGGAGGTCAACTGAGTAGAGGTGGGTTCGATTCCCACCTCAGCCATCCTCGAAGTGTTTTTCCGTGGTTTCACACTTCTCCTCCAGGAAAATGCCGGGATGGTACCTAACTTAAGGCCACGGCCGCTTCCTTCCCTCTTCCTTGTCTACCCCTTCCAATCTTCCCATCCCCCACCAAGGTCCCTGTTCAGCATAGGAGGTGAGGCAGCCTTAGCGAGGTACTGGTCCTCCCTTCCAGTTGTATCCCCCGACCCAACGTCTCACGCTCCAGCACACTGCCTTTGAGACGGTAGAGTTGGGAACCCTCGCTGAATCCTAGGGTAAACCCAAACCTGGAGGGTGAGCTGATTAAGAAATAATAATAATAATAATAATAATAATAATTATTATTATTATTATTATTATTATTATAATAATGACAATAATAATAGTAAATTATTGAGAACTTTGGTGAGATTCTGATCCTGAAAATTAAAGGTAGAATAGATTTCGAAGAAATGAAGAAAGGATGAAAAAGGCGTAGACAACGTTCCGATTCTCAAATTAATTATTTACTGTTACCGACTTCAATTTCCAGTTAAAATAGGTGGTTAAAATTAATTACTGTTTGGTTTAGGTTTCTGTAAAGTTCAGTCCCGGAGCTGGTGGATTCGAACCGCATCGTTGGCAGCCCTGAATATATTCGTATGTGGCTTTCCATTCTCACACCAAGTAACTGTTGGGGCTTACCTTAATGAACAACATGGACACTTCATTTACAGACCAATCCCTTCGTCAACAAAAGTCGTAAGAGGCTGTGACATTAACACACTGGGAACATATATCGAACTGTACAATCAATGACAAGGAAACAATACATACAAGAAGCCATACAAATTCCTCTCTTATGAATCAAATTCATATGTTACAGTAAAGCATTCAAAATGGAGTAAGTATATGCAACAGAATCAAACGTCGGTACAGGACTTCAGGAACTGGGAAAT
The DNA here is from genome assembly GCF_040414725.1 of Anabrus simplex. Taxonomy (NCBI): domain Eukaryota; kingdom Metazoa; phylum Arthropoda; class Insecta; order Orthoptera; family Tettigoniidae; genus Anabrus; species Anabrus simplex. The sequence continues at coordinate 230,314,901 of NC_090265.1, forward strand.
GAATGAAACAACTGAGATTATTCTAGAATCCGAGGTAGGTAGAATATATTTTATTTAGGTAGAATAAATGTATCCATATTCCACTTCAGACGAAAGCAAGCGTGTGTAGTACTGTGGTTAGTTACAGCATTATCCCCAAAAGTTTGGCGTATTCTGCGACTGGACAATGCGGGCAATTAAAGTCAGAATGGAAGGTGTAAGGCACGAGCTCGTTCGATACCTCCACTTTTCTTCTCCACTGCTCGTGCTATGACGTCTGTGAGGGCATAACCAGCCTATATTGGACAAAGTCACTGTTCTCTGTCACACTCCAACCGCACTGACGGTATATGCTATGTGCTGCATACTGTGATAGTGTCCGCCATTTTATTGTTAGGTCTTGTGTGCCGCAAGTGACTTCACTGTGTTATATTCCAGGAATGAACAAGGCATGCGAGGGCAACCCTCTCTGCCAAAATTCTGTCATCTACTGAGGCCTCCCAACGGTGGGAAAAGAAGAGAGGAATAGAACACGAGTCCAGATCATTAGGAAACGAGAAGACTCTTAAGACTTCTCCTTTCGCAAAGTATCTGGAAGGTTTGTCATCCCTATTTAAGAAAGGCTGGACGAGCTTTAGTGGTTCAGTTTTATCTGTGGTTCAGTTTGAGTGAAGGAGTCAGTGTACGTGTGTGTGTATGTGTATGTCAGGCTCTGTGAGTGTTCTGCCCGTGGAACTGAGGTTATCGATCTGTCTGTCGTACAGGAGTGCAGTCTCTCCCACACAGTGGCTTTGGGGTGAACATGTGTGCCTCGGGTGCAGCAGGAGAGGAGTCTGCAAGGGACAGTGAACGAAGTCTGCTGTGAGTGTATTCACTGTGTTCGATATACAGGATTGTGTGACTTTGTTGAGCGTAAGCTGTGAAATAAGTGACTGTGAGTGTGACAGCAGGAATAATTAGTGTGGAACTGACTTACATTATAAGTCACACTAGTGGAAGGGTGTGTAATGTAACTGTTTTAGTTTGCAAGCGTTACGGTGAACAATCAGTGTGAATGAGTTAGTAAGAGAAAAGACAGTTCAAATTGATGTAATTGTGTGTATTATGTAGCCTAAGTTGTGATCCTGATATGCTTGTGTAGCGTGTAAGCAATTAGTAGTAATAAATAAACGTTATTCTTAGAGTAAACGCTACCAAATTTGTGTTTCATTTACTACCCGCCATCCCTGAAGATGGTTTCCGTGGTTTCCCATTTTCACACCAGGCAAATGCTAGGGCTGTACCTTAATGAAGGCTACGGCCGCTTCCTTCTAACTCATGGGCCTTTCCTATCCCATCGTAGCCGTAAGACCTATCTGTGTCGTTGCGACGTAAAGCCACTAGCAAAAGTAATATTCATCTGGTCACTAAAGAATGATTAATCGTGCGACGTCATCTTCAACAAGATTGAACACACCACATGCCTCTCAGCATATAGTAACACGCGTTATTTCTCTGTTAAATTGCCAAATCACTTACAAGTGTTATATTTTCGTTTCTGGTATTTCATGGACAACATTTTATTTTTTATTTTACTGCATGATTTTCCATTATTCTGTAGGATGTCAACATTTGTAACCTGCATGTATCAAAACATAAAATTACAATAAACAATACCCACTCCCGATTTCCTAGATTTTTGGATACGGGTATTACCTTATCATATATAGTAACACGCACCTACCAACCAAGACCTGCTACTGCTGAGTAACATCAAACAGCAGGCCTGAACTGTCTTCACAGAGTTCAATAATAAGTAATACGTGCAGATGTATGGCAGAAGGAACGTCTGGTTCTTAGCTGCCGTACTGCAAGAAATCCTCTGTTATGTTGGAGCAGTAAATCTAGAGACGTCGTCTTTTTCTTTCACCATTACATTTAACCCTTTATATCCTTTCTCATCCCACCCACTTAATCTTATTGCCTTTCCTGGATCTACTTTTGATTGCTCCATCTTGATAAGAAGCTCCATTTATCTGACCAAGTTCCTCCAACATCTTGAGAGATACGCTCGCTTCGAAGAGTGTGCCTTCACTTACAAGCTGTTACATATTGACAAGATCTAGAGTGTAATCTTGCCCTATGAATAAAACATTCTTATTTCAACCATTGAAGTGTAATTCCTAAATAGGGAATTTCTTGTAATTAATTCGAAAGTAGAAAATATATTTTAACAACTTTTTAACTTTTAACAACACAATGGAAATTTATGTACGATGATAAACCTATTTCTCCTCAGATTACCTTAGTTTCTGAGAAGGCGGTTGTCCTTGCATTCACTTAATAATTCCACTCCACTGTACCTCAGTTTATACATTCTTAATTATTCCTATTCCATTGACTTAGCCTAGGTGTTACTATAGTAGCTGTTATGATTAAGGTTGCCTGGTGACCCGCATTATAGGGGTTTTCCCGTGTTTGAAAGTTAGAAGTACAGTCCCGCTTTAAGGAAAACGGTACGGCCTTTTTGCCTACATTTAAACAACTTTCTTCTGGCATTCAAAATTACCTATTTAGAGATGTTAATAATTTAAGAAACTGGACTCTTGATGTAAAAGATCAGTGTCAATCTTTGTGTACCTAACATATTTATCATGTGATTGTTACACTGCATGTACGTCTACCCCTTAGCCCCGTATCTTGATTGGGGGTCGGGTGTGAGTTGAATTGAATTTATATGGGATTTTTTCTAATGCCAAATGCTCTTCCTGACCCAACCCCAGTTGAGGATGTGAAATTAATGATAGTGAATGGAGATGGGTAAGGAGTTAGAAGGAGTCGGCTGTGGTTTATTCATAGCAACTGCCTGCCATTTACCTGGAATTGAAAATGGGAAACCACAAGAAACACTCTCAGGACAGCCGAAGGAGAGCTTCAAACCACGCGTCTCCCGAATGCAGAGCTCGGATACATGGCTGCAGTGCGTTAACACGAGCTTCAACTCCGCTCGGTACGTAGCTGCTAAGCTAAAATTTATAATTTGCTTGTTCTATCTAATTAAGTGTGGATCGGGTAGTTGTCAAAACCCTCTGTGGCTTGTGGCGGTAGAATAACACACACGGTACCCCTGCCTGTCGTAAGATGATATTACAAGGGGCTCCAGGGGCTCTTAATTTTGGAGCGTGAGTTGGAGACCGCGGGGCTATTAGCTGAGTCCTCGTATTGCTTCACTTTACTTGTGCCAGGCTCCACTGACATCCGACGTCCCCATGTCAACTCTTCCCGACACCGATGGTGTTGGAGAATTTGAGGGCTAGGGAGTGTTTCATGTTCACGCCCTTCATGGTTCTTGGTTTTCTTTGGCCGATATCTTCATTCTTCTAAGTTTTAGATCCCTTAATTTTTTTCTCTCTGATTAGTGTTGAGGACAGTTCCCTAGTTGTACTCTCTCTAGTAATCACCACCAGGGGCCGATGACCTTTGATGTTAGGACCCTTTAAACAACAAACGAAAAACATCATCATCATCATCATCGTAATCACCACCACCGCCACCATCACCAGCAGCAGCTATCAAAACTTGTCCAAATCTCGATGGTGTAAACATTGAGGTTATTCAATAGTCTGCCAAGTTGCATCTCAATTGCATTCCGGTGATTGTACTTTGATGGACCTATCTAGAAGGTCACCACATTTCCCTTGATTGGTCCAAGTTCTCCGAGGAAGACCAAATCCAGAGGACTAGTTCAAGTGAGAAGTCGAGTATGAATTAATCCTGCATTCCATTACTTTGTCCTGAGATTTTTAACGTGGAAATTCACTCCTTCCAATTATTGCTTGGCTGTTGAGATGGAAGATTTTATCGATTTGAAACTTCCGGTTGCTGCGGTAGCTGGGATGTCTCTGTGTATTGAAAGATTGGTATTGTCACTTATTCTTCTATATTCACGAACCAAAGCATGCATCCAGTTGGCTAATATTGGGTGGAGCTTTGTAGCTGAGGACAGGAAACTAGTGTGTAGGTGTGGATCGCATGGTCCTTGCGTGTCTGAAGGTGGTTTATTGGTATGATCTGTCGTAAAAATGCATTTTTCTTGTTTGACTCTATAGTATACATTAACAACATAGACCCTATTGGTTCCTCTTCTTTCACTCTACTACTATACTGAAAGACATGCTCCGTACATATCTGGGTTGTAATAATTAAGTTAGGCATTTTGGGTATTTATTTGTTCAAACTATATAAATATATTGGTGTTAAGAAACAGAAAACCTTTTCTGGAACATTTAACTCAGTTTATTTATGTACAAAGTGGGACTGTAATCTGAGATAAAACCATGGCCATGAATATGCTGGTAAAAACAGTCACGTGAATGTGAGGAATACAGAACGGAAAACTTTGTGAGCCTGGGTTTATCCAAATACCTGTATAGGAAAATGTGGAGTGCTTGAATGAAACAGAATTTCGATTGGAGTGAAGTACAAAACGCGAATAACGAGGACATAAATACGTAGGAAGTATTAGTCAGGAGGGGATTGTTTATTCAGATTCAGATTAATCTAGACCTTACTCATTTTGTTCTATGGATGCTTATTCTGATAGTGACTCTCATTCAGTACTCGTTGGTTGTGGGCCATGGATATTGTTAATGTATCATGCCACCAGCCCTATATTCGTGAAGTTTGAATGAGTATATTTATTGCGCCAGTGTTGTAAGCGAGGGACAAACCTTGGACTGTCTCATTTCGGTTCCATACGAATTATCATCGGTTTATTGGGCTATGTGGGAGTGGCTCGATAAATATAATCAAGTGCAAACAGTTTGATTGGCATTTTGTGTCAATGTTGACTGGGCGTGATATGGACGAGGGAGGATGGAGATACGTGCATTGAAATAGTACGGCGCAAGTTTGGATATATAGTATCAGGGAGGTCGAATAGAGGACGGCTCTGGAGTTCCAGGACATGAGACTTCAGATCTAGTCAAGTCATGGAAGCAGTGATCTGTTGGAGTGAGTGGCCATCTATTATAAAGGTAGTATGTAAAAGAATAATAATATGTTGAAGTGAGGTTGTTCTGATTCTTACAGAAAATTGTAAATTTTAATTGATAAAATTGTACATGATCTGGTTTCTTTCATATATACATATATTACAGTCAAACAGTCAGTTAAATTTATTTACGGTAGCTCTTGCCATTTTTAACGTTTGCAGTGGGTAATGGATAAGGCTCAGTAAACAGAGTACCGGGTGTATAGATTTTATGAACATGACCTGATAAGAATCTTTTCAGCTCTACCATTATTATCTATATAAATAAAATTGTAGGGGATCCGGTGTCTGTAATTTCTTTTGTTTTGCCAATTTTTCAGATATTTATCCGTTTTAGGTCAACTCAAGACCGAATCGGTGTTTTTTACGTTTCGTGTCTGTTTGTTTGTTTGTCTGTTTGTCTGTTCCACCATCACGTCGAAACGGCTGGATAGATCTCAACCAAACTTCATATTTAGGGTATACTCATCCCGGGGAAGGTTTCCATATGCATATCATTTTAAAATCTTTGAATACATGGGGTGTTTATAGGAAAACCAGAATGGTTTTTCCACCATCACATCGAAACGGCTGGATAGATCTCAACCAAACTTCATATTTAGAGTATACTCATCCCGCGGAAGGTTTCGATATGCATATCATTTTAAAATCTTTGAATAGACGGGGAATTTATAGGAAAACCATAATGGTTTTTCAACTATCACGTCGAAACGGCTGGATAGATCTCAGCCAAACTTCATATTTAGAGTATACTCATCCCGAGGAAGGTTTCGATATGCATACCATTTTAAAATCTTTGAATAGACGGGGGGTTTATAGGAAAACCAGAATGATTTTTCCACCATCACGTCGAAACGGCTGGATAGATCTCAGCCAAACTTCATATTTAGAGTATACTCATCCCAGGAAGGTATCGATATGCATATCATTTTAAAATCATTGAATACACGGGGTGTTTATAGGAAAACCAGAATGATTTTCCTCCATTTTCTCTTATGCTATTGATTTTCTGTAAACTTCGTTTACCGTACGTGAAACGTCTCTGCATTATAAATAACTTTCGTTATGTTCATAATTTGCCTTACTCTTCACATGACGGAGAAATTTACAATTTTCTGCTGGTATCATGCTCTCCATTTAGTAACCGACAGACTGACAACGAACCTACAGGTTACCATGGCAACGTCTCTGACTGCATGCCAGTAGGGAAGTAACGTATTGCCATTTTCCTCATCATGCTTTTAAATTCCTGGTTGTTCCTTGGGTAGATGGCAAGAGAGGCGTCAATCGGCCCATCTGCGGGATATTGGCGGAATATTGTTGGATGTTATAACCGCCCTCGAATAGATTAAGTAATAACACCATTAGTCATCTTCTTATTATTTGTTTACCTAAGAATAACTGGACCTAAATTTGTCTTCTGTTACCGCTTTATTATATCCATAACTCGCACTAGCATAATTTATTGAGAGGTATTTGATATTCCAATATATTCACTTGGCATTTACATATTTGTCGTTATCCGGCTGTCCTCAGTTATAACCCATTTTCTATTACTTTCAACTTTCTTAACTGTATTATTTTCTTCCTTAATTACGCCGTATGTACGCGAGTGCAACAAATTACTGGATGTATTTCCACCAAGACTCATATTTAGAATACACCTGTCCTTGATAGGTTTTAGGGCAAATATTGTTTCTAAATCCCTGAACTGACTAGGGGTTTATACGAAACCGAAACAGTGATTTTGCACTTCCACAAAATATACACAACCAAACTTAATGGAAATCTACCTACCTTGGTAGAAATTAATTTCTAAATCTTTTTTCTCATGTGCATCATTTCGATACGAGGATTAATAAGGGAGATATCATTAACGGACCGTTTTTCTGTACAAGTCCCATCGGACATGACTCACGAGCGGGTGCGTGTAAAGCGTATTCCTTACAACTTGAAAACTACTGAAGACATTCGAACCAAAATTTATATTTAGCATCCACCTGTCCAAAGGTAGGTTTTACACGTAAATAACATTTCATGTTCCGGAATCGACTGGCGGTTTATAGGGAACACAAATGGTGATTTTACTCTTCCACAGTATATACAGAACAAGACCAACCTGACTGGAAATCGACCAAACATGATGGAATTCCACCTCTAAACCTTTCTTTTCATGTGCATTTTTTCGTCAGGAGGATTAATAAGGGAGATATCATGAATGGTCAGTTTTGCAGGTTAAGTCCAGCGGACATAGCCCAAAAGGTGGTTTACATGGAGCAGATTCCTTAACTATATAAATGAAATCGTACCGACTGTGTGCCTCTACACTGACTATTTTGGCGATATTTTCGTACAGCTTTCCGTTTAAGGGGTAATAATGGCCATATCCATAATTTTTGGTTTAGTTTCCTGAAAGTCCTAATTTTTACCCGCATCGCCCAAAATCCAGATTGCGTCATAATCTGCCAGAAGAAAAAGAAGATAATTGGAATTTGACAAAATTATACGTTTTAGCCTGTAACGAACGGAAAACATCCTAGAACATTAAATTTTTCACTTTTTATCCCCGAAGAATATCGAAATATGCAGGAAATTTTAATGATGGTGCACACCTTCGGAAATTCCTATCACATAACGGATTGCACAATCTCCGTTCAATTTGGAATGATCTACAACCTTGGTCTTATGACTTTTTGCCGTATCTGTATCCCTTTTACGTTTGATTTTTCTCTATTAATCGATGTTAAGTCAATTTGGAATTTTCACATGCATAATTCATACTTTCAATTACTTATATGAAATACAGAATCATCATACTCTTCACGAAAATTGTCCCACCCAGTAGGCATATGTGAGCCAAATGCTATGTATGTAGCTGTCACATAATTATCCGAAAAGTAATGTAATGTGAGATAATCTTACAAAACCTTTACCCTGTTCCACGTTTCTAACTCAATCTGACCCAAGGATAGATGACATATCATAGGACCAGCCATTTAGGCCACTAAATCCGGAGTGTCTTCTGGTATGATCTTTTGTCGATATGACGTACGTTTAGTAGCAGTTTATCTGTAAATGAAGGTCTTCAATATTGTAAACACGCATATACTTTTGTATGTCGATCTATATATATTCACTGATGTCGATTTTTAGCAATCGAGAAAGGGTGGGTCTGATATTGTAATCAGTACTCCCCACACCGACTTTGACTGGCAGTAGGAAAGGGTTCCTTCTCCAACTCCTGTGTAACTGTCATTAGTAAGGAACGCCTACAATTGTAATGAATAGTTCCCTTCTCGATTTGACTTGAAGAAGGCAAGTGAGCATGCAGTTTTGTTTAAAACTCCCCTACCCGATTGTGTTTGGCAGTAGGCAAGGGTGCCCGCAATTAGAAACAAATGTCCTCATCTAAAATGTGACTGGCATTAGGCATAGTGGCCTGCTATATTGATGGAAACTCACCAACTTGGTGTGACTGGCAGTAAGCTGGCTGGCAGTAGGAAAATGGGCCTGGCATTATAATGATAACTGCACAACTCAATTTCGAGTGATAGTAGGGTAATTGCTTACCATTATAATAGAAACTCCTCAACTGTAATCTGTCTGGAAGTAGGAAAGGGGGCTGCCATTTTAACGAAAACTCCCCAAATCGATTCTGTCCGCGTAATGGGCAATGGGGCCTGCAATTATAATATAAACTTCTCAACTCGATTGTGGATGGCAGTAGGCAAGTGAGCCTGCCGTTATATCACAATTCCGTAACAAACACTTTACACCGGGCGAGTTGGCCGTGCGCGTAGAGGCGCGCGGCTGTGAGCTTGCATCCGGGAGATAGTAGGTTCGAATCCCACTATCGGCAGCCCTGAAAATGGTTTTCCGTGGTTTCCCATTTTCACACCAGGCAAATGCTTGGCTTGTACCTTAATCAAGGCCACGGCCGCTTCCTTCCAACTCCTAGGCCTTTCCTATCCCATCGTCGCCAAAAGACCTATCTGTGTCGGTGCGACGTAAAGCCCCTAGCAAAAAAAAAAAAAACACTCTACATTGGAAACAACGTACGGGGACCTCCCCATGCTCTTTCTCGGATAACGCTAAGAGACATGCAATTTTAAAACAATCTTATTTACTGCATGTACACTATTTACTTCGATATTCGAATACAATGTAGAATACCGTAGCGACGCACGGGTACATTCGCTAGTTAATAATAAGACTAATAATATTCTAAGTTGATGGATCCTATGTTGACCTCTGGCACCCATTTACCTGAATTTTTAGATAGTTATAAATAATATTATTATTATCATCATTTATTTATTTATTTATTTTAAATTATATCACATTGTAAGTCGCTGAAGTGATAATTATGATCAGTTATGATACGAGAATTAATATTACTATTAATATAATTTTTAAATGGTGTTACAATTGATACTTAATAGTGGAGCCAGTACCTATTGTATGTTACAATTAACGCACAAGCGAGAGGCAAGTATTTAATTAGATTACTGTACTTATCTAAAGGTTTCGAGCGAAAGTTGCTTCAGAACAACATAATTATGGGCCCTTCGTTATAGTGTATAGGTTAAAGGATGGGAATCTCAAATATGTTCAGTTGGTAGAAGAAGATTTTAAACACTGATGAAAGCATAAGAACTGAACAAGTTGGTCCTGTTAATATCCAAAGAATCACATAGTTCGACCAATGAAGTAGATATCATCAAATCCATCAAATAACATCAAAAATAAGTATATTCATGAGCATAATGTACAATTCCTGACACAAAAAATGAGTGCTCTATTGTGTGCATGGAAGAAAGGAGACGAGCTGCTCGATTAAGTGTTAAGTTCCGAATTATAAGTGGAGACATGCCGTGGAATGACATTAGTAGACGAATAAGTCTGGGTGGTGTTTTTAAAACTAAGAATGATCACAATATGAAGATAAAGCTGGAATTCAAGAGGAAAAATTAGGGCAAATATTCGTATATAGAAATAGGAGTTAGGGAGCTGAATAATTTACCAAAATTTCCTCATTATTTGCAATTATTTAAAATATACCAAAATATTACGTAAACAAGAGATAATGAATCTGCTACCTGGGCAACTGCCTTAAATACAAATAAGTTTCATTGATTGATTGATTGATTGATTGATTGATTGATTGATTGATTGATTGATTGATTGATTGATTGATTGATTGATTGATTGATTGAAACATTTTATAGCTCATCTCGTATTGTCGGTATCCCCTGATACATTATCACCTCTTTCGTCCAATTCTCTCTTTACCTATTAGCTGGCGTAGAACTATTGTGCTATGAAGGTGACAAACTTCGTTTAGGATAACTTGTAACGACTGTTATTGTTTAAATACGTTTCAGTATTATCATGAACCCACGAAATCCCTTTGACGGTTTGTTCATTCCTTCCAATTGAGTTTGTATTGGAGGATCTACAAGATTCATTTCTTGTTTCAGGGTGTGCACCTGTTCAACAGATCATGGCCGTTTCCTTCCGAGTCATGATTGAAATTTTAAAAAGCACCCAAGCAGGCTGTAGATACATCACGCACACTGAGATATGTACTTTAGATTGCATTCTGCGCCCCCTTTTATGGAACATCAGCTACAAAATTAAAATACATTTCATCACATTTTCACTCTATTTTATGACCTTCCTCTCTATTCGACATAATTCCTCGAGAATCACCCATTCTTCTTCATGATGGTTGTGGTAGATATTGTTTGGAGTGGAAGAAACCTATTAACCCACACCTGAACCTTCTTTTTGCCATTTGTTTTATGTTGCATCGACTCATACGAGTGTTATGGCAATGACGGTATAAGAAAATGCTACGGCTAGAAAGAAAGGGAACGTGACCTTAATTAAGGTGCAGCCACAGCATTGCCTGGTATTTCTCCAAGGCTGCCAACGCTGGGGTTTGAACGGAAAATCTCCCAAATTCAAGCTCACAGCTACGTGACGTGAACCACGTAGCCAACTCGCTCGGTGAAATTTCTTTTCCTCGATGAATAGTTTGCGTGTTGGGCTATTATAATGTAGTATAAAACATCGCTCATCAGATCAGTTTATGCGTGCTGTAAGTCTATATCTGATTAAGCGATATATGTAGTCATCTAGTTATGCCTTAGATCAGGGCCTCTCAGAGTGCATGCGCCTGGTGCATGCACTGTGCACGGTGCAAAAAACGATTTCGCTTGGTTGACCAGAATGCAGACCCCCACTCCTCGATTTGGAGCAATAGCACTGTCTCCCTCTTACCCCACGCCTGTCTCGCTCACTCTGCCTGTCTCATTCTTCCTCACTTGCCCCGTAGCGCTCCACATCCGAGCCGAGTTGAGCCGAGTTGAGCCGAGCTTAGCCGAGTAGCCCAGAGATGAAGCGTTGGTCCGAGGCGAACCGAGCGGGACCGATGCACAGTGCACGGAGCTCTTGCGCCTCGATTTGCACGAGTGAGATTTTGGGCGTTTGAGAGGCCCTGGCTTAGATGACCAAAGATGTCCTTACGGTGCGAGATTTGAACCTGCATTCACTCCGTGACGACGAATATCGCAGTATATATTCACTCGAAGGCTCACGTGTGTGCTGCCATTACAAAGTAATTCTTCTGCCAATAAAGGTGAGTAGCCGATTACGGAGCTTGTGCTTACCAAGGTCAAACAGCTTAACTCGATCTGCTGGGCTAAGTGGCTTAATCACCGGAACGCTAGTTTCTTGACCAAAATTGTCGGCTTCGATGCTAGCTCATTACAGTGGTATTTGAAGACACTCAAATAAACGTTCCTAGTGCCACAGGTAGGTTCATTTTCTACCAGAAATATATTTCGTCACATCGGGACCTCGAGGAAACTTGCAGGTAGTTAGTGGGGTGTAAAACCAATAATAAGTTTATTTATTACCTTGGTGTCAGTCACTGAAATGCTTCCTATCACTATTTCCTCAAGTGTTTAATGAAATCAACTCCATCTACAGCTTTACTGCTCTGCTGTTCGCAGTCACCGTTACTACTAAAAATACCATATGACCATAAGTGAGACAACAAACAATATAATAAAATAATAATAAGGCCGATGACCTAGATGTTAGGTACCTTTAAACAACAGTCATCATCATCGTCTTCAACATCATCACTAATATTAATAATATTAATAATGATAGCTGAGGAGAAAGGAAGCTCCGCTGAGAGAAGCAAAGAAGATCTAGTCATCTCCCGCCTTACCAGTTCACCAGGAATTTTGTTACCCATCGCCACGACGACTTCGAACTAGGAGACCAGCAAGTATACTCGCCGGCCGACTCTTGAGGGATAATCTTAATCTAAACGAGAGCTGGCGGGATGAGTGGTCAATTTCAACATCTGGAACAAATGCTCATGACCTAAATCTAAGCCAGAAAATCAAGGGATTCGACCTCCCAAGAAAATTATGGTGTCGCCTTAACAGACTGAGAACTGGGCACAAACGATGAAATTTCTTACGCCATAAGTGGGGTTGGATGGATTCTCCAATGTGTGAATGCAGTGAAGAGGAGCAGACCATCGACCATGTCATGCTTACTCCGGAAGCCCCAGCGACATGATTCATCTTACAAAAATTGCTGTAGAGTGGCTGAAACTCTTGGACCTGGTCTATTAAATTTGTAGTTATAATCACCGTACGATTAAATAAATAAATAGGGGCGGATTTTGATGACATAAAAATTCACTGAAAATGGTCAGTAAAATGCTTTTAAATTTATGGATAAATGATATTTAAAAAGTTGAAAAAATAAATTTAAAATAGTAGTACAAACTGAATTCCGGTGAGTGTGTAACACTGGTTTTACCAGTAATATACCCTTGTTCTGTTCACTGCACAGCTCTTGTCTTTTACAGAAATAATTATCTCCTAATTTCCTTGGAAGTTTATATATATATATATATATAATGATATGCTGGATGTAGTTCCAGCACTTTGCTCCCGAAGAACCTGGGAACGCTTGCTGTACTCTGCACTCGCAACAGCTTTCTGATGTTTTTCTCGTTTAATGTACTGTTGTACAAAAAACGCCTTTTTCGCGCTAACTTTAGTACAGCAAAACCCCTATTATATAAAGCCACAAGGCTAACTGTGAGGAAAGCAACGGGAAACTAGCTCACTCCTCATTCCCTAGTACACCTCTTCAGTGATGCCTAGGCCATCTATGACAGCTGATGGCAGAGCTGTAGAGGATCCCACCAGCAGCATCGCTGACGGACTGTACATACATACAAGGCTAACTGACTCACTGACTGACATTAATGTTTGCCCACTTCCAAGTGAGCTATGATCTTGAAATTCGGCAGTCTGTCAGCTATTAGGCTGCAACCCAAGGAAAAATTCCAAAAAGTTCAAATGTTTCATATTTTGTTCCCCCACACCGATTCACTCAAATTTTGGGTTAGATCCTTCCAGATGAGCTAGGAACTTGAAATACAGCAGTCTGATAGCTATTAGGCTGTAACCCAAGGAAATATTCCAAAAAGTTATTTTTTTCATATTTAGCCCCCCTTCCCCACCCAATCAATATAACGGGCTCAAATTTCGTGTTAGACATTTCCTGATAACCTAGGAACTTGAGATTCGGCAATGTGATAGCTATTAGGCTCCAACACAAGGAAAAATTATAAAAAGTTCAAATTTTTCATATTTAGCCCCCTCCCCGCGCAATCAAAATATCGGACTCAAATTTCGTGTTAGGCCCTTCCAGATGAACTAGGAAGTTGAAATTAGGCAGTCTGATAGAAATTGGGCTGTAAGCCAAGGAAAAATTCCAAAACATTCCAATTTCTCGTATTTACCCCTCCACTACCCAATCAATATCCTCTGCCCGCCTCCCCCAAAACGAAATGGCGGACGCCATGATGTAGTGCACTACACAATTAACTGACATAGAAATTGAAAGGAGTTCAAATACTTATTATTTTACTCATTAAAAAATTCGAAATATTAAGCCAAATTTAATGACGGTGCAGACTTTGGTTTCGAGCAATTTTGTGGCTGAACAGTAATTGCTATCAGTGAACGGATTTCACTTTCGTTTCCTATAATTAAGAATGTACAACTTTGGTCCTATGACTTTTTGTCGTATCTCGAACCCTTCTACCTCATATTGAGCTTCATTTTTCCGGTTTTGGAAAATTTTGTTAAATTTCCATAAATTATTTTACTCATTCACACACTCATAAGACAGACAGATGCCCGAACGTGAAATTCGGCAGTCTGATAGCTATTAGGCTACAACCCAAGGAAAAATTCCAACCCTACCAGATGAGCTAGGAACTTGAAATTAGGCAATCTGATAGCTATTAGGCTGCAACCCAAGGGGAAATTCCAAAAAGTTCAAATTTTTCATATTTAGCCACCCCCCCCCCACCGCCCAATCAATATATCGGGCTCAAATTTGGTGTTAGACCCTTCCAGATGTTCTAGGAGCTTGAGATTCGGCAATGTGATAGCCATTAGGCTGTAACCCAAGAAACATTCCAATAAGTTCAAATTTTTCATATTTAGCCGCCTTCCCGCCCAATCAAAATATCGGACTCAAATTTCGTGTTAGGCCCTTCCAGATGAACTAGGAAGTTGAAATTATGCAGTCTGATTGAAATTGGGCTGTAAGCCAAGGAAAAATTCCAAAACATTCCAATTCCTCATATTTACCCCTCCACCACCCAATCAATGTCCTCTTCCCTCTCCCCCAAACAAAATGGCGGACGCAATGATGCAGTGTCCTACAAAATTAAAATTTGGCAAAGATCTAGCTCCTATCCTGTAACTGACATAGAAATTGCAAGAAGTTGAAATATTTAATATTTTACCCAGTAAGAAATTCGAGATATTAAGCCAAATTTAATGACGGTGCAGACTTTCATTTCGAGCTATTTTGTGGCTGAACGGTAATTGCTATCAATGAACGGATTTAACTTTCGCATCCTAAAATTAAGAGATGTACAACTTTGGTCTTATGACATTTTGTCGTATCTCGACCCCTTCTACCACAGATTAAGCTTCATTTTCCCGGTTTTTGAAAATTTTCTTAAATTTCAATATATTATTATTTTACTCATTCACATAATCATAAGACAGACAGATGCATTAAATTCAGCACGCTCCTTGGCACGGTCATTAGCTATATGCAGACCGACTTTCATTATTCTAGCTGCCTATAATATATAGGAAAATGGAAGGAATATATAGAAACACTAATCAAATTTCAGCCTAATTTATGTTTCCTAAGCAATTTATGGTGAATCCCATGGAGATACGGCAAAACCTCAAATAACCAAAATTCTAGGTTGTTTCAACATCGACCTGCCTAACAAATTTCAAGACTGTAGCTGTCTGCTAATTTGGCAAAATTATTTTTCAACTGGTTTTAAGTGGACGAAATTTGATATGGATCGAAATATTCACCCCTTTCTATGGTATAAATAAGCGATATATTAGAAAATGCCGCAGGCAATACTGTAGGCTACTAAAAGGGACGTCTGATGGCGTAATCCATACCTCAATACGACTTACCGTTTGGCCGCAATGAATTTCCAAATGAAAGTCTGCACTATTTAGCGTGCACATTGCCTGGTTCTATCTTATATATATAAAGCCACAGGGCTAACTGGCTGGCTCACTGACTGACATTAATGTTTGCCCATCTCCAGGTGAGCTAGGAACGTGAAATTCGGCAATCCAATAGCTATTAGGCTGCAACCCAAGGAAAAATTCTAAAAAAGTTCAAATTTTTATTTTTTCGCATCTCCCCCCAAACAAAATGTCGGACGCAATGATGCAGTGCCCTACAATATTAAAATTTGCCAAAGACCTAGCCCCTAGCCTGTAACTGACATAGAAATTGCAATAAGTTATAATATTTAATATTTTATCCACAAAAAATTTCGAAATGTTAAGCCAAATTTAATGACGGTGCAGGCTTTCGTTTCGAGCTCTCTTGTGGCTAAACGGTAATGGTTATTGTCCCCTAAAATTAAGAGATGTACAACGTTGGTCCTATGACATTTTATCGTGATGATGATGATGATGATGATGATGATGTTTGTTGTTTAAAAGGGCCTAACATCGAAGGTCATCGGCCCCGCTTTTTGTCGTATCTCGACTCCTTCTACCTTAGATTGAGCTTCCTTTCCCCGGTTTTGGTCAATTTTGTTATATTTCCATAAATTATTTTACTGATTCACACGCTCGTAAGACAGATAGATGCACGAAATTCAGCACAATTCTTGGCACAATCATTGGCCATACGTAGACCGACCATCATTATTCTAGCTGCCTTGAATGTATGGGAAAACGGAAGGAATATTTGGAAACACTAATCTAATTTCAGTATAATGTATGACGTTTAAGCAATTTACGGTGAATCCTAGGGAGATTCGGCAAAACCTAAAATAACCAAAATTGTTGGTCGCTTCATCGTCGACCAGCCTGCCAACTTTCAAGACTGTAACTGTCTGCTAAGTTGGCAAAATCATTTTTCAACTTGTGAAAAGCGGACGATATTTGAAATGGATCGAAACGTTCACCTCTTTCTATAGTAAAAATAATCGAGGTATGAGAAGATGGCTAAAGCAGTATTGTAGGCAACTAAATGGGTCCTCTGTTTTGCAATCCGTACCTCGATACGACATACCGTTTGGTCGCAATAGATTTCCAAATGAAAGTCTCCACTATTTAGCGTGCACATTGCCTGGCTCTATATTATTTTATATATATAACCGTTTGGATCACTGGATCATTTAAATGTTTACCCACTTCGGTACGGGCTAGAAACTTGAAAGTTGGCAATATGATAGCTACTAAGCTGTAACCTGTGGAAACGTTCCAAATGTTGATTTCTTGTTATTTTTACTTCCCTTACCCTTAACTAAATTGTATATGATATTTTGCAGTGCGCCAGAAAATTAAAATGTGGCGCAGTTACAACTCTTGGCCTGCAACCGACGGAGAAATTCGAAAGAGTTGCGATGTTTAACTTTTTACCTCCAGAAATTATCGAAATGTGGAAGCAATTTTCATGATGGTGCTAACTATCGTTTCAAGGTTTTAGGTGGCTAACTGTAAGTCTTACCGCCAAATGCACAGACGTTCAGATACAGTATCATCATGAAGAGATCTACAATTTCGGTACCGAGAATCTTGGTCGTATCTTGATTCCTTATGCCTTAGATAGAGCTACGTTTTTCAGATTTAACGTCAATTTTCCACATTGTACATAATCAATTTTACTGTTTTACACACTTATATGACCGATAGAATCATGAATTTTGGCCGACTCATTGGAACGGTCGTGGATCATATGTGAGCAAAATGCATGATTCTAGCACCCTGTAACAATGGAAAAACGAAAGTAATACGTAAACACTGTACTCCTAATCCAAGGTTCTAAAACAATCTACTGTAAACTCGATGCAGATACGATAAAACGTCAAGTAACGGATGTAGAGCGTTTCAACCAGGATAAACCTACCAATTTTCAAGAATATAGCACCCCATTACGTTAGGAAAATAATTTATCTTGTGAGAACCGTACGTAATTTGCACCACGTCGAAACGTTCGAGGCTATCTTTGCTACAAATCGTGAATATCATAGGAGCAAATACGTAATAAGCGAATATATGGGCCGTCTGGTGGCGCAATCCGTTTTTCGTAACGAAGTACCGGTTCGTAACAGTAATTTCCCATGTGACCACTTGCAATGTAGAGGAATAGGGGGTTTACAAAGCGAAAGCGAGTTTACAAATATAATACTACAATGTGTTATAAATCCAGTCACACCGGGCGAGTTAGCCGTGCGCGTAGAGCCGCGCGGCTGTGAGCTTGCATCCGGGAGATAGTAGGTTCGAATCCCACTATCGGCAGCCCTGAAAATGGTTTTCCGTGGTTTCCCATTTTAACACCAGGCAAATGCTGGGGCTGTACCTTAATTAAGGCCACGGCTGCTTCCTTCCAACTCCTAGGCCTTTCCTATCCCATCGTCGCCATAAGACCTATCTGTGTCGGTGCGACGTAAAGCCCCTAGCAAAAAAAATCCAGTCACCCCGCGCGGCAGCTGCAGGAAGACAGATAGGAACACAAGGCTACTGGCCACCACAATATACGATATTTCCTTGGCTCGACTCCTGAAAAGCCCACCACTCTCACGTTCAAGACAGTTAACTAATCAACACTGACAGCTGAACAGTCGTCGCACAACATCAACAACTCAACATTGCAAGCTCGCAAAACCATATTACGCACAACATCAACAACAACAACACAATTAACACTACTCAAATTAAACTCTCGCCAGCTGTTCCGCACACTGACTCCACGACGCTCTATAGTCCTCGGTAGTAAACACACAGTACTCTGTACTGCGTACTCCAGCACGACGGTACTCAGACTGCAGTGTGACGACAGCCAGCACTACCGCAGTCACATTCCAAGTACTCCTATTCATGACTGATTGACTGACTGACTGCGGCCAGGCTCCTTTGTACATCCTCGTAACAGAGCACCAGAACATTCGCGGAGCGACTAGAGACGGAAATTTCTCGTTTCCCGTTCCAGAAGGACCACAAGGAAACCACACGAAAGCACAATACGAGGAAAGGCTGGCCGGAAAAGAGCTCGCTGAACAGACCCTCTAATCCTTTACAGGAAATACCGAAGGGACATATGACAGGCATGGCACGTAACACCTTATTGTAGGGAACAGTCATAGCTTAGAGTACAAGACCGTTGTTAAACAGCATTCATTAACTCTTTTCCACAGAATACTCAATACAGGTAAACCAAATTACCCTTCTTGACGCTTTAAATTCCTCTGATTAAATCATCATCACATTACACTATCCGGTTTCTTACTTGTTATAACTATACATCACACTATTATCTACAAGCACGCTTTCTCAATCTCTGCTTCGAGGTCATGAAATTCCCTCCCTCGCAACATTAGAGATGCAACTACTCTTAATAAATTTAAGGCGTCCTTCTGAAGGTACTTTCTTGACTCATCAAACTGAGTTGTCGAATGACCGACGTACGATTGGGTGAATGAATGGTCAATTATTGCTGTATATAAATTATAATTATGTATAAGAATTACTTTCAGAGCTACTGTAAGTGGTAAATCTACAGGTTATTAGGATTAGTTTTAATGATCTTGTAAATGGTAATTTATGTCTAATTATATCATACACTGAGTGGCCAAAAGTCAAGGAAAGGGGCGTCCTATTAGAAAATGTTCCGTGTATGACCCCTGAGTGTTGCGGCTAGCTGCGGCGTAGCTGCGCAGGCTGTCGCAGACACCAGTATCGTGAAGACGGCAAAACGTCGCGAGTTAAGCAACGTTGAACGTGGGATGATCATCGGCGCACAGGGCATAGGTCATAGCATTGCGGTTCCCGAGGTCAACAATGTCGAGGGTGGATCTTCAATATCGGAGAGAGAATGTTACCACCCACATTAACCATCCAACGGGAAGTCAACAACCGTTTAGCGAAAGGAAATCAAGTCGTCTGGACGCTCTATGGGGTACTGTGAGTCACAATACCGCCCACCTGAATTCTGGGAGGCAGGAACCCATTTCTACCAGGGCCGTAAGGAGGCAACTGCACTGCATATGCTTCACCAGCCAACGACCAACTCGTGTCACTTTGCTGACACCTCGACACAGAGCTCGACGGCGTGCATACGCCCGCGAACATAGGCAATGGCGGCGTGTGGTATGGTCCGATGAATCCCGGTTCCCGTTGTATCGAGCTGATGGGCGCGTGAGAGTGTGGCGTATGCCCCATGAAGGTATAGATCCTTCATGTCAACAAGGTTGTGTCCAGGCGGGAGATGGCTCAGTTCTGGTCTGGGTGGTGTTGTCATGGTTGCAATTAGGCCACATTATCCTACTGAATGGGACGCTGACAGGTGCACGTTATGTGGACATTCTATTAGACCATTTGCATCCCTTCCTTGCCTTAGAGTATCCTGATGGAGATGCCATGTTTCAAGAGGACAATGCGCTGTTTCACCTCTCTGTGGTGGCACGCAGGTGGTTGGAGGAGCACTCCAGTTATGTTATGACCACGGATTGACCCTTCAGATCCCCCGATCTTAATTCAGTTGCATGCTATCGATGCTGGTGTATGCTCCATGTACCCCGGACCAACTGACCAACTACACAAGACCAAGTGTGGGTAGCAGTGCAGGATGCCTGGGTTCAGATCCCTCCATAAAGATTCCAGCACCCTGTTGAGTCGATACATCGCCGTATTGCTGTCGTTTTGAGGGCTTGAGGAGGAGACACTCGTTATTAACATGGCATTCTGTGTCTTCCCATGACTTTTGGCCACTCAGTGTATATATGTGTTGGGATTAGTATGAGACTTAATGTTTTCCTGAGTAGTATCTATTTTGTTTATATTATTATTTATATAATATTCAAAGGGTATGCGTCTTGATGTGTTAGGAGTTAATGATATTCGGGTAAGGGGAGACAACGAGGAAGAGACTGGAGATTATAACGTATGCACTATTATTTTCGAAGGGAGTGTACGCAGGGGCAGAGTGTGGTGTAGGACTGTTCATCAGGAATACTATTGCACGAACACAGTTTCTCTTTGGCATATAAATGAGCAAATAAATTTGGTACACTTGGCTGTTGAAGAAATTAGGACGAGAATTGTCTCAGTGTACTCACCATATTCACCATATGAGTGTGCAATGCGAAAGTTGGAAACAGAACTGAGAAGGTGATGACTAAATGTGAGGAAGACTGGCAAGTTAATAGGAATGGGAAGTGGTTTACTGGACGTATTTGCTAATATGGTATTACTAATTACAAATACATCCTTCAGGCATAAGGCTATTCACCTCTACACTTGAGAGGGTAGGGCTATCAGATCCATGATAATTTACATCATAACCGACTTTGAATTCAGGAAATCTGTTACGAATGTGCGGGCATTCAGGGGGATTTTAGATGATACAGACCACTATCTGATCAGTTGTGGACTAAGTATATCTAGACCTACGATAGAGAAAGTGAAATCAGTCTGCAGACGAATAAGGGTAAAAAATTTAGAGGTCGAGAAAATTAGACATAAGTGCATGGATACGGTTAGTGAAAAGTTAAAAACAGTAGACAGTAAACAGGTTCAAGGTATAGAAGGATAATGCGTGGCATACATGTACTACTGTATGCTACAGTATGCTCTAGTAGAAACAGCCAGGGAATGGCAAAGAACACTGTGTAAAATGATAGTAAAAAGTGAACACCTTGTTGGAATGATAAAAGAGTAGCTTGTAAACAGGGGTATCAGAAATGCCTTCAAACAAGTACTGATGAAAACAGATTTTTACGTAGGCTTAGACGACAGAAACCAAAATAATTGGGAAGATTTCGGCAATAACCCGAAACGCTTAGGTCAAGTCGTAATAAAACTTGCTGAACAGTAATAATGAATCGTTGAACGGGAGGGATATAGAAAATAAATAGTATTTTGGGTCAATCAGGTGAACTAATACTTCAAAAAAGGAACTTGGAGCTTTAAAATGGCGGTACGGCGAAATAAGTGGTTTTTGAAAATGAGAAATGCAAGAATTGTTGCTCCCAAAATTTAAAAATCAATCTTTTGAAACAGAAATAACTAAAATTTTGGCGATGACTCCCGTCACATTGGAACTGACGAACGCAAGTTTGGGTAATAATAAATAGATCCCAGGGAATCACAGGACATGTGGAAGGAATATTTTGAAAATGTTATCAGAGCAAAAGGAAATCTTTCTAGTGATATCGCGAACAACCGAGCTCATGGGGAGTAGGAGAATAACGTTGGTGAAATTACGCTAGAGTAAGGTGAAATGATAGTAAATAAACTCAATTTTCATAAACCAGCAGGAACAGATGAAGTTAGACATGAAATGGTGGCGTATAGTGGGAAGGCTTTATAGAGTAATGAGAACAGCATGGAATAATAGCAAGGTATCTCCTGATTGGACGAAACCAGTAATTCCGCATATCTTTAAGCAAGGAAACAGGAAGAATGTCAACACCTATCGAGATACTTCATTGATCAGTATACCAGGCAACGTGTTCACTATTATTTTCGTACGGAATGTGCGATCAGTGGTTGAGAGTAAGTTGGATGAAAACAATTGTGGTTTCAGATCAGAGAGGGGCTGTCAGGATCAGATTTTTTGTATGTACTGCGATAGGAATAGACAGTTATATTTATATTTCATAGTTCTAGAGAAGGCATATGACAGTGTACGGAGGGGGAAAGGTGCAAGTCCTACTGGGGGACGTAGGATCAAGGACAGATCATTACAAGCAATCAAAGGCATTTATGTTGAGAATTGGGCTGCGCTAAGAATTGATTTTAGAATCAGTTGTTGGTTCAAGGTACTGTACCAGGGAAAGTTGATTTTCAAGAGGATGAGGTCTTTCTAAGGGGTGTCTAGTCCTTAGGAGAAGGTACAGAGGGAGGATCGCAAGGCGAAATATTATATATTATATATTTCTTTCCTTTATTCAATCTCTGGAAATCCACCCTATTATATCGCCGAATCATCAACATTTACTAAAAAATAAATCCCAATTTCAGCAACAGAATATCAAAAAATCAAGTTGATCAAGTAAAATTCAACTGAATAATGTCTTTCTCAATCAGTAATGTCCATCATAACTTTCATGGCTTTAATTAATAATAAAGCATGTTGTAGGTAAATAAGAAATCCTAAAGTCTTTTCTATTTTCACTTGCGATTTCATAATACGCTTTGTACATAAATTAAATAAAGTAAAATCTGTAATTCCTTCTTGTAAACACATAAAAATCAAATATGAAACACTTGAAATTAAATCTGATCTTCTGGTATAAGTTCTGAGTATTGCCCTATTTTTGTAACTTATTATGCACTTGACGTAAATATCGTAAATTAAGAGTTTATGATACACTTTCACTATGAATGAAGCTCACAGTTGAAATCCTAAAGTTCCAATAAGTGAGGAAATACGACATTACGAGAGCACACTGTTATTTGAAAGTCTTTCTTTACCGAGCTCGATAGCTGCAGTCGCTTAAGTGCGGCCAGTATCCAGGAATCGGGAGATCGTGGGTTCGAGTCCCACTGTCGGCAGCTCTGAAGATGGTTTTCCGTGGTTTCCCATTTTCACACCAGGCAAATGCCGGGGCTGTACCTTAATTAAGGCCACGGCCGCTTCCTTCCACTTCCTAGGCCTTTCCGATTCCATCGTCGCCATAAGATCTTTCTTTACTTTTGAGTGTCGTAAAGCGTTAATTTTCCAAGTTTACGAAATATTAAGTAAGTGAGCTTTTGATGTTCTTTGTCAGTAATGACACTGTTTGTAAAAGTTCGGTTCAAAGTTAGAATTATGTTTTTGAATGGAAAAAAACTGATGTCACCTGACATACGCCTTCTTGCTGAGCTCGTACAGTTGAATACTGCTCTGCAAGCAGCAATCTGGAACTCAACTAACATACAACACCACGGTGTTCCATAGTACTACGTCCCTGGAGCTGTCCCTCGTAGTACCAAGTCCATGTTGATCTGCATCAAATCTCCGTCGATCTGCGTTGTTCTCCGTCGATCTCCGTCGATCTCCGTCGATCTCCGTCGTCTCGAGTCAGGATTTCTCATGTCAATAAAAGAGTGGCTTTAACACAAGAAAGTCCAACTGACCAGGTTGAAATGTGCACCATTTGATTTCCACTGTTAGAACTGATGACTGTCTCATAAATAATCACCATTCACTGGATGAGAAATGCGTCGAAGCACTGTCTATTACGATAATTGAAAAATAAGAAAACACATCCACGCATAGTTTATCTTGACACTTACTGCACACTGTTCGTATCGTCAAGAACAACTTTCATTCGAATCAAGGGTCATTTTCACAACAAAGAAATAAATAGCTCTCTCTCGTAATATCTCGTAATGTTCCTTCCCACTATCACAGTTCTACAAGTATTCGTGCATAAATTTTATACTCCACAATATCACTGAATTACGAAGTTCATTATACAGTCTATCCACATGGGTTGTTTCAAATGGTACAGTCTGTTACGATGATACGCGCACAGTCTTTCGGCACAAATTAAAGTGTTCTAGGCTCTGATAATACTCAAAATAGTCAACGTGTTGCGACTTATACTCGCGATATTCTGAGTTAAAACTGTTCAAGATCATTCCAATTTAAAGTATCCGTGCTAACTTCAAGTTTGTTCAAATCATTCACACGAAAATTGAGGTATTTGTCAAGTCCAAATATAGGCGAAATATTACATGTCTTATCACACACGTTAATTTCCTAAGTTTGAACGTCTGACGAATTGCAAGTCCAACAATTTATAAGTTATTCACTGGTATTCACAGAAACTAAGTGTCAACTTGCAGTAGAAGTTATATAAGTATGACAATGTTCCGACAGGTTGAACACTGAGTTCGACTCGTCGCGTGCAGCATGACATGCGAGTCAGCTGAGAAGAATGCGAACTGAATTGCTACGGTTTGGTCTGCTGCTTATATTCCGTACGACCCAAGGTTGCTTGCCAAGTCACTGGGGGAAAGTGTGCTTCCTTTCTCGCTCATATCTCTTGAATGCCGTGATGGATTTTATTGAAACTAACATATATTTGCGATTAGAACATGAGCTACACTATGATGTACGTCTCATATCCGTATCTTTACCGGATGAAAAGTTAGAAATTTTCCTTCCAGTACATTCGAGAGAGATGCGTGCAAAAACGTGGCAGTGACGTCACCCGCAGGTTCATTGCTCGTGACGTGTCTAGCTCACCACGAGGAACATCGTATCGCGCTCTCCCAAGATGTCGGGTATACGAACATCTATTACCGCCGTCTCTTTTCCAAATATTCCGGCAATTTTAAAATAATGTACTGGGCTGGAACAGTTCCTGGTAGAGTACTTAGCTTAGAGGGATTGGACAAGGTTTTAATCTTTAACCATTATTATTAACGGTTTATATTAAAAGTTGGGAGGCAGGGATTCAGTTAAGTAAAAGTGTCATAAGCTGTTTGGCGTATGCCGACGACTCCGTCTTAATGGAAGTTTGTGCTGAAAGCCTTAGAAATTGAAATTATATGGAATATTTATGATATGAAATTTAGTTTCTCCAAATTTAAAGTGCAGTAAGTAAGAAACCTAAAAGCAAGGTTAGGGGTACAAAGCTAGAAGAGGTATATCATTTCAAGTATTTAGGATGTTTATTCTCTCAGAATGGTTGTACATTGAATGAGATTGAATTAAGGTGTATCAAGAATAATGCAGTGAGTTCGCAGATGCGATCGACAGTATACTGTAAGGATGAAGTCAGCCTTCGTACGAAATTGTCTTTACACCGGTATGTTTTCAGACCAACGTTTCATTATGGGAGTGTAAGCTGGGTCTACATATGATACACTATTTCATGTCAAAATTAATAGACACGAAAGTAGCTGGAATGATTACTTGTACAAACTGGTGGAAAAAATGGCGTAGGATATTCGGAATGGAGAGAAAAATGGTAAGTTAGGAAGGAATCCGATTGATAAACCTGTACGCAAAACAGGCTTCGGGGATGGGGTCAAATGTGGATAGTTTTCCTAGGAGAATAATGTACTCGCTCATGGAGTCTAAGAGAAGTAGAGGGGAAGCAAGAGGACGATGGTTAGACGCATTTTCTAATGATTTAAATATTAATGATACAGATCTAAACGGGGCCACAGAGCTAGATACAAATAGAGGATTGTGGCTGCATTGTGTAAATTTTGTAAATTCATAGAGGCTGCAGACTGAACGGTGAAAGCCATAACAGTCTATAATGAAAATATATGTATAATAATAATAATAATAATAATAATAATAAAAATAATAATAATAATAATAATAATAATAATAATAATAATAATAATAATTTTATTGTAATGATGTGGATTACTGTAGTCACATCCTACTTCGTGAACCTTGTGCAAAGTCTGAGCGTTCTAGGAAGTGGTCTTGACGGTCGGGATACCAGTTGCTGTGGAATGGGAGTGGACATCTCGGACATATTCTGAGTAATGGTCCTCTTGGTGTTCAGGCAGCTAGGACTACACAAACAACCGGTAGTCCCTAATCCGTTAGAGGGGAGATCCTCACTTGGACTATGTGCGTAAGTAGGGTAGCATCCTGCTTCACAGGTGTTTCACCGAGCACGCTCAGAATGTTTTAAGCAAGCCCCGGACCTAGGGGAGTAACGGAGTCCCAGTCCCATTTGACAGGCGAGCGACTCCTTGGAAACAAATTTGCGAACGAAATAGAATTTAATGGGCAGCCCTCAATATTAATGGGGCCTATGGATGAAAGAAAGTACAACGAGCTGAGTCAAGAAGTAGATGCATCTGGATGCGCTGGGGATTAATGATATTCGGGTAAGAGGAGATAACGAGGAAGATGTTGGAGATTATAAATTGTACTTGGCGGATGCTAAAAAGGGAAGGGCAGAATGTGGGATTTGGTTGTTGATCAGGAATACTATTGCACGCAACATTGTTTCTGTTAGGCACGTAAATGAGCTAATGATGTGTGTAGACTTGGCAGTTAGAAGAATTAGGACGAACATTGTCTTAGTATATTCACCATGTGAGGGTACAGGTGAGGATGAAGTTGAAAATTTCTATGAATCATTGATTGACATCGCAGTCAGTGTCAGCAGCAAGAATAGTATTTTGCTAATGGGCGATTTCAATGCGAGAGTTGGAAATGCAAAAAGGAAGTGCGAAAGGGTGATAGAGTTTCAATATATTATCTGGACACTCCGGCTTCGACTCCCAGCTCGTCTACAGATTTTAGTCCCAGGGCAGGAGTGCACTTTATTTTGTCACTATGAACCGAATTACCAGCTACGAAGATGAAATGTTTAGATTGAAGTAAGTATTTACTATCATTTCTAACAAAATTAATAAAACGAATATTCGTACTTTAGTTTTGTTTACTGGCCCCATAAACGTCATAACATCATACACACCGTTATCTCCATTCCTCAGTGACCAGCTGTGAACACGCTGCATGGCTCTTTGAGATGAAAGAGAAATGGAGCTTTTGGAAGAAGAGCTCGGAATGCTGAAGTGCAGAACCTCGATAAACGCTCACTGCTCTACTGGAATGTCCAACAAAGTTTCTCGTAAAGCTTCTCGGCTGCAATTGATGGCCTAGCCCTCTGATATTTGTAGCAATCAACGGAATTGGCGGTACCATTGTTTTGTGGTATTAGAGTACAATCCATTCAATACAGTCAGTTAAAACTGCAAGAAAGCCTTAGTGATATGAGATCACTATAGTCGGAATCGGAACATTTCTACACATGTGGTTATGTCGTCTGCATTTCGGAATTTTTTCAATAATCCTCAGATTACCAGTAATGATTCGGAACAGGACTGTGCATTATAATCACTTTTGTTTAATTGTACTCTGGAATACTTGATGAGAGAATGGCATAAAGCGAATAATAAAAATATAAAAATTGGATACACTAAAGATGAAATTAGCCTACATTGCTTAGGATTTGCAGATGATCTAGCACTACTAGCTAATAACCTTCATGAAGCTCGGAATGAAATCATGTCTCCGAACTATTTCTGGAAATATAAGATTAAAAATTTCATTTGAAAAATAATGGCAATAGAACCCCTTTTATTAAGCAGTGTTATGAATGAATAAATTACCTAGAGATCAAAAAGCAAACTGAAACACATTTAACAAGAAATTTCATATCAATAAATAAAAAATGAAACATGATAAGACTGTGGTAAGAACATGCCTTAATAAGAAGTACCAAAATATGGAGAATGACGTATCATCACAAATGCAGCAGTATATCAGGAAATAGAACCTTTAACGGATTTCATTAGAAAGAAGGTAATATCACTCTTTGGTCATCTGTTGAGAACACCTCAAGACAGGTTAATAAGCAGAATTTTGGAGAAGCTTTGGAAACACAAACAACAACCTGTCTGGATAAAATAAACAAATGAAGACATGAAAGAATTAGACATATCACTGAAAGATTTAAAGAATAAATCAAACAAAGTAAATAAAATGAAGAATAGTAAAATTGGATTCCTACCAAAAATTGATAAAAAAACATCTAAAAGGGTATTTTCGGAAGAAGAGCGAAAACTAATATCAAATAGATAGATAGATAGATAAAGTCTTTATTTTGTGTGGCGAAGTTAGGGCTCTTGGCCCTTTGTTACGCTTAACCACACACACATATTGTTATTATTCCATATAATGACATTGATTAACTTAAAACACCAAGAACTACAACTAACACTAATTTTTAAGACAAAAATATGAATATATACACGCAAAGAAGAAAGAAATAAAAAGTAACTGCCTACATAATACATACATTACATACATACATTATTATTATAGATTGTTATGCCTTTCAGCGTTAAGTCATCAAGCCTCTGTGAATTTACTAAACGTCGTCACAATCCTCGATTTTCAACTAGTGTTGTGGCCACATTTAGTTCTATACCTCTTATCTTTAAATCGTTAGAAACAGAGTCTACCCATCGTTGTCTTGGTCTGCCTCTACTTCTCTTACCCTCCATAGCTGAGTCCATTATTCTCCTAGGTAACCTATCCTCCTCCATTCGCCACACATGACCCCACCACCGAAGCCGGTTTATGCGTACAGCTTCATCCATCGAGTTCATTCCTAAATTAGCCTTTATCTCCTCATTCCGAGTACCATCCTGCCATTGTTCCCACCTGTTTGAACCAGCAATCATTCTTGCTACTTTCATGTCTGTTACTTCTGACTTATGAATAAGATATCCTGAGTCCACCAAGCTTTCGCTGGTCTGAAAACAGACCGATGTAGCGATAGTTTCGTCTGGGAGCTGACTTCCTTCTTACAGAATACTGTTGATCGCAACTGCGAGCTCACTGCATTAGCTTTACGACAACTTGATTCAATCTCACTTACTATATTACCATCCTGGGAGAATACACAACCTAAATACTTGAAATTATCGACCTGTTCTAGCTTTGTATCACCAATCTGACATTCAATTCTGTTGAATTTCTTACCTACGGCCATCAATTTAGTCTTTGAGAGGCTAATTTTCATACCATACTCATTGCACCTATTTTCAAGTTCCAAGATATTACACTGCAGGCTTTCGGCACAATCTGCCATTAGGACCAAGTCGTCAGCATAGGCCAGACTGCTTATTACATTTCCACCTAACTGAATCCCTCCCTGCCATTTTATACCTTTCAGCAGATGATCCATGTAAACTACGAACAGCAAAGGTGAAAGATTACAGCCTTGTCTAACCCCTGTAAGTACACTGAACCAAGAACTCATTCTACCATCAATTCTCACTGAAGCCCAATTGTCAACATATATACCTTTGATTGATTTTAATAATCTAACTTTAATTCCATAGTCCCCAAGTATAGCGAACATCTTCTCCCTCGGTTCCCTGTCGTATGCTTTCTCTAGATCTACGAGACATAAACACAACTGCCTATTCCTCTCGTAGCATTTTTCAATTACCTGGCGCATACTGAAAATCTGATCCTGACAGCCTCTCTGTGGTCTGAAATCACACTGGGTTTCATCCAACTTCCTCTCAACGACTGATCGCACCCTCCCTTCCAAGATGCCAGTGAATACTTTGCCTGGTATACTAATCAATGAGATACCTCGATAGTTGTTGCAATCATTCCTGTTCCCTTGCTTATAGATAGGTGCAATTACTGCTTTTGTCTAATCTGAAGGTACCTTACCAACACTCCACGCTAATTTTACTACTCTATGAAGCCATTTCATCCCTGCCCTCCCACTATACTTCACCATTTCAGGTCTAATTTCATCTATTCCTGCTGCCTTATGACAATGGAGTTTATTTACTACCCTTTCCACTTCCTCAAGCATAATTTCACCAACATCATTTTCCTTCTCCCCATGAGCTTGGCTGTTTGCAACACCACCATGAAGATTTCCTTTTACATTGAGAAGATGTTCAAAATATTCCCTCCACCTCTCCAGTGATTCCCTGGGACCTATTATGAGTTCACCTGAATTACTCAAAACACTGTTCATTTCCTTTTTCCGTCCCTTTCTAAGATTCTTTATTACTGTCCAGAAAGGTTTCCCTGCTGCTTGACCTAGCCTTTCCAGGTTGTCACCAAAATCTTCCCATGACTTCTTTTTGGATTCAACAACTATTTGTTTTGCTCTGTTTCTTTCATCTACGTACAAATCTCTGTCTGCTTCTGCCCTTGTTTGAAGCCATTTCTGATAAGCCTTCTTTTTACGTTTACAGGCTGCTCTCACTTCATCATTCCACCAAGATGTTCGCCTTTTCCCATCTTTACACACAGTTGTTCCTAGGCATTCCCTTGCTGTTTCTACTACAGCGTCCCTGTATGCCACCTATTCACTTTCTATATCCTGAACCTCCTTACTGTCTACTGTTCGAAACTTCTCACTAATCATATCCATGTACTTCTGTCTAATTTCCTCTTCCTGGAGATTTTCTACCCTTATTCGTTTGCAGACAGATTTCACTTTCTCTACCCTAGGCCTAGAGATACTTAGTTCACTACAGATCAGATAGTGGTCTGTATCATCGAAAAATCCGCGGAAAACTCGTACATTCCTAACAGATTTCCTGAATTCGAAGTCTGTTAAGATATAGTCTATTATGGATCTGGTACCTCTAGCCTCCCATGTGTAGCGGTGAATAGCCTTATGCTTGAAGAATGTATTCGTAACAGCTAAACACATACTAGCACAGAAGTCCAGCAAACGCTTCCCATTCCCATTAGCTTCCATATCTTCCTCACATTTACCAATCACCCTTTCGTATCCTTCAGTTCTATTCCCAACTCTCGCATTGAAATCGCCCGTTAGCACTATTCTATCCTTGCTGTTGACCCTGACCACGATGTCACTCAATGCTTCATAAAACTTGTCCACTTCATCCTCATCTGCACCCTCACATGGTGAATACACGGACACAATTCTAGTCGTAATTCCTGCAACTGACAAATCTACCCACATCATTCGCTCATTTACGTGCCTAACAGAAACTATGTTGCGTGCAATGGTATTCCTGATAAAGAGCCCTACCCCAGACTCTGCCCTTCCCTTTGTAACACCACTCAAGTACACTTTATAATCTCCTATCTCTTCCTCGTTATCTCCCCTTACCCGAATATCACTTACTCCTAGCACATCCAAATGCATCCTCTTTGCTGACTCAGCCAGTTCTAATTTCTTTCTTCCATAAGCCCCATTAATATTGATAGCTCCCCATCGAATTCCATTTCGTTCGCCAAGTTGTTTCCAAGGAGTCCCTCGCCTGTCAAATGGGAGTGGGACTCCGATACTCCCATAGGTCCGAGGCTTGCTTAAAGTGTTCTGAGCTCGGTAAATTCATGCAGCAGGATGCTACCCTACTTGCACATAGTCCAAGTGAGGATCTCTCCTCTAACGGGTTGTGGACCACCGGTGAATTGTATAGTCCTCGCTGCCTGAGCACAAGGAGGGCCACGACTCAGAATATGTCCGAGATGCCCACTTCCATTCCATAGCAACTGGTATCCCGAATCTCAGGACCACTTACTAGGCCACTCAGCCGTTGCCCATGGTTCACGAACTAGGACGTGACTACAGTAATCCACAAACATGAACCATACATAATACAGGTTTGAAAAAAAAATTTCAATACACAACGAAAGAAATACGAATGTAAAAATACTAGTAAGTTTAATAAAACTTTTAAATGAAATTTAACTAATTGTATCCTTGCACGACTAGATCTAAGTTAAATACTGTACTTACTACTAGCTATCTTTAGGCTACTTCTACTTCGTAAATACAATATGGATGTTTTTAATTTAATTTAAATTATCATATTAAACCAATATTTAATTTATTGTGCAATAATCTCATATCTTTTTCACACACAATCACTCGTTCCACTCATACAGGTACTGTACCTTGCTGGAAGCACTTAACGAGGAACTGCTGGTAGGATGTTTTAAATATACTTTTTGATGCAGCATCCTTGATGTCTTTGGGAAGAGCATTCCACCATCCCGAAGCGGTGATAGTAAATGATCGATGGTATGTGGTTGTTCGGTGGACAGGTATTTCTAGGAGGAACACTGAGCGAGTATCATGGAGATATAAAGAACCAAGGTGACGAAAATTGCTGGAGAGATAAGCAGGGATGTCTTCCGAGTGTACCTGGTACACAAGAGTATTTGCATGTAGTTTACGCCTGTCGTCTAGCCGTAACCAAGATAATTGTTTATAGTAGGGAGAAACTCGAGCGTCATACCGTAAATCCATAGCATATCTAAGACAAGCATTTTGAGTGCGTTGTAGTTTCAAGCTTAATTCATTTTTTATATCCGTAAGAATTACATCACAGTAGTCAAAAATGGGAAATAATAATGACCGAACAAGTTGAATTTTTAGTGATCGAGGAAATACATTACTGAACCGTTTTAAGGGGTGCAAGCCACATTAAAACTTTTTTGCAGATATTCTTAACTTGCGCTGACCAGTTTAAAGTTTCCGTTATAATAACATCAAGGTTAGAAACTGATTCACAATAAGGTATAACAGTATTATTCAAAGTTACGGGAGGAATGCTATTTTGTTTTAAAATGAGAAGATTCTTTGATGTGCCGATGATAATGGCTTGCTTTTTATGGGGGTTTAATTTAAGGTTGTTTTTAATTGCATGGCTATTAATTTGCTCAAGGTCAGCGTTTACATTACATATTGCTTGTAGAAGAAATACTGGAGGAACAGAAAGGAAAGAAAAACATAAAACATCAAAGAAGACCCGTGAGAAATTGACTACAGTGGTCCAATGCGGCCGTAAAAGCGCAATAATAGTAATAATAATAATAATAATAATAATAATAATAATAATAATAATAATAATAAATATCAGATGAACATAACAATAAACAAGTGTGGACCATGAAAGCCGTTGATCTCTAAATACCACTGCTGTCCTGGAAGATGGCTTGCAATTATTGGAATGTCAAGTGGCCAGCATAATATCCTCTGTCGAAATGTTTGGCTTCCGCTACCGGGTACAACTCGCGTGTCACACAGATATCAGTTTGCCTCACGAGGCTGCTGAAACCCGCTTTAGTTCGCAGTCCTGAATTATAATCCTTGGACTAGCCATGAATCAAACCTGGCAAGTCCGGATAATATCATAATACCTTTTGTAATACTGAATGTACTAGGAGTTAATGGAGGATTGAGGTAAATGAAATACGGATATGGATATTGTCGTGCAATACTTATCGCAAAATATTCAAAACGGGATGGTCATTACTCTATTTTCTTCTTCCACACTTAGTTCGTAACGCGTTATTATTCTCCATTGAATGCATGCCTAACATATTCTAAAAACACATTGTATGCCCTAGGATTGAACGAAGGATGTTAAAATATCCTAAATACCCAAAATATTGTCATTTTATTCCTGAAAGGAAAAATATTTGTTGAACAAGCCCGCAGCGGGCCTGCAGCTAAATATGTACAGTGTGTAACAATAACGTAGGCCAAACTTTTATGTCACATTCATCACACGTAGAAGAAGGAAATATGTCGTATGGACACCACATGAAACTCTTTCTTAAATCACGTGTTCGTAACGCCTTCCGTAGGCACATATACATCCATCAAATTGCCGTTACAGTGACGCAGCGCATCGATATCGATACTACGGAACGGGAATGGGAAACTTCGAAAACACTTGGGAATACTTGGGCTAATGGATACCTATTTTCGGATACAAAGTATGGGTACCATTATTTTAAACCTCATTAGAGGATGAAGGTGTGGACCTATCTACGCCGGATTGCAGAAAATTACAGCTGCATTACTTCATAATTTAGGATTTTTATCAATAATTTTACATTAATATTAATTTCTTTATCTATTTAAATCGGAACGATGAGAACTTAATTTTGACCTTCTGTAGACAAGCCTTGAATTTACGGTGTAGATTTTGTTGCCGGATTAAGTTGTGCTTCACGTTGTTATAAAAATTTAAATTACCATTTACGTAATCAATTATTTCAGGAAATCCTCCTTGTGTTCATTAAATTAATGTATACTTTAAATCGAGGAGAAATTCAATAGTTATTCTATTGTTCACAAACAATTAAATTATCCCTTGGGTTATGTGTTAATGCAGTAGAACAGAAAATATGTTTAACAGAGAGGATTCCTCGTTGAGCGCTGAAAGCTATAATAGCTTACGACTGTGGTATGATAGTGTATGTATTGAACAATTTGTTCTGATAATATGATATATTAGTAAGGTTACTAGTATATTCCTTCTTTTATAATTATCTAGCTCAAAAGTTACTTTCGGTGATAGTTTTTTAGGTTATCGCTTAAAAAGACACTATTATACCCCATAGAATGTGTTTTCTTTTTTACCGTTTCGTCAACATCCTGTGGATTAGACCCAGTTGTAGGGCCGGATACCCTTCCTGAGGTCAACCCTGTATGGAGGGAAGTACTGCTTTGTTTGGTCTGTTCTACCTCTAGGGTGTTTTGAAAAGTTCATACAAATGCAGAAGATCTTTGGGCTGATGATGGTACAGTTCCAGAAGTTTTCCATCAATTAATGTCAACAAGACGTTTCCGCGTTCAACGGTGCCAAGCTAGAGTACATTGGAGGACGGAGTGGAGATCTATTGTGTTCTCAGTTGAGGACCGTTTCTGTCTTGCTGCCTTCGTTTGGTAAGGGGGTGGCCAGGAGAGCGCTTGGAATAAAGCTGCCTGTGGCGCCAATACACTGGACCTACACCAGGAATTTTCGTCCGGGGAGCGATTTCCCTTAACAGCAGGAGCACTCTCGTCATTTTCTCAAGAATATTGACAGCATATTTATACGTCAGACTGGTTGAACCGGCTGTGCTACCATTCATTTGCAGTATTCACGTTGGTGTTTCCAACAGGATAATGCTCGTCCTCTCACAGCTGCTGTCATCTAAGGTGCTCTACCGAGTGTGGACCAATTGCCTTGGCCTGCGAGAATTCTAGACCTTTCGCCATTGAGTATGTATGGGATATTATGGAACGACAAATCCAGCGTCATCCAATACCAGCTTTAACCTTTGCTGATTTAACTGACAAGAAGCAACAGTTGTGGAACTCCATCCCACAAAACGACATGTACGACAAAATGCATCCACGTTTGTACGCTTGTATTCAGATTCATGGCGACTACAGCGTTATTCATGTACTACCATGTCACATGCCTTCTCGCGCATACTTCAACCTGTGACCTGGAAACGTGAATCTAATAAATACGCTACCTAGACGCTTGTTTACCTTAAAATGCATTCCTCTGAAGTACGGTCTTCTTGGTTTTGGGATTTTATTTTCCGCCAGTGTATTTCATTGAGAAAGCTCAGTCTTGTTAATTCGTCTGTTGATTGTACAAGTGAGAAGTGCTCAGTTTAGTTTTATCTAGTGCTTTTGAATAAAGAAATTAACTATACGTAGTAATCCCTGATCCAGCTGGGAATCGAACCCTGGAGTCTTTAAACCGAAAGTCGGTAAGTACGTTAACGGTTCAACCAAATAGCCGGATCCTAAAATCAGTCTTCGCGATTCAATAAATTACTCTGTCTCTGCCTATTGACAGATGGTTCGTTATCCATCTGATGTCTCTGCTGACCGCCGATTCAACAGTGAGAGTTGAGTTGGACTCTCTCGTGTGATGAAACCCTTGGTGGAATGGTAAACGCATCCTGTGAGCAGCGATAATCTCAAGTTCAAACCCCGAGTACGGTCAAAATTGAATTCATTCCACCTATTATATTTCCTCCTCGCTTTGTCCTGGATAAAACGGGTCAGCATTTCTAACAATGAGGCGCCACTTCTTTTTCGTGTAAAATGCTATTTGATCGTCCAGTCCCAGGGTCTTCATGTCTTTCTGAACATTTTTCAGCTAGGCAACCAGAGGACGTCCATGTCTCCCTGTGCCAACAGTGCGAATGGAAAGTCACTTTTCGGCATGCTGCATAACATGACCAAATTACACGCATGTTTGTTCGCTTTTCATTGCTAAGGTGCAACCTTCGAACTTATTCGCACGAAACGTACATATTTTAGCAATGCGGGTGTTTTCTCAACCACCTCCCACCGCCATAGAGCATGTGTGGCTGAATGGCAGTTTTGTGTACTATCCATTCTTCTGTGCATTCTTCTTCCACGTAACATCCTACTAGGACTGCACCACAGAATCCAAGCTGGATTGATTCTACAAGGAACATCCATCTATTGTATTGTAGCTTTAAAATATTGATCTTAACTAAATAATAATAACGATTTTCAATGACGTCAAGGAGCCGGAAGTTTGTCCCGCAGGAGTTCATTTACCTATCTAACCGATACGAGACTGACATTTTTGAGCACCTCCAAATCCACCAAACTGAGCCGGGATCGAACCCGCCAAGTTGAATTCTGAAGTCCAGCACTATACCATGTGAATGATATCCCTTGGCTGTCATAAGAGGCGACTAGAATGGGGACCATGGCCTTTAAACTTTGGAGCTTGGGTAATAGGCTACGGTTTACTTCC
The DNA here is from genome assembly GCF_040414725.1 of Anabrus simplex. Classification (NCBI taxonomy): domain Eukaryota; kingdom Metazoa; phylum Arthropoda; class Insecta; order Orthoptera; family Tettigoniidae; genus Anabrus; species Anabrus simplex. The sequence continues at coordinate 230,351,603 of NC_090265.1, forward strand.
ACACACTTGATAACATTCTTGTTCCACTGAGACCTCGACGGTATAGATTTGCGAGGCCTAGGCCATTTATGGGCCTACCCTTTCTTTTGACGATACCTCTTCAAACTGCCACACTAGAAGAAGGAGAGAGTATTCACTCCAGTGACTTGGAAACCTGAAATGAATCTTCTATCTATCTTAATCTGTTTATCCTCCAGGGTCGGTTTTTCCCTCGGACTTAGCGAGGGATCCCACCTCTACCGCCTCAAGGGCAGTGTCCTGGAGTTTCAGACTTTGGGTCGGGGATACAACTGGGGAGAATGACCAGTACCTCGCCCAGGCGGCCTCACCTGCTATGCTGAACAGGGGCCTTGTGGAGGGATGGGAAGATTGGAAGGGATAGACAAGGAAGAGGGAAGGAAGCGGCCGTGGCCTTAAGTGAGGTACCATCCCGGCATTTGCCTGGAGGAGAAGTGGGAAACCACGGAAAACCACTTCCAGGATGGCTGAGGTGGGAATCGAACCCGCCTCTACTCAGTTGACCTCCCGAGGCTGAGTGGACCCCGTTCCAGCCCTCGTACCACTTTTCAAATTTCGTGGCAGAGCCGGGAATCGAACCCGGACCTCCGGGGGTGGCAGCTAATCACGCTAACCACTACACCACAGAGGCGGACACCTGAAATGAATACTACGTGAAATGAAGACTTTGCTCAAATCCAACAAAAACAGAAGTAATCGCATTCCATCTGAGTAACAGAATGGCACACCAGCATCTGAACGTGAACTTTAGTCAACAGAGAGTTAAACACAATTTCCACCCCAATTAACTTGGCATCACCTTAGACCGTTCCTTGACGTTCAAAAAACATCGTCGCCATAAGACCTATCTGTGTCGGTGCGACGTAAAGCAAATATTACAAAATTCTTGAAAGTACAAGTCAGAAACTCAAGGCACGAAACAATATCATGAAGAAACTAGCTGGCCTTTCATGGGGAGCTGTTGCAACCACATTACGGACAACCACCCTCACCATAGTTTATCCCGTGGCTGAATGTTGTGCTCCAGTATGGCAACGTAGCGCTCATACAAAAAAGATCGATGTTTACCTGAATGAATTCATAAGAATCATAACTGGCATATTAAAATCCACCCCAGAACCCTGGCTACAAACCATCAGAAACATACCTGCACCAGATTTAAGACGACAGGATGCAACAGTCTGTGAGGGGAGAAAATCACACCATTTTCTAACCATCCACAAGACGTCCCAATTCATGAGGTCATTAAAGACCTACCACCAACTCATCTTAGCTCAAGGAACCCAATGTGGCACCGCGTAACTTACTTCAATATCAAAGAAAAATGGCGTGAAAGCTGGCATTCTGCACCTATAGAACATCAAATGGTCAAATACTTTACTATTGCCCTACCAGGATTCCATCTAAAAAGGCATCAGTGTTAAACTAAACTACTTAAGAACAGGCCAAGCCGGTGTTAACGCCATGTTACCTGAATGGGGACTTCGGGGATTCTACTGCCTGTGACTGTGGAGCTCCTTCCCAGACTGTGAAGCACATTGTGAAGGAATGTCTGCTAAGGAAGTACGATGGACCATTCCAGGATATTATTGACGCTGCAACTCCTTTCCTAGTTTGGCTCTATCAATTGAACATTGCTCTGTTAATGCTACTAAAATTCTTGTCTCTGTATATATTGTTTATTGTGTACGTATTCTGTGTACTTTTGTATTTCTGTTCGTAGTTGCGTTGCCATACGCTAAAAAAAGTAACTTTTATTCTTCGATGTGTCAGGCATATTCCTTTTTCTCTTCTTATTAGTGCCCAGTTGTACTAATTCTTAAAATAATAATAACCACTACCACCATCAACACTGAGACCTCAGCTTACTTAGGTAAATGTGTCGACATTTCTTAACGCTAGTATTTCGATAGTAACATGTCACATCATTTTAAGAATATTTATTAAACATGAATTTTTACCTGTTTCAATGGAAGTTAGACCTCAGAATTTCGCACACAAAAAAGGTTCTTTAATAAACTAGTAAAACCATATCATTTTCGTCAAAATCAATACCGACCAACTGTCAAAGATTCCATTCCGCAACGTTGACCATTAAGAACAAGCATGTTAGCGACAAAAACAAGAAAACAAACCAAACCCCATGGAACTACAGCCCTTGAAGGGCCTTGGCCTACCAAGCGACCACTGCTCAGCCCGAAGAAGGCCCGGAGATTACGAGGTGTCGTGTGGTTAGCACGACGAATCCTCTCGGTCGATATTCTGAGCTTTCTAGACCGGGGCTGCTATCTCACCGTCAGATAGCTCCTCAATTCTAATCACGTAGGCTGAGTGGACCTCGAACCAGCCCTAAGGTCCAGGTTAAAATCACTGACCTGGCCGAGAATCGAACCCGGCGCCTCCGGATGAGATGCAGGCACGCTGCCCCTACACCACGGGGCCGTTGTTAGCGACAGAGTTCCGTAAATATGTCTATTTCAGTTGTCAGAGCTTTTACATTTTCTACCGAGCAACGTCAGAATAATTTTGTTGCTATTTTGGAACCCACAAGATTAGAACAGAAACACGTTTGTCTTGATTTTTGGCCGACAGTAGTTTCATCTACGAGCTTTAAATAAAACAATATTTATAGCATTGCTCACCGTCACATACCTAACTTTAGCTCCACTCTGAGGAAGAAATAAAATGCTCTCTCCTCCTCTTCCCCTTGCCCCGCCGTTTAACTTGGTTGTAAACCTTGACACAAATGTAACTCCCTTTCTTCCACAGTTTCCCCTATTGCTTCGTTGCCTTAAATTTTTGCGCCATTAGTCTCACACTAACTACCGAAGACTTTCCATTCAGGAAAATATATCTATAGGACACGTTCCGGCAGAGAATTTCTACTTTTTTACAATCATTCCTAATTTCCTGAGGGTCTTAATACCTTACTTTGAAGATTGTTGACTGTTGCCTATTCGTGCGTTAAGAAGTACTGTAACTGACAGAATAATTTTAAACGACGTGTTTGATGTATTAGATGAAAATAATAATAATAATAATAATAATAATAATAATAATAACAATAATAATTAATAATAATAATAATAATAATAATAATAATAATAATAATAATAATAATAATAATAATAATAATAATAATAATAATAATAATAATAATAATAATAATATGTTCTAACAGATAATATACCGGGTGGTACAGCTGCCCCTATTCACGCAGTTTTATGCAACCTGCAGATTATAGTCGAACCTAAAAATATTGACCTTGACTACTCACTACAATGTCTGCTCTTACAACGCTTTCCATAATTCGTTTATTCGTGTCAAGCAAATCAGCATTAATGATAAAATACCGATTGATGGTAAGAATCGTGAAAATTGTGTGTCGCAGAAACGTCCTGTACAGAGAATATTATTGGTGAATGACTAGAAGTAGCAGCAACACAACAGCGCTAAACGGCAACCCGTGATAGCCGAGCTTGCTAAAAGTTAGAGGAGAGTACCGGTGTTCGTTAGTAGGCGGTTCGAGTCCCGTGTACGACGAATATTTTTATTGCGTTGTTGATGTTCGTGAGAGTCGTGTTGTTGACGACAAATCTAAATCATGATCAGTTCTCATATTGCAGGTACTCAGCTATGTTTGTTTTTTAAGGAGCTCTTAAAAGAGCTATTTGCAGTAAAGTGAGATTGTACCGACAGCGGTGCGATGGGCTTATGCATGGCCATTCGATTAATGAAGCAAATGTTCAAAATGACCACCTGCTTCGTTAATGCACATCTGAGCACGGTGGAGGAGAGACATTCTTGCTTGCTGCAACATATGTGGTGGAATCTGCCTGCAGACTTCCGTGATGAGCCGCCTAAATGATTCGGGCTCTCAGGCTCCTGCTCATAGACTCTTTCCTTTAAATAACCCCAGAGGAAAAAGTCCAGTGGAGTAAGGTCAGGTGATGTAGCCGGCCATGTGACCGGACCACCTCGTCCAATCCATCGTCCAGGATATGTCCTATGCAAGTGGTTCCGTACTGCCAACGACCAGTGTGGGGGAGCTCCATCCTGCTGGAACCACATCCGTAACCGTGTCATAAGGGGCACATTCTCCAATAAGAGTGGGAGGTACTCACGAAGAAACTCTAGATATCGTCGTCTCGTGAGGTTTCCTTCGAAGAAATATGGTCCAATTATCTTGTCACCTAGTATCCCGCACCACACGTTGACGGCCCATTGTACCTGAAATCGAGCTCCCCTGATCCAGTGAGGATTTTCAACGCTCCATTAATGGAAGTTGTGACGAGTAACAGTTCCGTTGTTGTGAAATCTGGATTCAGCACTAAAGGGAATGTCCATTAAGAAATTCGCATCAGCTTCAACTCTTTGTAATATCCATTGCGAAAATTCTATACGTTTTGGAAAGTCATCTCCGTGAAGTTCCTGGTGCAGCTGTTGATGGAAAGGGTGGAATTTATGGCGGTGCAATATTCGCAGTACAGATACATGACTGATGTTCAGTTCATTTCCTATGGCCCGTAAGCTTGTGTGCGGGTTGTATGCAATTGCATTTTGAACAGCTTCGTCGTTATTTCCAGACGTCACTGGAGCATCCCGAACGGGGGGTAATGTATGAAATGACCCCGTTGCACGCAACCGTCTTTCAACACGTCGAAATGTATCTGCAGTTGGCAGCCTTCGTCCAGGAAATCGTTCTTGATACAAGCGTCTGGCTTCCCGTGCATTTTGCCTTGCTTCTCCATAAAGTAGTACCATATTCAAATAATCATCCCGTGAATACATAATGTTTGCTTTCGTGCTAACCGTACAGTACGTGCTCACATGTTGCTGCTAGGATTACGATATGCTGTTTCATGTGCCCTACGTATGAAGTGTAGACCGCTGTTAGTTGGTCTTCGAGTCGAACGTGCGCAGTTGCTTGGTTGAATGGATGGGTCAGGATGTTGACAAAACGTGCACTGCGCTTCATTCCCTGTAGTCGTTTGCCATATGGAAGTCGCATGTTATTATTCCTTTCGTATGTATGCTTTCTTTGTAAAGGTGGCAAATTACTTTTGAGACTTAAGAACGTTAAATATTTATTACGAATGGCCTTACAAGTATAATATAAAAATAAAATTGAAAAGCTCGTAACTAGATTCGAACTCTGAATGCCTGCTAACATATCGTATGCTCGCTGCGATTGGTGCCATGCAGCCACTGCAGGCGACAAAGAGATGGTCTCGTAGCTCTGTACTAATGGAATTACCTAGGCTATCGCTTCGATACTGATCGTTGATGTTAAAAGTTCTGAACTCGAATGTGCAAACACCACAGTGAACTAAAGAATCGCGTCTCTCTTACGCCCAGATAGTTGCAACCATTTTCTACGCGTTACTTGGTTGAATGAGTCCAGCGTTATGTTTCAGGTGGTATTCACAATCGGTGCATATGTGGCGATATTTATGATACCTGTTTATTATAACTTCCGTAGAAGAATATCGGAGACTTCAGAAAGGTCTTCGTAAACGACGACTAGGCGAATACGAAATGACATTAAAAAAATGCATGACTCAACAATAGTTGGAACCCTTCCTGTTTCAAATAACCTATCGAGGCACGTCTTCCATACGTAATTCCGCGCAGCTATTTGCAACGTACAAGCGCCATCCTTGTAACTCTGTATTCACGAGGAGAGCGGAAGTTCCCGCTTCAACAAGTTACTGATGAGTTACAGCCTTATGGTCCCGTTTTATGCCTTTTTTGATCGCTCTAACGGTAGTAATTACATGGCGTAAGCTATCACATCTCCTGTACAGCATTTGCGTGCCACAGATTATAAACTACAGTGCAAAACACGTTTCTATCAATTTCGATGTGATGAGACTGTACAAAATGGTGGTGCATTGACATGTCTGTAATTGGTCTTACCCTATCACGTTTTCTATGATACCACGACCGCCCTTTCTATCAAAATAAAATGGCCTCTTGGACCAATCAGGTGCGCAATTCTCTACCGACAGCTATAGGCGTGTTTATGGTTTGTACAGTATAGTAACATTTCGTAAAAATTAGTAGAGTATTGGACACCGGTCTACATAAAATGGTACAGTGTTTTTGAGATGGACCTCACTTACTGCCTCTTGTACCATTTTTCCATTGTGCGGAGAAGTCTACATCGGGTTAACTGCACATAACATTTCTGTAAGGTGTTGCGCAAGATTGGACTAAGAGGCATTTACTTCCTAGCTGGTTGCATATATTCGGGAAAAAATAGGGGCAGCTGTACCACCCGGTATAATAATATTATATAATTATTAATTTACTAGCATTGGTGCCCGTTCTTCGTACGGGAATTGGTAATCGATTTCAGGATTCCTTCATGCGAAGTTACAGGCCTGTATTCAAATGTTTAACACTGCATGTTAAAGTGATACTCTTTTACAAAAGCACGTGGCAATAACGTGAATGACGATAAAGCTGAACAAAGTGGAGACAGAATGAAGCAGGTCACAGATTTTTTTTTTTATTTTTATTTTTTTTTCTAGGGGCTTTACGTCGCACCGACACAGGTAGGTCTTATGGCGACGATGGGATAGGAAAGGCCTAGGAGTTGGAAGGAAGCGGCCGTGGCCTTAATTAAGGTACAGCCCCAGCATTTGCCTGGTGTGAAAAGGGGAAACGACGGAAAACCATCTTCAGGGCTGGCGATAGTGGGATTCGAACCTACTATATCCCGGATGCAAGCTCACAGCCGCACGCCTCTACGCGCACGGCCAACTCGCCCGGTCAGAGTTTGTTGAACGGTACAGTTTTTGCTCCGAAGTTGTCCGTAATTCTCCCAACTTCTCGGTTACATATTGTTGTTCATCTTAAACCGGGAGTGGCATTGTGGCTAAAGACTCATGAAACCAATCGTTGACGTTGACGATAACCTTTCTTACTACCTCTTCTATCGAAAACAGAAGAAGGCTCACTATTTCAACCCTTTAACCCAACTTTAAATAGCATGACAGCCTGTAAAACAGTCCATTAATTACATCTCCCTTCTTATCCTCCAAACGAAGAAATGCGCATGAGAAATTAATTTTCGAAATTGATTTCCATTAAGGCTCGTAGTTCTCCATTAAGGCTATCATCTATATTTTTAGGAGGGTAAAATCACTGTTTCGACTTCCTATAAACCCCCAAACCCATCTGCGATGTATAAATAATATTGGCTCTAATAACTACCCAAGGACAGATATAAAGATTGGCAGAAATGTATAGAGTAGTTTCCCACTTATAAAACCTTAACAAACGGACGAAAGGAAAAATCTACAAAAAAATGGTCCGTTAATGATATCTCCCTTATTCATTCTCGTATCGAGAAAACAAGGTTTTAGAAATTGATTTTCATTAAGGCAGGTAGAAATGAAAATTGCGATTGGGCCTAAAGTTTGAAATTCGCAAGAACTACTCAAAGGATTACCTACAAAGTTAAACGCGTAGACAAAGACAAAGTCACCTCCGTACAGGCCATGAAGGCCCTTGGAGGAGTGGAAGGTAAAGGCTTCAATCATTGTTAACCGCGGCACGTGATGGGGTAGAGTGGTTAGCTCTACGCCCAGCCGCCTTTGCCCCCAGGAATTAACCTGGTACTCATTTTTGCTGTAGGCTGAGAGAATCTCAGGGCCATACGCACATCCGGAAGTGGAACCCTCGTTTCTTAAATTTTATGACTTCCTGACGGGGATTCGAACCCACGTCCTTCCGGGCGAACCGATCACGCCTTTACCGCCCCGGCCAGGCAGCCCCTTAAACGCGTAGACAGTTTATTATTAATTTAGTACTACTTTATCCTACTATGCTTAAATAGAAATGAAACCTGCCGTTTGGTTAAATACTAAAGTGTCGAAAATCTCACCGCACACAAAGATACACACGAATATAACAAGCAAGATATGATCTAATATACCGCATCTGCACTAAAATTCTCATGTGATTATGTGATTATTGCAGCTGGTGGATTACTGTTATTTTCCCTACTCCATGGGACGGAGAATAAAAGTCTGCGTAAATGCTAAAAAATATGAGGTTGTCTAAATTTCTCAAGAATACTTCTGTCAAAACTGCGCCAGAGACTTGAATTGCAATTATTGGGACATAACTTCATTGTTATTAGCTAACCGTTCACAAATACTGAAAGATCGAGGGTGCGAAATAAAAATTACGGGTACTTTAAGTACCTACTGAGAACTACACAATGATACAAGAATCAGCTGATTTTTATTTATATTTTCCTTAACTACACCGTTTGTTCACGACAGTAGCCAACAATGTAATATTTTAATAAGTAGCGGGAAAATAATCGATAAAAATACAACGACTGTTAACTATTTCGCCAGTGAAATACTGTATATCGTCGTTGCCGGGACAAAAACTCCTATGTGATGATATATTTGGAGATATACTGACCCGCAGCACATACAGTATGAACAGCGAGAATGCCTTGACAATATGCACACAATAGTGCACCTTAGATGACAGAACATTACCGGCCAAATTTCTAAGCTAAAATATTCCACATAGGAGCTTCTGACCCTGCAGCGACGATATTCTGTTCACATCCTTTTTATAAGAAACAAAATTTACAACAGTGTCGCGTTAATTATTACCTTCGTCGTAGGTGGAACAGTTGAACGGCTATTTTAAAAACCCCGTCAATTGCCTGTACTAATACAACCGCTGCCGAAGTTACGGCTCTTTTTCATATCCCGTCTTTGTAAGTACTTGATCAACAAACCTACTGATATTTTCATACTAATATAAAAAAGGTATTTCTTCTTGCACGCAGTCCTAAATTACAGCTTGTAATCTAACGAACACCTTAGGAACTACTCAGTGTAAAAATTGTAAATAAATCCCACTAATCTCAATTACTACAAACAAACACTAAACACCAATATTTGTGGAACTAAATGTATCACACACACACACACACACACACACACGCACACACACACACACACACACACACACACACACACACACACAAAATTAGCTAAATTTCTGCAACTATTAACTACTTTATCACTAAGACAATACCGAGCTCTGGGAACAGCCAGCCACTCGCTAGCGCATCCAACAATGCAACAATCAATATAAACTACGCAACAATAGTCTAACTTCTTTAATATCTCTGTTATTATAGACAGTACGGTAAAACTGTATCAGACATAAATAACCGAAAATTGTATGAATAAATTTGCTTATTTAGCATTTACCGATAAGAACGCTGATAACATAGATATTTGTGAATTACATTTTTCAACCAGAGTAAATTAAATTACGTATAGCCTATAGAGTAGTGCTTTATTAACGAACTTTACATACCAGTTTTCATTTTAAAAAAAGTCTGAATTCATGAGTAACTCTATTGCTACAGCCGATAGGTAAGTACGGTAAGGCTGTACAAGATATCAATGTTCAAAAATTGTATTCTATGTAACATTCGTTATTTAGCTCAGCATGAATAACATTATTTATAGCCTAAAGTATAATAAATTATTTCCTGATTGTGCGTGCCTATGTTCATCAAATTCTGCACATTCTTTTCAGACATTTTCTCGCGATGCGCAAACATACATAATTTTATACATACATGACGGAAAATTAAAAATTGCATTTCTTTCTTTCTGTGGACATGGCCGATACATAAATAATATAGATACCATTACCGTAGGTCGTTCTTGAAAGTGAAAATCAGGTTTTGTTGCTGTATTAAATCTTCGGGTGTATTTTGGGACTTACTTGATTCTTATACAAAACGTCTTCAATTCCTTCCTGTTTCATGCGCATACAAAGTAATATAAAGTAATGGGATTCAAATTTGGTTTCATTTAAATATTACAGACGAATTGAAATGCAGCAGAGTGTTCTGTTCTGTTATTGATGGAAAACAAAAATCTAACGTAATGTCAACAGTTTTCAATCAAATTACAATTTAATTTAGATTTCAATAACTTTCCCTTTAATTATAGGTTAACAATAAAAGATCACAGAGGCAGTTTAATTTAAAATTCTAAAAATTAATGACATAATGAATATTTAACTTTGTACCGTACTTCATATAGCTAATTACTTCGTGTTCGTTACATATGCTATATGTCAAAGAGATGATAATTACGCAAATGAAAATGAGCAAACGGACACCAAAGGTTACCATCGGATTTCATGTTCCGTTTAGTTCTACTAGTGAGCCACGGTGTCATTGCAATTTGTGTTACGTTGGCTGGGACCAGAAATAAAGGCCTAGTACTGGTCACCCATTGCGGGCCACTTGAATGTTAACGTAAATATCACCTTGTTAGTCAAAAGTGAAACACGGGCAGGGTTATAAAGAGCCGTACAGCGCATGTTTGAATTTCGCTTTGATCATATTTGCCATTTGTATAACTACATTTTGGTTTTTCCCTCTGACTCAGCGAGGGATCGCCTCTAGGGCAGTGTCCTGGAACGTGGATTTTGGGTCGGGGAAATAAAACTGAGCAGGAGAACCAGTACCTCGTCCAGGCGGCCTCACCTGCTACGCTGAACAGGTGCCTTGTGCGGATGGGAATATTGGAAGGGATAGACAAGGAAGAAGGAAGGAATAGGCGGTGGCCTTAAGTACCATCATGGCATTTGCCTACAGGAGAAGTGAGAAACCACGGAAAGCCACTTCGAGGTTGGCTGAGGTGGGAATCGAATCCTCACCTCCTATATTCTGTTGACATCTCGAGGCTGAATGGTCCCCATTCTAGCCCTCGTACCAGATTGCAAATTTCGTGGCAGAGCCGGGAATCGAACTCGGGCACTGCTGGTGGCACCTAATCACACTAACTACTACACTACAGAAACGGACTGTAGAACTATATAATCGGCCTACTTTTATATTGCAACATTCGTTGATCTATTCCTCCATTTTAAATCCTCTTAGGCAAATAAGAGTTGCCTACCAGAATAAAATAGTAATAATTTTACACGTGTCCGGCTCCATGGCCAAATGATTAGCGTTCTGGCGTTTGACTTAGAGGATAATGGGTTCCATTCCCGACTGGGGCGGAGATTTAAACCTTCATTCATTAATTCCAATGGCTCGTGGGCTGAGTATGTGTGTCGGCATAAGCATTAGAAATTGTCATAGATAGGGCTCCATCGTCAGAGATGCGCAGGTTATCTATACGATGTCTATTTGAAAGACCTGCACCTGGTCTCATCGCACGCCACACGCCATTATTATTATTATTATTATTATTATTATTATTATTATTATTATTATTATTATTATTATTATTACACGCATTGAAAATACATATGAATATAAATAAAACCATAATTTCCAAGCGTAAGTAATTCTCTGGTAGATGATACTTGAGACAAGTTAAAGTTCCCCTGGAAAGGAGTGAAGTTGTATAGAAAATATTATAACTTTTCTGTTTCGTTTATCTTGTGTCATTTTATTGCTGTAAAAACCTGTATCATTTGAATTACCCTCTTGATAAATTAATACTGAACATCCGAACACTTTTCTACTATTTTGTTGCATCGTGTATGGATGTCACACCGGACGGTATGATGCTTTCGTCAAAACATTTAAGAAAACATACCCGTGATCAATAGAATGTTAACAACCTATTTTTCATTGTTTCAAAAGTTTTTAACCCTAGAACTGTAAAACGTCACGCTTGTGACGCAATACATCACTAGAATACCAACGTTGCATGAGCGACACATAGTACGTGCATTCGTTTAATCAGCTATAGCACTTTCACTTATGCTGTTATGACAAGTAAGACATTGAAGACAAAGCTCAAAGTCTTTCATCACACATTTCTCACTAGCCGCAAAACACTAGGTATAAATTCAGTTGCTCTTTCTTCATCCCTCTGTGGTCTCACTTGCTATGGAACTTCGCGCTCGCTCGTTGTTGCTGTCAGTATCTGTGAATTCCTTTCGTTATCATTCGACCGATTGTTTTCATACTTTGGAGGTGTAATTATGGGGTGTAATTATGAGGCCTGGCATAAGAAGACAACTCTCCTGGAATGAGTCCGATTAGAGCTCGGTGGCTGACATAACTGTGTGCAGCTCGGGACGTTTTATATTTTTTGTGTTTTTGTTTCTTCTCTTTTTACAATCAATTTTATGTCGCACCAACATAGATAGGTATTTTGGCGACGATGGTATAGGAGAGGGCTAGGAGTGGGAAGGAAGCAAACGTGGTCGTAATTAAGGTACAGCCCCAGCATATAGCTGGTGTGAAAATGGGCGACCACAGAAAACCATCCTCAGGGCTGACGACAGAGGGGTTCGAAACCCACTATCTCCCGAATTCAACCTGATAGCTACGTGACACAAACCGCACAGCCACTCTCTCAGTGTTTTTGTTTCTGTGATTACCTGTGAGGACTTCATATATTTTAAAACCAGAAGAATGTTTGCATGTTTGTATATTGTGTTTTTTAAACATTGGTGTTATTTTAAGGGTGAGCTTGAAAATATGAAAAACAAAATCATATTTAGTTTCTTCAAAATTTTGAATGCCTTATACTCTCCATATAAGTAAAAAAAGTCTAATACTTAAATGAACAATTTTTTCGAGCAATTTGGTGTGCTGCATGTCTAACTTTTCTCTGTCTAAGCGTGCTTAAATTTGTTTAAAAACTAAGTGTGCTATGCATACTTAAATGGCCTGGCATTTAGGAAAAATCATTCGGCACTTCTAGGGTTAAGTAAAATGACTCCTTTACAGTGTCTAAATTAAAGCATTTTGATCCCGGACAGGAAAGTCTCCACGGAGTGACAGCGACATTATCAAACCTATTTTATTTTTACCATAATATTTCCTGATATTGCCGTTACATGTAATGCTTGAATTAGAAACCTTGCCAGATGTACACTGAACGTTCAAGCACTTTCCAGTACGTAGAGTATATCGTTGCGCCGCATTTGGATGGCACAGCGTACCGCACCCCTCGTTGTAACGATTGTACAAGTTCCTGATTCAATTCCTGATGAATATTTACCGTGACGTCTAGTTTGTGCTTTGAAATTCCTTCAGGTAAAATGGTGGAACAGATCTTACTCGAATCACATGTTCCATTTCATCTCACAAACGCTCAATGTGTTTGAGAGCGAGAGAAACCGGGACCCACAAAAACAGAACACTTCAAGCCGACATCAGCTCATTATCAGGGAGAATTCGTCGCTGTTCGGGCAAAAGGTTATGTCTCGCAATGCTCTTCCTATCCATTATTTTCCTTAAGACTGGTCACGCCTCCCAGCCACATATGGATATGTAGTCCATCAGATTTCGTTGTGTTCATTTTAGTATGCTACGTCTAACGTCATTTTCCTTTATACGTAAGCAAAGGAAAATTAACACAACGAATATTGTTCTGATGGACTAAGTATCAATATGTGGCTGGGAGGCGTCACCAGTCTTAAGGAAAATAATGCATGGGAAGAGAATTTTGAGATATAACTTTTTGCTCGAACAGCGACGAATTAACCTGCTAGAAATAGCTGTTTTTGTGTTATTTACATCAACTGTTCGTGAAAAGCCACAAACTGCAAATATCTACAAGTGCCATACGCCCATTGAAATCTTCTAGAGAACCAGCTCATATCAGCTAAACGGTTCCTGCGCCAATATACACTTTATCCAAGACCCTTTACTTACTGCTGTAAGTGCATTTATTTACCTACCACTCGGAGTTAGTGTTGATATTTCCTGATTGTTGTAGTATTTTTGCATTTATCTCCTGAAGCAGGCTTCGGCATTATGTAGCTTCCATCGAAGAATCAGTCTCTATTATGGCCCGTGATGATTAGTGATATTTGGAACACAATGATTGTATCTAGATGTTATGAAAGGTGCTACTCATTAGGGGGGTCGTGCTAAAACAGCACTTTCTGCATTATAGAGGAAATCAGTGGAAAACTCGCTGCTTATTATACCTTGTAATCGACACTATAACTGTAGGTGGAGACGGACAATCCAACCAACCTCAGTGCTGAAGACTTAAGAGACAGACCTCTCGGGGCCTATCGTGAGCACGATTTAATGCATTTCATATTCAAACGACTAAAGGACCGGCTCTAACTTATCCACGATCCAGTTTTATGGCTTTCGGCAAACTGAAAGTGATGTTAACTGTCAGAGTTGGCTGGCATAGCCCAGTCGTGCTAACGGTTCACGAATAGCGTTTGTTGACACGCGAATCGGGGAGTTAACGTTGAAACGAGCAGATTTAGACATGCTATTCACCTGTACAACCCAATTTGAATCGTCTGTAAACCTTTGTCCTACCTCCATTTTACGACCCGACCTAGATGCTTCATACTGATTCATGCATCCATAATTCATTCGTGACAATATTTTAATCTAAAATCCAAGATCATCCAGTTCATTATACCGTAAACCTCCAAGTTCGAATTTTACGTGCCGTTCGACAATCATGCCGCATTCAAACTATGGTTATTCTCTTTCGGTTTACCACTACAAACATGCCAATCCTGACACAGATAAGACACGCTTTGAGAAATCATTCATTTCGTAATCTGTCCCTGTGAAGTGTGCATATCATTATTTGTTATGAACTGTAATTATGTGGACCATCAGTACATGTATCAATTGCTTTAAAATTATATCCAGCAATGCATCTAGTTTTGTCCATTCTGTCATATTGTATTACGTGATTTTTATATATTTGAATTTTTAATTAAAATTCGTGCATATTAAATGCCGCCGCAAGCATGGGATTATGAACAATACAAGTAGATAATATTAAACCTGCTGCTGGTGCAATTTATTGCTATTTGGCTTCAAGCATTTGTGCACTTTATTATTTTTAATAACATATTACACGTCATAAGATAGATACCGGGCGAGTTGGCCGTGCGATTGGGCGGGGGGCGTAGCTGTGAGCTTGCATTCGGGAGATAGTGGCTTCGAATTCCATTGTCGGCAGCCCTGAAGAAGGTTTTCTGTGGTTTCCCATTTTCACACCAGGTATATGCTGTGGTTGTACCTTAATTAAAGCCACGGCCACTTCCTTCACACTCCTAGGCCTTTCCTATCCCATACTTGCTATAAGACCTATCTGTGTCGGTGCGAAATAAATCAATTTGTAACAAAAAAGTAATACGATGAAGTTATAAGCCTTACCTCTCACTAACTACGTTTTAACGGTTCCCGGAGACGACGGGGTTCCGGAATTTAATCCATCAGGAGTTCTTTTACGTGCTCGTAAATTTACCGCCACGAGGCTGACGTATTCGAGCACCTTCAAATACAATCAGACTAAGCCAGGGACGAACCTGCCAAGTTGGAGTCAGAACACCAGCGCCTCAACCGTCTAATAGGAGTATGACTTTAGTGCATCTTGTGATTGACACTAAAATGACTCCTGGCAGGTACAGTAATATTCGGTGGAACTTTCAAATTCACTTAAACTTTAAACAGAAACTCCAAGTGAAATAGGGGGCTTTTGGCGTTTACATAATTAATTTTCTGAAATGCATATGTGTGAACATTTACGTTTCTATACACATTCCGAGGTGGCGCAGCTCTTTTCAGACACACCACTAATGGATGTGAGCTGCATATCGTACATTTTAATCACATGCCAGCTCTCCTGCAAATCTCGAATTACTGACAGTATCAGGAATCGAACCCGAGCCTCCGAAGACGGCAGTTAATGGTGCTAACCATCACGCTACATAAATGGACAATACACACATGGTAATTACAATGTGTTCTAAAAATTGAAATTATCGTAGATATGGTTTAATACCTTAGGAAAATATGCTCATAGTGAAACAATCACGCAATAAGAGTGGGTTGTCGAAAACGCATGTAACATGATAGGGGTGATTGTAACGTTCATGTAAGTAAGTGATTTTACAATCTCACAGCAAAAGTATGATTTATTGGGGAAGACTGAACACTTGATGGGAAACTTTTTCTATTGCTATGGTTCAATGTCGCACTAAAACATTGAAGTTTTTCGACGTCGAATGGATGGGAAAGGCTAGAACTAGGAAGATAGCGCGCGTGGCATTAAACACGGTACAGTGATAGCATTTTCCTGGTATGAAAATTGGAAACAACAGAGAACCATCTTTAGGGCTGCCGACGGTGGGATTCGAAATCACCATCTCCCAAATACTGGCTCAACGTTATGCACCCCTAATCACGCATTTGCTAAAGATGGTAAACTGTAGTGCCTCCTTGAGCTTCATCTAGCTTGGACACAAGACGTGATTTGAACAAGCATGGGGACATACTATTTTCGTATCATATTCTACGGCATAAATGTCCATACTTACTGAAACTGTTCTTCCAAATCATGGAAATTCCTAGGATCCTGGTGAAGTTGGCTCCACAGGTAATAACAGATATGTTCGACGGGCTTTAAACTTGTCGACCGGATAGGCCATCGAAAGGTACCAAAGATGTGGAGGTATTCATAAAATGATACATTTCCTGTGTCTGGGCAAGTATGATCCTGCTGAAAAATGCCTCCTGGAAGCATTGCCATGAAAGAAAACACATGCATCCGCATGATGTCCTGCACATATCGCTGTGATTTCAATGTCCCTCGTATTACTACTAGTGTGGCCAAGTGCAAAATGTGATAACCCCCGAACACCAGCATTTGTGTGGTGGGAGGAGTGTGACGCGCCACAGCAAAGGCAGGATTGAGGAGCTCACCATAAAGCTTCCACGTACGAACATGGCCATCATCGATTTACAAGGAGAACCTGGATTCGTCACTAAATTTCCAGTCTGGAACAGTCTCCGCTTGTAAATAGGAGGACACGTAACGGGTGCCACGAGACCAAATTGACATCACCCTATTGCCTGTAGCAATTGTGCCGCATGTACCTGGATGATGGACAACTTAACAACAGTGGGATCAGTTAGTGCTTGTCGGGGGATCGGGTGATCCTGGTGATCAGTCGAAGGAGTTCTAAGCCCAGTTTGCACTTGTGCGTGTCCTTCCGCATCCAGTAATCCCTACACACCTAGCACTATCGTCTGAACTGTGTAGACGACGGGCGAATTTTCGATACGACCTTCTAGCCTCGCGTATTCCACTAAAGCGCATAATCTGAAATTCTGGTAACTAGGTGAAATTTATCGAGTGTGTCGTAGAGGCATGTTGACTGATCGAAGAGCTTTCTATAAACGTAAGCAGCGTTTAACTGCGTACGAATAGCCTCTGCGAGCCTTTGCACAGGCCACGGATGGCAACATTTTCATGGTTTATGGTGGCAGAACACTACGATAAACTTTGGGCTATCTACTTGAGATGTAACGCCATGCTGAATTTTGTACCAAGAGTACAACTCCTTGGTGCGGAGTTCTCTTTGTGGTTAAGTTTAAGTATAGAATATTACTATTTCTGCTCAAGATTTCTGGTTAAACGCAGCCGTCAACAATAAAAAATGAAGCATGGTATATTATTGCAAGAATGTAACAACAGCCGATACATTGATACTGTGAAACTCTACCCAAATTAAAGTTAAACGCTCTTAACTCCACTGAGGTAATGCTTGGGTTTCAATATAATTTAGTTCGATGTTTCTTGTATCAAACACAGGCTTAATGAGAAACTAGAGATTTAATTAGTACACAACACTCACCCTTCAGCAAAGGCACGTCAGGACTGGTTGAGGAAGACTTACCTGAAACAGAAAAAGGTAAGTGAACACAAGTGTAATACATCTTATTCAAGCATAAGTTCATATTCTCAAACAGACTTGTTAAATCACATCTGTCATATCGGATATTTCAGTGCATGAAAGTGAAAATAAACCTCGATCGTTTGTAAGTAAATGTATTGCAGTGTAGCGAAACGATTAGGCCATATTGACATATATTCAGCATCTCGGTTAGTATGAAGTTTTGGTTATAAATTTATTTTGAGAGTAATTCACATAATGGAAAGCTCCGATTTTATAGTTTGCAATAAACACTTACAAATAAAGTTTGGTAGTCCTATTGTGCCACGAAATTAATAAACAGCGTTTAGGGAAATTTGTTATGTTGCCAATTTAACTCGTACCAAAAGCAGTAAGAGTGCGCTCTTTTTTATCGGCAATGTGCGGATAAACCTCCATGTAGTGACCAGGCTATAAACACTTTCGTTTGGTCGCGATCATACTCGGGGATTCCCCTTCATCAATTACTTCTAGTATTAGGAATGGAACAGTACACCAGTATTAGAATTCACTGTAGCTCCCTCTGTAAATCAACGGTAGAGTTGGCCTATCGAACACTAGGTCATTGAAACCCGATCGATACGGTAATATTTTTAAAAAGCGGAAGAAATTTAATTTTTAACCCCATGTCGTACGATATGTAATGATCTATGCTAACACGGTTGTTGTTTACCCGAGGAAAATTCACGTCGAAGCTGGCACACAAATAGCATAAATAGCGACAAATCAAATTGCCTGTACACGGTAGCTGAGGCCACATTACACTGCCTGACAAACAAACTGAAGCACCCAGAAGATATGGTCATATGTCAATGTAACATTGTACACGAACATGCCATCGGCGGGTATGTAAATCGTTAGAGTTGCAATTCTCTGAAACTGGTAGAACGGCCACAGTGCATTAGTGTTGTTACCTGGCCTGGTAGGGTATAAACTGAGTGGCCGAAAGTCGTGGGAAGACACTGGATGTGATGTTAACGAGTTGGTTCTCCGCGATGCCTCAAAACGACAGCAATATGACGATAAAACGACTCTAGATGATGTTGGAATCATTCTGGAGGGATCCGGACCCACGCATCTTGCACTGCTACCCGTAATTTGTCTTGTGTATTTGATGGGGATTTCATGGAGCGTACACCAGCTTCAACAGCATCCCATAAGTTCTCGATTGGATTATGATAGGGGAATCTGGAGGGACAATCCGTAGTCGTAACTTCATTGGAGTGCTCCTCCAACTACCTGCGTGCCACCACAGTGCGGTGACATGATGTATTATCCTTTTGAAACGTGACGTATCAATCCGGGTATTCTGGGGCCAGAAAGCGATGCAGTTGGTCTTAAAGGATGTCCACATAACATGCACCTGTACGCTGCAACAGGACAATGGGGCCTAATTGCGACAATGAGAACGCCGCCCAGGCAAGAACTGAGCCATCTACCGCCTGGTCACAACCTTATTGACTCGCAGAGTCCATAGTTTTATGGGGTATACGCCACACTCTCACGCGCCCATCAGCTCGATACAACTGGAACCGGGATTCTTCGGACCATACCACACGCCGCCATTGTTGTGAGGTCCACTGCCGATGTTCGCGGGACGATGCATTGTTAACCCTTCACATTTGCACTTGCCTTCCGAGAAAATGTAATGGATTCCTTGCAATATTATGTGTCATCTGGGCTAGGAGCAGCCGGACTAGGGTAGGCTACCATTAAACCCTAAGCACAGACGTCTCAGTTTGCAGTAGAGCCGTGACGGGAGAGCCTGGACTCCTGGTGAAAGGCATCGCATTGTGCTCAGCGATGAATCGTAGTTCTACACTACACCGGATGACCAACGTCTGCGAGTAAGGCGGCAACCTGAGAAGAGGCCCCATTCTTTCAAAGTTTTAGAGAGGTACAGCGGTGTTACTTCTGGCGGCATGGTGTGGGGAGCTATCGCGTATGACTTCACGCCACGGTTGCTGGTCATTGAGGAAAGTGTGACGCACAGCGCTACGTCACCGACATCCTGTGTCCTCACGTGTTACCTCTCATGCGACAGTTTCGTGGTGCCATTTTTCAACAGGACAACGCTCGTTTACACACAGTATGCGTTTCTATTAACTGTCTGTGTGACGTTGAGGTACACCCACGGCCATCAAGATCCCGAGATCTGCCCCGGTAGAACATTTATTGGACCATCTAGGACGTTAACTCCGTCCTAGTGTCAGTATCAAGGATATCAATGACCAGTCGAAAGAGTTATGGGGCATCTTGCCTCATAGAGGATACAACGGCTTTGTATTGACAAGTTCTTTGTAAATTTGTCTTTATTTTGTAATTTGCAATGATTCATGGGTTAGTGTAGTAAAGTCCTGGTTCGTGAACCACGGGCAACGGCTGAGTGGCCTAATAATTGGTCCTGAGAGTAGGGATGCCAGTTGCTGCGGAATGCCAGTGGGCATTTCGGACTTATTCTGAGTCATGGACCCCCTCGTGCTCAGATAGCTGGGGCTGTATAATCCAACGGTGCTCCCTAAACCGTTAGAGGAGAGATCCTCACTTGAACTATGTGTAAGTCGGGTAGTATTCGGCTTCACGAATTTACCGAGCTCAGAACATTTTAAGCAAACCTCGGGCCGATGAGACTAACGGAGTCTCACTTCCATTTGTCAGGCAACAAAATTTTGGAAGAAAATAGGCGAACGAAATGAAATTCGATGGGAGCTATCAAAATTAATGGGGCTTATGGAAGAAGATAGGAGGTAGAACTGGCTGACTGAGCAAAGAGGATGGATCAGGATTTGTTAGGTGTAAGTGATATTCGGGTAAGGGAGATAACGAGGAAGAGACAGCAGATTATAAAGCGTACTTGACGGGTGTTAAAAAGGGAAGGGCAGAGTGATGGGTAAGGCTGTTCATCAGGAATCCTATCGAACGCAACACAGTTTCTGTTAGGCACGTAAAAGAGAGAATGATATGGGTAGATTTGGTGATTGCGGGAATTAGGACGAGAATGGATTCGGTGTATTCACCTCGTGTGGGTGAAGATGAGGATGAAATTGACAAGTTTTATGAAGCTTTGAGTGACATTGTAGTCAGGGTCAACAGCAAGAATAGAATGGTGCTAATAGACTATTTCAATGCGAGAGTTGGTAATAGAACTGAAGGATACGGATGGGTGATTAGTAAACGTAGAGAAGATATGGAAGCAAATAGGAGTGGGATGCGTTAGCTGGAATTTTGTGCTAGTATGGGTTTGTTGTTGTTGTTTGAGTCATCAGTCCATAGACTGGTTTGGTGCAGCTCTCCATGCCATCCTAACCTGTGCTAATATTTCATTTCTAAATAACTACTGCATCCTACATCTGCCCTAATCTGCTTGTCACATTCAAACCTTGGTCTACCCCTACCGTTCTTACGGCGTACACTTTCTTCAAAAACCAACTGCACAAGTCCTGGGTGTCTTAAGATGTGTCCTATCATTCTATCTCTTCTTCTTGTCAAAGTTAGCCAAATCGATCTCCTCTCACCAAATCGATACAGTAATCCTTCATTCGTGATTCGATCTATCCATCTCACCTTCAGCATTCTTCTGTAACACCACAATTCAAAAGATTCTATTATCTTTCTTTCTGAGCTAGTTATCGTCCATGTTTCACTTACATACAATGCCACGCTCCACACGAAGGTCTTCAAAACATCTTTCTAATTCCTATATCAATGTTTGAAGTGAGCAAATTTCTTTTCCTAAGAAATCTCTTCCTTGCCTGAACTAGTCTGCATTATATGTTCTCTTTATTTCTGCCATCGTTAGTTATTTTACTAGCCAAGCAACAATATCCATCTACTTCCTTTAAGACTTCACTTCCTAATTTAATATTTCCTGCATCACCTGCCTTTGTTCGACTGCACTTTATTAATTTGGTTTTGGACTTATTTATTTTCATCTTGTACTCCTTACCCAAGACTTCTTCCATACCATTCAGCAGCTTCTCGAGATCTTCTGCAGTCTTAGATAAAATAACAATATCATCGGCAAATCTTAAGGTTTTGATTTCCTCTCCTCGGATTGTGATTCCCTTTCCAAATTCCTCTTTGATTTCCTTTAGTGCCTGTTCTATGTAAACATCGAAGAGGAGGGGGACAAACTGCAGGCTTGCCTCACTCCTTTCTGGATTGCTGCTCCTTTTTCAAAGCCCTCAAATCTTATCACTGCAGACTGGTTTTTATACAGATTGTAGATAATTCTTCGTTCTCGGTATCTGATCCTAATCACCTTCAGAATCGTAAATAGCTTGGTTCAATCAACATTATCGAATGCCTTTTAAAGATCTACGAATGCCATCTACCCACGTACATGATTCGATCATCAAAGATCAGACGTAGTGCTTCACGTGTTCCTACACTTCGTCTGAAGCCAAATTGTTCTCCCAACTCAGCTTCAACTTGTTTTTCCATTCTGCTGTAAAAAATACGTGTCAAAATTTTGCAGGCATGAGATACTAAATTAATGGTGCGGTAGTTTTCACACCTGTCAACACCGGCTTTCTTGGGAATAGGTATAACAACATTATACCGAAAATCGGATGGGAATTCTCCTGTCTCATACATCTTACACACTAAATGGAATAATATTTTCATGCTGCTTTCTCCTAAGGTAGTCAGTAATTCAGAAGGAATGTCATCAATTCCAGGTGCATCTTTCCTACTTAGGTCTCTCACAGCTCTGTCAAATTCTGACCTCAAAATTGGGTCTCCCATTTCATCAGCATCAACAGACTCTTCTTGTCAGAGAACCATATTATCTATATCTTTATCTTGATACAACTGTTGGATAGGTTCATGCCACCTTTCTGCTTTGTCTTCTTTCGTTATAAGTGGCTTTCCATCTGAGCTCTTAATATGCATACACCTAGATTTACTTACTCCAAAGGTTTCCTTGATTTTCCTGTATGCAGCATCTATCTTCCCCAGGACCATGCAACCTTCGATATCCTGCACTTCTCCTTCAGCCATTCTTCCTTAGCTACCTTGCACTTTCTATCCACTTGATTCTTTATTCGCTGTATTCTTTTCTGCCTTCTTCATTTATAAAATTATTGTGTTTCCCTCGTTCATCAATCAGGTCTCGTATCACCTGAGTTATCCATTGATTCTTAGTTGATCTTTTCTTCCTTCCTAACATCTCTTCAGTAGCCCTACTGAATTCATTTTTCATGACTATCCACTCTTCCTCTATTGTGTTTCCTTCATTCTTTTAATTTAGCTTTTAGGGGCCGATGACCTTCGATGTTAGGCCCCTTTAAACAACAAGCATCATCATCACCATTTAATTTAGCTTTTGTGCCACATGTTCCTTGAAACAATCCCTAACACTCTTTTCTTTCAACTTGTCTAGATCCCATCTGTATGCATTCTTTCCTTTCTTCAATTTCTTCAACTTCAGATGGCATTTTATGACCAACAAGTTGTGGTCAGAGTCCACGTCTGCTCCTGGGAAAGTTTTGCAATCCAACACCTGGTTTCTGAATCTCTGCCTAATCATAATGAAGTCTATTTGGTACCTTCCTGTGTCTCCAGGTCTCGTCCACGTATACAGCCGTCGTTTGTGCTGATGAATCAAGTATTGGCAAGGACTAAATTACGTCCAGTGCATAACTCAACCAGCCGACTTCCTCTTTCGTTCCTTTGTCCCAATCCGAATTCTCCTACTGAATTAAATTATTTTCCTCGGCCTACCACTGCATTCCATTCTACCATCACAATTAGATTCTCGTCACCTTTTACATATTGTATTAAATCGTCTCTCTCTTCATATATTCTTGTGATTTTCTCATCATCCGCTGAACTAGTAGGCATATAGACCTGCACTATTGTGGTGGGTATTGGTTTGGTGTCTATCTTGACAATAATAATTCTTTCACTATTCTGGTCGTAGTAGCTTACCCGCTGCGATATTTTCTTATTCATTATTAAACCAACTCCTCCATTTCCCCTGTTTGATTTTGTGTTGATAATTCGGTAGTCGCCTGACCAAAATTCCTGTTCGTCTTGCCAACGTACTTCGCTTATACCAACTACATCTAACTTTAGTCTATCCATCTCCCTTTTCAGATTCTCTAACCTACCACAGCGATTCAAACTTCTAACATTCCACGCTCAGACTCGCAGAATGTCAGTATCTATCTTCCTGATGATCGACCCCTCTCGTATAGTCCCCACCCGGATATCCGAAGGGGGGGACTAGTTTACCTCCGGAATATTTTACCCGGGAGGAAGCCATCACCAGTACATCATTCATACAGAGAGAGCGGCATGTTCTCGGGAGTTAATTACGGCTGTAGTTTCCCGTTGCTTTCAGCCGTGTAGCAGTATCAACAAAGATAAGCCGTTTTGAGTATTATTACAAGGCCATATCAGTCAATCATCAGTTACGAATACATTCTTCAAGCATAAGGCTATTCACCGCTACACATGGAAGGGTAAGGCTACCATATCCATAAAAGTATACATCAAAACCGACTTAGAATTCAGGAAATCTGTTAAAAATGTACGAGTTTTTTAGAGATATTTGGATGATGCACACCACTATCTGATCTGTAGTGAAGTAAGTATCTCTAAGCCTAGGATAGAGAAAGTGAAGTCTGTCTGCAAACGAATCAGGGTAGAAAATCTCTAGGACGAGGAAATTAGACAGAAGTACATGGATATGATTACCGAGAAGTTCCGAACAGTGGGCAGTAAGCAGGTTCAGGATTTAGAAAGAGAATGTGTTGCATACAGAGATGCTGTAATAGAAACAGCAAGGGAATGCATGCGAACAACTGTGTGTCAAGGTCGGAAGAAAGCGAACATCTTGGCGGAATGATGAAGCGAGAGGAGCTTATAAACGTAAAACGAAGGCTTATCAGAAATAGTTCCAATCAAGGGCTGATGCAGACAGCGAATTGTACGTAGATTAAGGAAACAGAGTGAAATAAATAGTTGTTGAATCCAAAAATAAGTTGTGGGAAGATTTTGGTACTAACCTGGAAAGGCTAGGTCAAGCAACAGGGAAACTATCTGGACAGTAATAAAGAATCTTTGGAAGGGAGGGAAAAAACGGAAATGAACAGTGTTTTGAGTAATTAGGTGATCTCATAATAGATTTCAGCGAATAGAACTGAAGGATACGAAAGGGCGATTGGTAAATGTAGAGAAGGCGTAAAAATTAATAGGTGGAGGGGAGACTTTGAAAATATGCTCAACGAAAAAGGAAATCTTCCTTTTGGTATCGCGAACGATAGAGATCATGGCGATGAGTGGAATGAAATTGGTGAAATTACGCCTGAGGAAGTGGAAAGTGTGGTAAATAATCTCTATTGTCATAATGCAGCAGGAATGTATGAAATTAGACCGGAAATGGTGAAGTATAGTGGGAGGGCAGAGATGAAATGGCTTCATAGATTAGTAAGATTAGCATGGAGTGTTGGTAACGTACCTTCAGATTGGAAAAAAGCAGTAATTGCATCTATCTACTCGTATAAGCAAGGGAACAGGAAGGATAGCAACAACTATTGAGGTATCTCATTCATTAGTATACCAGGCAAAGTATTCACTGGCATCTTGGAAGGGAGGGTGCGATCAGTGGTTGAGAGAAAGTTGGATGAAAAACAGTGGGGTTTGAGACCATAGAGGGGCTGTCAGGATCAGATTTCAGTTGCTCCAGGTAATTGAACGGAAGGTATAGGCAGTTGGGTTTATGTTTCGTAGATCTAGAGAAAGCATATGAGAGGGTACGGAGGGGAAAGATTTTTACCGTACTGGGGGACTATGGGATTAAGCATATATTATTAAAATCGATCAAAGGCATTTATATTGACAATTGGACTGCAGTGAGATTTTATGGTAGAATGAGTTCTTGGTTCAGGGTACATACAGGGTTCTGACAGGGCTGTAATCTTTCACCTTTGTTGTTCGTAGTTTGCATGAATCATCTGCTGAGAGCTATAAAGTGGCGGGGAGGGATTCAGTTAGGTGGAAATGTAGTAAGCAGTCTGGCTTATGCTGATGGCTTGGTCTTAATGACATATTTTTCCGAAAGCGTACAGTCTAATATCCTGGAACTTGAAAATAGGTGGAATGAATATGATATGATAATTAGCCTTTCAAAGACTATATTAATGTCAGTAGGTAAGAAATTCAACAGAAATGAATGTGAGATTTGTGATAAGAATCTGGAACAGGGAGATAATGTCAAGTATTGTGATTTATGTTCTCCCAGGGTGGTAATATATTGAGATTGAATCAGGGTGCAGTTAAGCTAATGCAGTGAACTAGCAGTTGTGATCAACAGTATTAGTAAGAAGGAAGTCTGCACTCGTACGAAACTATCTTTATATCGGCCTTTTTTTCAGACCAGATTTGATTTACGGGAGCGAGAGCTGGGTGGACTTGTTATATCCTATTCATAAACTATAAGTAACAAATATGAAAGTAGCGAGAACGATTGCTGTTAAGAAAGGTGGGAACAATGACAGGAAGGTACACGGAATGAGGGGATAAAGGCTGTTAGGAATGAACTCGATGGATAACGCTGTACGCATAAACCGGCTACAGTGGTGGAGTCATGTACGGTGAATTGAGGAGCATAGATTACCTTGGAGAATATTGGACTCTGTTATGGAGGTAAGAGAAGTAGAGGGAGAATAAGACGACGTCAGTTAGACTCAGATTCTAACGATTTAATCGCTATAATTAATATACTGTTAAACCTGTAGTAAAAATATAAAAAAACAATATATAATAAAATGTGGCCACTGATAGCTGTAATCAGAAATTTGAATTAAAATTCAAAGCATCTATAGGTTTCGGGTTTCGATAATAGGGAATTTTTTTTATTCAAGGGCAGATCTCTGGTCATAATAATCACACCTTCTCGAGTGTATTCTGTTAAGTGTATTACGTTCAAGCCTTAAGATCTCAAAAACTGTTTCTTAAAAATACGAAGAATCGTCATCACAAATATTAGTGTCGTCATATCGTTGTCATCGATCTGTTATCGTATGTTATTGTTTAAATACTTAGTTTATAAGCGAATCCTTTAACAGTTATATTTCAAGTTTCACTTTCATCAGTTATATTTGAGAGTAGCTTGAAATATAATAATCTTATAATTATTGTCATCCTGTCACTTGAAAATAGAGAGGAAGTTTTAAGGCTGGAATACAGATCATAATCGATAGTTTTATGACGCAAACATCGTAATATTTACATCATAGCAGTATGCACATTTTTATACATTTCATTGTACATTAACTATAATTAAGAAACAATACAATACTTTATAAGTACTTAAACAACAACAGCAAAAGTAGTTCCTCGCAATAAGAGACACATTACGTTTAGTAGTTTGAGCGTATTGCACACGGAATTCTTTGTATAACGCTTTATTACAAAGAATAGAGAATTCTGGATTCGTTTTCAATACTTTTGGCGGACTAATGTGGCATATAGTTTTCTTCCAGAAACTTGACTTTCTGGAAGTTTCCTGGCGATGAGTTTCAATCCTAAGGACCCATATACTGTACCTTGTTCATCATATGAGAATACTTCTTACTGATGATGTCATGTTCTCAGCCTGAATACTAGTTGCACCATCAAGATCACAAATACACGCTAAATAGTCCAGGCGTCATTGAAAATGCGTACAAACCTCCCAAAAGTTACACAACAGTTTGATGATGCTTGTTACCTAAAGGGACCTAACATGTAGGTAATCAGACCCACGCAATCTCTTCCTAACTACGGATAAGTTTATTCTTGGAAATAATCAGCAAAATATTCTCACGCGAATTCTAGGAAAGTACTACTAATAATAATAATTTCATGTTGTTATTTCTAGCTGGGTGGAGCCCTTGT
Organism: Anabrus simplex; assembly: GCF_040414725.1. Classification (NCBI taxonomy): domain Eukaryota; kingdom Metazoa; phylum Arthropoda; class Insecta; order Orthoptera; family Tettigoniidae; genus Anabrus; species Anabrus simplex. Next base: position 230,379,248 of record NC_090265.1, read on the forward strand.
AAGTGAGACCCTCCGATGAGTATGGGCGGCATCTGCCATGTGCAGGGAACTGTGTGTTATTGTGATGGAGGATAATGTTATATTGTTTGTTGAGTTGCAGGGATGTCAGACCCGGCCGGGATCGAACGCGAGACCCTCTGGACCAAAGGCCAGCATGCTAAACATTTAGCCATTTAGCCGGACTGGAAAATACTGATAGGATGGCAGATACTGTGTGCTTCGCGATAATTTTTCATTAACGACGTAGAATTCGTGAACGTTTTCGAAAATTTGTAGTGTGACATCAGAAAGGTGAGTATTAGCTGATTAAAATACAATAAAGTAGAAGAAGGAGGAATATAAGAGACGAAAGAAATGTATGAAAGACGGAAATCATAAACAATAAAGTGAACGATTAAGGAAAACTAAGGTATGAAAGGATGAGCTAGTAGCAGAATGGAAAGAAAAGTGAAGAGTAGAAAGAATATGAGAAGGGTAGTATACATGAAAAGAAGAAGAGTTGTGTTTATACACTGCTTATAGGAGCTCGTAGGAAGTGAGGGTGTTAATTACGTCGTAATCTAACCTTCTCCATTACTGCTGTATCGCCGCAATTCGCTCATTATTACCTACCTTATCTCGTGTAGCCTCGATTTCGATTCACATTGTTTGATCATTGTTGCTTATCGCATAATTAAAGTCCCCGTTATAACCAGTTAATTGCTATTAGCCACATCGTCAGGTTACCATGCCTAGGCATAAAATATAACCCACTCAAGCTTATTGGATATTTAAAGTCGTGGAGAAACTTTCTTTTTGCAGTGAAAGTTAAATGACCGAAAAATGAAGCGTGGAGAGCTTCTATCCAGTAACGTGCGGAAGGTGTTTTCTAGGATGATGGCACTTTTAAAACATTTCAAAGTAGCTGTTAAGACAGCAGTTTGCAGCCAAAAAGAGTAAATATTAATTACTTGGTAGGAATATAATTGGTCCATGAGATGCGTTATGAATTATGAAATTTAGATTCTACTGCTCATGCAACATTAATTCATGAACGATAGCGTAACACGTCATGGAACAAAGATTTAGGTTAACGCGTATTGTCACCATGGACATCAGATCTAATTAAAAATGAAAACAAAATATAACTCCTACCCTTCAGATGGTTTCGGGTTTTTGTGTCAGTTCCTAAATATTGACAGTAAATCAGGTACTGGGGAAAAGATGGAAACTAAATTGCTGCTTAAGCCTAATTATCCTGAATGAAACATGGACATGGAACAGAGAGGAAGAAGGTAATGAAATGGCGTATGGCTTTTAGTGCTGGGAGTGTCCGAGGACATGTTCGGCTCGCCAGGTGTAGGTCTTTCAATTTGACTTCCGTAGGCGACCTGCGCGTCGTGACGAGGATGAAATGGTGATAAAGATAATACACACACTCAGCCCCAGTGTCAGCGAAATTAACCATTGATTTTAAAATTTGCCGACCCCGCCGAGAATTGAACCCAGGACCTCTCTGACCAAAGGCCAGCACACTAACCATTTAGCCATGGAGCCGGAGAGGAAGAAGGTATCAACAGGTGAAAGGAAACTGAATAGGTCAGTAATGTACTACACTGAAAGAAAACCTACAAGCTGCTTTCCAGTCATTGACTGGGTCAGGGATGGAGTGAATGAACCAGATATACGCTATTATTACAATGGGGTCGCCACTCCCAAGGTGATATTAATGACTGATAAACGCTATGGAATGATAATGGAGAATGTTGCCGGAATGAAAGATGACAGGGAAAACCGGAGTACCCGGAGAAAAACCTGTCCCGCCTCCGCTTTGTCCAGGACAAATCTCACATGGAGTCACCGGGATTTGAACCACGGTATCCAGCGGTGAGAGGCCGACCCGCTGCTGTCTGAGCCACGGAGGCAATGTACTACCCTATGGAGGAAAAATATATGCAAACATTAGTTACTTATCAGACCATAATAAATCCTGGAGTGTACAATAAAAAACCAAGAGTAACAGTGATACTCAAATATATCTTCAGTAATTTCCTGCTAGAAATGAAGAGAATGATCAGTGAGAAGTTCATGTGGACATATCTCGTGGTATGAAAGCAATTCCTTTCTAAAATTCTAAGTATAATATTATACGTTTTCCCACTTACATTCATTCTGTTTGTTCTATATATCAAATTATCTAAATGATTACAATACCTGAAGCTAAACAGCAAATATTAAACTAGGTATATTAAGATCAAATATATGAAAATCAGAATGTGAGAAATAAACGACCAAATGACGTTTGGTTCTTCATCTACAAGACGCAGCACCAAATTTCGTGTCCTGACTGCTTCGGAAAAGCCATCGATGAGTTGTGACATGGTACAATACATAGCGCGGATTTCGTGTCGCGGTTGTGCAAAAGAAAGACTACAACGCGTTGTGGCTTTGTGTGAATACCACGATAAATCGTGGCAGTCCCTTTTTACGAGCACGGCGTGGTGAAAGACCGCCTACAGCCAATTTTGAGGAACGACAACTGCAAATAAACCTGTTTTGAAATGTCTTCATTTATTGACCATGAATAAATGTAATACAGCACTAAATAAAGCAACAGCACTGCTAATTTATTTTTCGAGGGGCTACTAGATCCACCCTCCCCTGCGAACCATGTGACGATGCCGCAGTGGAGATGCTTGCGTGTCCCAAGGAAGCAGATAGCCGAGCCGCAGCTGTAACCATATCGGATGGGTATATGTTGACAGACCAGGCTAACGAATGGTTCATCGAAAGGTGGGTAGTAGCCTTTGAGAAGTTGCAGTGGCGACAGTCTAGATGATTGACTGATATGGCCTCGTAATAGTACTCAACACGGCTTAGCTGTGTTGATACTGCTATACGGCTTAATGAAACTGGAAACTACAGCAGTAACTAACTTCCGAGGACATGCAGCTTTCTCTGTACGAATTATGTATTGATGATGGCTTCTTCCCTGGTAAAATATTCCGGAGGTAAACTAGTCCCCCATTCGGATCTCCGGGTGGGGACTACACGGGAGGGGACGATCATCAGGAAGATGGATACTGACATTCTGCGAGTCGGAGCGTGGAATGTTAAAAGTTTGAATCGTTGTGGTAGGTTATAGAATCTGAAAAGGAAGATGGATAGACTAAAGTTCGATGTAGTCGGTATAAGTGAAGTACGTTGGCAGGAAGAACAGAATTTTTGGTCAGGTAACTACCGAATTATCAACACAAAATCAAACAGGGGAAATGCAGGAGTTGGTTTAATAATGAATAAGGAAATAGAGAAGCGGGTAAGCTACTACGACCAGCATAGTGAAAGAATTATTGTCTTCAAGATAGACACCAAACCAATGCCCACCACGATAGCGCAGGTCTACATGCCTACTAGTGCAGCAGATGACTAGGAAATCGAAAGAATATATGAAGAGATTGAAGATTTATTACATTATGTAAAAGGCGACGAGAATCTAATCGTGATGGGAGGCTGGAATGCGGTGTTAGGCCAAAGAATAGAAGATAATACAGTAGGAGAATTCGAATTGGGACAAAGGAACGAAAGAGGAAGTCGGCTGGTTGAATTCTGCACTGATCATTATTTAGTCTTTGCCAAAACGTGGTTCAAACACCACAGACGACAGTTGTATACCTGGACGATACCTGGAGATACTGGAAGGTATCAAATAGACTTCGTTATGATTGGGCAGAGATTCAGAAACCAGGTGTTGGATTGCAAAACTTTCCCAGGAGCAGACGTGGACTCTGACCACAACTTGTTGGTCATGAAATGCCATCTGAAGTTGAAGAAATTGAAGAAAGAGAGGAATGCAAGGAGATGGGATCTAGACAAGGTGAAAGGAAATAGTTTGAAGAATTGTTGCAAGGAGAATGTTGCACAAGGACTAAATGAAAAGACTGAAGAAAACACAATAGAAGAAGAGTGGACAGTCATAAAAAATGAAGTCAGTAGGGCTGCTGAAGAAAAGTTAGGAAGGAAGAAAAGGCAGGTGATGAAGAAAATTTTAGATTAGGAAATGAAGTCTTAAAGTAAGTAGATGAATGTTGTTACTTGGGCAGTGAAATAACTAACGATGGCAGAAGTAAGGGGGACAAAAAATGCAGACTAGCACAAGCAAGGAAGAGCTTTCTGAAGAAAAGAAATTTGCTCTTTCAAACATTGATATAGGAATTAGAAAGATATTTCTAAAGACTTTCATCTGGAGCGTGGCATTGTATGGAAGTGAAACATGGACGATAACTAGCTCGGAAAGAAAGAAAATAGAAGCCTTTGAAATGTGGTGTTACAGAAGAATTCTGAAGGTGAGATGGATAGATCGAATCACGAATGAATGGATAATGAATCGAATCGGTGAGAGGAGATCGATTTCTCTAAATTTGATGAGAAGAAGGGATAGAATGATAGGACACATCTTAAGACACCCAGGTCTTGTTCAGTTGCTTTTTGAAGAAAGTGTAGTCGGTAAGAACGGTAGGAGTAGACCAAGGTGTGAATATGACAAGCATATTAGAACAGATGTAGGATGAAATGAAAAGGTTAGCAGAGGATAGGGTGGCATGGAGGGTTGCATCAAGCCAGTCTATGGACTGATGACTCAAAAAACTAGAACGACACTTCCACTGATATTTTATATTCTTACAAAGATGTTTTAACTTTTATCCTTGAAGTAACTCTTTCAAATTGAAGCTTAAAACTCACTTTATATGTTATCAATGAGGCTGACCGAATGGTACCGAACCGGAGGCCACACCATGTGTATCGAAGGATTTGTTGTCCACTGTTATTAACTCATTGTGAGGATAGAGTCACTCAAGTATGTATTTCTTGTTCCCAACAGATAGCTCAGAATAATTTACAACCAAATTACTTTCTAACACCTTCGCATTTCTCGTCGTATTGACTAGAAACAGTATTAGCAAACTGTCATTTGGTGTCTTTTGTTAATATATACCACATTTATAAAAAATCTTAAGTGTATACCAGATTCTGTTGTGTTGAGTTGGAGCCGATAAAATACAATTTAATGCCAAACTCAGAAGAGTTAATGCAATAAAAACTTACAATTCTCAGTAATTTTGTAACCAGTGTGAAACGGAAACACCCAGTATGTAACAAAACTAAGAAAATTCTTCAGTTATGACATCACAAATTCAAGCTAGTTTTCAATTTAGTCACATGAGTCAATAACGTGTTGGTCGTCCCCTAAACCTGAGGCACTCTTGAATGCGACGAAGCATGCTCGTTACCAAATCATTCAGCATTTCTTGAGAAAAACAGTCTCACCTATATGGCAGCTTCTCTAAGGGTACCAATCGTTGATGATGGATGTTGACGGTTTAAAATTGCTCTTTTAAGGAAGGTTCATTCATGCACTATCTGGTTCATCTTCGGGGAAGATACGGGCTTGTCCATTCTGCAGATCCCAGGTCCTTTCGAGTATCCATTAACAGCTACTACACGATGTGAATGAGCGTCATCGTTCTGTAGAGTAAACCCATCTCCTACAATTTCTAAAAAGCTACTTAATATGGGTCGGAGAATGTTATAATATACACTGACTGACAGAGCAAATGCAACACCAAGGAGGAGTGGTTCGAAAGGGATGCAAGTTGGGGAAAAAACAGAGACGAATAATTGATGTTTATTTCAAACCGATATGCAGGTTACACAATGCGCACGGCATCGACTCAGTAGGATGTAGGACCACCGCGATCGGCGATGCACGCAGAAACACTTCGAGGTACAGAGTCAATAAGAGTGCGGATGGTGTCCTGAGGGATGGTTCTCCATTTTCTGTCAACCATTTGCCACAGTTGGTCGTCCGTACGAGGCTGGGGCAGAGTTTGCAAACGGCGTCCAATGAGATCCCACACGTGTTCGATTGGTGAGAGATCCGGAGAGTACGCTGGCCACGGAAGCATCTGTACACCTCGTAGAGCCTGTTGGGAGATGCGAGCAGTGTGTGGGCGGGCATTATCCTGCTGAAACAGAGCATTGGGCAGCCCCTGAAGGTACGGGAGTGCCACCGGCCGCAGCACATGCTGCACGTAGCGCTGGGCATTTAACGTGCCTTGAATACGCACTAGAGGTGACGTGGAATCATACGCAATAGCGCCCCAAACCATGATGCCGCGTTGTCTAGCGGTAGGGCGCTCCACAGTTACTGCCGGATTTGACCTTTCTCCACGCCGACGCCACACTCGTCTGCGGTGACTATCACTGACAGAACAGAAGCGTGACTCATCGGAGAACACGACGTTCCGCCATTCCCTCATCCAAGTCGCTCTAGCCCGGCACCATGCCAGGCGTGCACGTCTATGCTGTCTATGCTGTGGAGTCAATGGTAGTCTTCTGAGCGGACGCCGGGAGTGCAGGCCTCCTTCAACCAATCGACGGTAAATTGTTCTGGTCGATATTGGAACAGCCAGGGTGTCTTGCACATGCTGAAGAATGGCGGTTGACGTGGCGTGCGGGGCTGCCACCGCTTGGCGGCGGATGCGCCGATCCTCGCGTGCTGACGTCACTCGGGCTGCGCATGGACCCCTCGCACGTGCCACATGTCCCTGCGCCAACCATCTTCGCCACAGGCGCTGCACCGTGGACACATCCCTATGAGTATCGGCTGCGATTTGACGAAGCGACCAACCTGCCCTTCTCAGCCCGATCACCATACCCCTCGTAAAGTCGTCTGTCTGCTGGAAATGCCTCCGTTGACGGCGGCCTGGGATTCTTAGCTATACACGTGTCCTGTGGCACACGACAACACGTTCTACAATGACTGTCGGCTGAGAAATCACGGTACGAAGTGGGCCATTCGCCAACGCCGTGTCCCATTTATCGTTCGCTACGTGCGCAGCACAGCGGCGCATTTCACATCATGAGCATACCTCAGTGACGTCAGTCTACCCTGCAATTGGCATAAAGTTCTGACCACTCCTTCTTGGTGTTGCATTTGCTCTGTCAGTCAGTGTACATACCAGTAGAGTGATAAAACAACTCAACGTTTGCTGTCTCCACTTTGCTATGCAGCGAACATATCTGTCTTACCGTCGTGCGCAGTAATATATATTTGCTACCAGACATAGTTAAACGATTGCGGCAATTTCCACGCCCTACATGCGTGAAGTATAGTTCACAGTCCAATGTGTACATGACAAACCGTGGCTTCACACTAACGAAACCAAAAGCTAGTTACTATAGCTGGTATCTTGATACGGTAAATACGAACCGGTGCAGGTTCTGAAGTATATAGTAAAATGACCATGAAGGAGCAGTGAGTAAATAAGAAATATTGTGTGGAACTGTGTACAACATTTAGTGAGACTTTTATTCTGATATTCTAAGCGTATTGTGAATATTAAGGTCATAGTCCGAGGCGCATTAGTGGTACAAGTCTTTCACAAATGGACACTCTTCAACGGACCATGATCCACAAGTAGGAAAACCCAGTTTGGGAAGAACGGAAGTTGAGTAGCGTTCGGATGTGTCCGAAGACAATCGACAAATGACTTGATAAACATGTGAGGGATTGAGCATGGTTCAGTACACTCCAACCGCAACAACGATTTCTAGATGTGTTGTGTATGTGCACGTAATGCAGTGAAGCCTAACCGATGAACAATGGGAAGGGTAACAACTGGTTACAGTTCAGAAGGTATAACACAGGGCGCTTCAAGCCGTTGCACTGGTTTGAACGCCAGGCACGGCCTTAAGGCTAGCAACCACGCGTCGGGAACACTCAGGATACGCAGCTGTGAACGATAACCAAAGTCATGGAACTACAAATGGAAGCCGACATAAGGCAACCGGGGCTTTGGGTTTAATGAAAACTTGTGAGGAGTACAATAGAGAGGTACAAATTTTGCATCAACTAGTCCGCACCTCATTAATATAAATTGATTACAATTATAAAAGAAGTAAATATCTATAAAATTCCTTTAATTGATATCCGTTAGAATCACCAACTACTAGTAATACAGGTCGTACAACTGAAACACACCATAGGGTGGCGGTAACTAACAGCCCAGGGATTAATTTCCAAAATTTTAATCGGAAGATGAGGACAAAGGGTTCATCCAGCCTTATCCGGTTACTTTAGGAGCAATCTGCTACAAAAGACAGTGACGCCAGTCAATAAAGCCAAGCAATCCCGCTGAGTATGTCGTTATATAGTCTTCGTGGCATTCACATATCGTTAGCTGAGAACAATAGTCACGTAACACAAAAGTAGAAAAGTAGCCGTTCTGAGAAAACTGCCTTCGAAGTTTTGATGAAAATTCAATCTTCCATTACGCCGTTCAATATTTTTCAGAATTTAGTTTTCATTTACAGAGAGTACCCTTCATGTTAACATAATATGAAAGTGTTTTTACATTTTAATAAGTATTTTTAATTTTTCTGATTTACGACAATAAGGAATGAGTTGGGATAATACACCAATGAATGAGAAACGAAAAACAGATACTTGTTAAAGCACGAAAAGTCATCATTATTCATTATACGTTAGATTTATCAGGGAATAAAATCAAAAAAGGAATTATCATGCATGAAGTAAAAAATATAGGGAGTCACATCAAACCAAACTAAAATCTAAAGTAAAATTATAATGGTAAAACAAGTACTGTCTGCCAGTCCACATTCATGAATCAGATCTTGTATCTTACTTGAAAAACGAAAGCATGGAGAGACATACGGATCCATTGCGAATAAGGCTCTGTACGCGTCGTTAAATTTCTTCTTCGGGATTGCAAAGGTCTGGAATAAGCTGGGATTAATCCTTAATTTTCAATATGATTTCCATCTTTCCTTTTCTTTCGGCATACTATTACAGACTTAAATACATCTTCAGTGTAAGAGCCTTTGTAGAAATTGTGGCCCAGATGGTCCTTGGCGAATTTCACTATTAGAGTGCTACTGAATTGACACCTCTCCCTATCAGTGTTTTCATTCAAATGAGAATTGCCAAATCAGATAAAATTTCCTTCACATCTACAAAAGAGGTGCGAGCCGTTTCGTTTACACTAAACGCACGTCAAATTTTCTTTGCAGTTCTGATTATAGCTGAATAGTGTGATGGTACGTAGATGGATCCAGATTTCAAGGCTCCTTTAACATTTCTTTCTATAACGGAATAGCAGAATTCGCCTTCATTTTGACTGTGTCGAACTTCAAAGAAATTCAGAGTAATACGTTTCATTTTGTAATAGGATGCCGCGTACAAGAACGCAGAGACTGTAAACTCATTATTCCCCTGTTCCCCATAGTTATCTGAACTATTTCTAAATCCAGAGTGTTAACTCGGCTGGTGCGTTACTCGCTTAAGTACACATTCGTCGCTAGTGAAGCTAATTCGCATCTCTGCACATGGCAACAGATTGCCACACACTGACATGCATCTCTCATGCACGAAGAGAGGGATGAATGCCCTCGCTGCAATGGTGACATCCAGCGCTCCGTAGCGCCGGAGGCCAAGTGAAATCATACAGATTTTAATCGATTTTACTCAACATCGGCAATTTTGAGTTACGTCACTATAGTTCTCAGCCAGCGATATCTGGAGATCATTTGATTCTGCAGCAGTCGTTGTATGAGACCAAGATCTTAATAGGCTGGAAATGCCGCAGAATTGTTTAATATTTCATTTTCTTTGACTCAAGTAACTCACTTCATTACTGTGAATTTCCAACGTGAGACCAGCACATTGCATTCAATATAAAAATCAACATCCATCCATCTTCACACTCTCCGAGCAGATTCGTTTCCTGCTATTTGACTCGCACACAATGCTAGATTCAGCCGATTGTTCTTTCGTCATTCCAGACTCCGGTAAACGACGATGAATGTCTGACAGACTGACGGCTGCTTCCCGCAGGAACCACATAATCCATCTACGTTGACTTCTCTTTCTAGTTCACCTCATTAATTCATGCGTTTAGACGGCGAGGCAGAGGAATAAATGTCCGTCATGTGGAACCCAATTCACTCTTCCATGACTTCAAGTAAGAGATTCTTTTTACCACAGGAATCAGTTGAAAATAAGTAACTAACTCAGGGTTCGATTTCGGGCCCTGTAGCGGATTTTAATAATAATGTTATTTGCTTTACATCCCACTAGCTGCTTTTACGATATTTGGAGACGCCGAGGTGCCGGAATTTATTACCTCAGGAGTTTTATATGCTAGTAAATCTACCGACACGAGACTGACGTATTTGCGCACGTTCAAATACCACAGAAATGAGCCGGGATCGAACCCGTCAAGTTGGGGTCAGAAGGCCAGCACCTCAAACGTCTGAACCACTCAGCCCTGGGTATGGTTTTTTAACCGCGTCTTGTTACTTGCTCTAACATGGGGATTGAGTATTTGTATTTGGCCAATTAACTCTTTTTTATTCACACAACACCCTACACTACCATCCACCATGATAACACGGAATAGTGAATACGTCCCTCTACGAGGGCTGACATCAGGGCTACATGGTCACCATACTTTGCAACCATAACCCCGTCACAATGTTGGGAAAGCGGAGGAAGAAGGAAAAGAAGAAGCAGATGAAAGTTTCCTGAAGCGATTTGAAATGTAATTACCTCTAATGAAGCTTTGTAAGTTTGAAGGAAGATTAAGGAAAGGCAACTGCCAGAGAGCTCTTTGATATGGAATAGCCAGTCCTTTTAGTTACAGTAATATTTTAAATTAATAAATATATGCTATTATTTAACTGCAATACACTTCTGGTGTGGGCAATAGAATTAAATTATTCTTGAACAATGTGGCACTTATAATTAGCAAGCATGTAGTATTACAGGAAAGTACAGTAGAACCTCATTAAACCAGACTGATTGGGTCTATAGGTTGTCCGAATTAATGCAAGTCCGGAATTAACAAAATAACTTATGAAATGAGCCAAGGCACATATTTAAACACTCTGTTCAGTAAAATTTACGAGCACAGTACCATATTTTAAATTTAAAGAATAGAAAATTGTTATTTAGTACATGCTACAAGATATAATGCAATAGAGTATTAGGCCCAACAAAGTACAGAATAACTAATGCATTACACAATTAGAACATGGCAATCAAGGCACACCTGCATTGACCACACATGCCACGCTTACTGTTCTGAAGAAACTGCTGATCTTGTAATTAATCATTAATTTATTTAATAATTAACTCACGCAGATGTCTCAAATATTCCAAATTTGCAAGTATGTTTTCATCGTCGTTATCTTCAACGTATTTAATGTCAATGTTTAGATGTTCTTTAAATTTACTAAGTTTTGGCTTAGGGTTAATGATATCACCCGCTTCATCCTGGTCACATACGTCAGTTTCGGAGCTTTCTGCAGCGATCCCACTTTCAACAAACTCCACTTTGTGGAAAGTTGCTGTCGTAACTTAGCTTTATACTGTAATTACATTTATGTATTATTATTAAATGGCTGTTCGAATTAAGCAAAGTCCGGACTGATAGTGTCCGGGTTAATTAGAGTTCTCTGATAATGAGTAACATCCGCAATTTGACCTCAACGTACGGACTTAAAATAAGGTTTCTTGTACATGTGATTAAATTAAAAACTCTTCTCAATTCGGCTATCGACGCTTGTATTGTACGACATCAGCAGTTAGTATGAATATTGCATTTGACTTTCATGATGTAACTCTGAGGATTTAGTATGGTACAAGGCCTCGTGTATGAAACTGTCAAAATAATATAAAAATCTATGCTCTCTCATAACTGTTAAAGCACTGCAGAATATAGACGTTCAAAAAGACAGAGCACACTGCAGCTTTAAATATTTTACTAGTTGCGCATTGCGCGTTGACTAGTACATGGTATACTACAATAACAAGGATATATTGAAAGCAATCAGAATGTGTCACAGGACTGGACGCACATGGTCCCACGTACCAAGGAACGAACATTTCTGTGGATCAAGTACGTACTCGATTATCACGTCCAAGAGAGGGGATACATTTCTGATGCTCATATATTCTTTACGAACATAATTGAATCGGTGAAAACCATAAAGGTATAAGTAGCAGTTTGGTCATTCAGAGAAAAAGGCATTTAAACATCTTCAACACTCATATAAGGCATGCTATTTGCAGTTCTACCACCCATCACTAGAGCGCAGAATATTACCGCTATCACTTGTATCTCTTTGCTGGTGAAAGGATACATTCTCCCGGAGTTACATCCTGCACTTAACTTTTTTTTAATGTCACTTATACCGTTATGGTTTTCATACATTCAATTGTGGAGTCCGTTTTTCTAGAAACCAAAAGTGTTTAGGAAGAGGGTTATTCAGCGATACATTAGCTAACAGGTATGAAATATTGAACCTAGTTTAAGGAAAGGGAAAAGGAAACAAAATATCAACTTTCTTACTCATAAGTTATCTCTTTGCCGTGATTAAAATTAGTAATTAGATTACAATCTCCATTAATCGCCAAGCAAAAAATTATAATGACATTTTTAATATTTTAAAGAGGTTTGAAAGTAAAAATTCGTTTGAATCTATTCGTTATTTTTCTAGAGTACCTTTAACGCTAAGCAGCGAACCAACACCAACCACATCATTCTATCTTGCTGCAATTCTTCATTAAATTTTGAGTCTCCTTCTTTTAAAAACACTCTTCATGGCTTCCCTATATCAAGTTCTAGGTTTGCCTCCGATTCATTATCCTTTCATTATTTCTTTAAACGCTTCCTTTCGTATTTTACTCTCAGGTTTTCTCACCATGTCCCCTAAACCATCTTAGCTCCGCGGCATCTATCGACTAACAAACTATGTTTTTGTTATGTCATCATTTTACATTCTGTCTTAATTTCTTCTTGTAATAATAATAATAATAATAATAATAATAATAATAATAATAATAATAATAATACAGCCATTTCACCCTGGAGTGCTTGCAAGCCTTACGTTCCATTGCAGGGCTTGAAGCTGCCACGCGGGCTGTGGATAGTTAAAGACTGTTGCGGGCACAGCACGAACCTCGCCTCGACAGTAGTAGTACAAGAATAAATGTTGGTGACAATTGTCCGAATGGAAATTGCTATTCGTTCTTCGTTTGCCGTGCGTTGTGCAGGATAAAAGGCAGCATTGAAAATTTTGTTCAAACTGATGATGTCCATTTTCTTTAATGCATTTCCTATAGTCGTCCTCCCACTCAGAGCTGGATTATTTCCGTCATTCTGCAATGGAGGAGGTTTTTCATTAGCAGCCAGTATTGTGCATGTGAAGTAAGCACTGTACTGCATTTAAAATAATGTTAACAATATAAAGTGGGATGGTTCCTCGTAAGTTGATTGTTAGGAGATGAGGTTCGTAGTAGTATTTTCAAAATACATCGGCTCACACTCAGTGAATTTCCATGATTTTTACAATTTTTACAGTTTAGATGATGTTAAACGAAAATAGTATTAAAATATTCTAAAGAAAGGAAACACTAAACGATCTGTGACTTAGGTGTAGTGTGAGTGATGATTTAAAATAGGCACTGAACCTTTTAATATGTGCACTATATTTTTTTCCAGATTTGTATGCTGGATTCCAAACTTTTTCAAGATTTCCCATGTATGCTTCGGTACACTGTCTCTGTTTCCAAACAGCAGACCCATTACTGACGGATGTTATGTCTCTCACTCAGATTTGCGATGCACGGTTCGTAAATGCTCTTCTTTTCCTGGTCAACTTCCTTGACCTGTGATAAGCTGCTCGAGTCCGCTACTGGATGGCACAATATCTGTTCTTCTGTTGGACGCTGTGGAAGAGATAGAGTGTACTTCTTCATAAAATCTCCACTTCAAATCTCTCAGTGCAGAGGCTAATTTTGATCTCATTGTGTAATGACGGGTGTTCCTAAACAATTCTTCTTTGCGGCAGTATCCTAATTCCAGGTCTCCATTTATTAACATTTAACAACAAAAATGTTTAAAATGACATATTGAAATTTGCATCTATACGAACATTGATTCATAGTTGCTTAACATGTTAACTTGATATATTGAAGTTAACATATTTCACATGTTGGCGTATTTTCCGGTGGGATTGGAAAATATTTTAAATAAATTCATTAATCGTATGCTATCGGCATGACCTCGGCAAACTACATTAAAATCATGTTCAGACATTCTCAGAACGTTTTAAATCAAAACCTGTCTTCTCAAGCTCATTCAGAATTTCATCCTCATTATTCTTTCTATCGGCTACTCCAGTGAAAATCCTTATAGTCCTAAATGAATCTCAGGCCACAGTTCAAAGCTCACTACAGTTTCATCGCTTGTTCCTTTTTACGTCAGCAAGGATTACGTAACAAGACGTAAAAACACTTGAGTATTAAAGAGTCGAACCTGTAGGATCCCGTTTTCCTAACTAATTGTTGTAAATAAATTATGTCCAAAGCACCACTGAAGTTCAACAGCGGTAGAACACTAACTACACGTTATTCCATAACGAGTCTAATGCACTTCTGTCACTTTGAGGAGAGAAGTTTCAGTACTGTGCCCCTTCTTAAAGCCTGATTATAAGGTGTGATGGTGAGAATGGTCATTTAAATATTGCAATACTTATACGTAAGCAAATCGTTCCTAAGCTTTAGAAAGAGCCGGGATAATAGAAATGGGGCGATAATCGGAATGTAGTCCAGAGTCAGGTTTCTTGGATACTGGAATAACATTTACGCGTTTCCGGAGAGATGGAAAGTTATCATTTTTAAGACAGTAATTGAAAATGTGTGTCGCAATAGAAAGAACGGCACCCATAATATAATAAAGTCCTTTCTGAACTTGGTTGCAAGAGACAGGTTGAAAAATGAAATGTAGGTGGTTAGGTGATGGGTTGAGTGATTGGTACACATTTACGTCTGGCTGGTTAATTGGGTTAGGCGGTATTCAATCTTCTGAAAAATATGTATTAAGTTCGTCAGAGGGAAAAATGTGTTCCGACTGTTGTTGTTGACATTTCACAATAACCAATGAATGAAGAAGATTCCAAGCATTACTTGTGGTGAGTTTACCTGAAACAGACTTTATATATATTTCTTATGGCATCTTCAACTAGCCTGGTGCAGGTCTTTATAGTTGACTCCCATAGCCGACCTGCGCACCTAGGTGTGTGGTGGTGGTGATGATGATGGTGATGAGGTAGAGAGAGGGTGAAACCCTATGTCGGCTCATAGCCTGCTCCTGTCGGATAATAGCAAGGAGTATGCTCAAGTCTGGACGTCCCCCATCCGACGGGCAAGTCTCCATCAACCACATCATATATCCTTACTCCATATGAAAAGTTTCGGAACTGAATTTAGCTTTTGGCACCTAGTCGAAAGATTATAAACTGCATACCCCTCAACTTTCCTACCCTGGAAGCGAACATTCTAATGTCAAATTATTTTCAATCAACGGGACTCGAACCATCTTATCGTAGTGTCAGACCATAAATACTTTACGCCTTAACGGGCTAGTTTTACAATAATACGTTGAACATTTCACCTGTTGGAGGCAGCAATTCAACTGAAGCTATTAAAATAGAAGACTCCAACTGGAAAATAGACTAACCTGGAGAGGCACAAATACATCCCCGTCAGTAAATTCCATTTACGACCAAATAGAGTATTTAGTCACGGAACTTCTTCGAGCGGGTTATGCCAGTGTGGACAAAGTTTAATGATGTGTGTGCTATGAGTCCGCTTTCGTCAGGCTTGTTATTTTCTCTCTTGTGCAAATTCAAATACCTACTGAAACTCATTTCGTACAAATATTAGTGACGAGTAAATACGTATCTGCTTAGTAATTTATTCCTGTGAAGTGAAATAGAATAACTCCACACTGGTGTGATGCAATATACATTTAGGATTATTCTGGATGATTTGATCCATTTCATGATCAAAAATGAAACCTTACATGTTTTAAAACAGACTGATTATCAACTAACTCCCGATAGATATTAGTATATCATAACTCCGATTAATAATAATAATAATAATAATAATATAAATAATAATAATAATAATAATAATAATAATAATAATAATAATAATAATAATAATAATAATAATCTTACGAAGAGCCATTGAGTGGCAGAGATGTGTTACTTGTGCGACCTGAGTAACAAATTTCGACACAGCGATTGTGCTGCCATTCAGAGAACATAAGGAAACTTCCTCCACGGTGCCGGAACCACACTGGAGTTAATTTGGCGAACAACTGCAGCAGGGTCGTCTCATTGCACCACACGGCTACCGTTAGCCTCGTAAATTGCTGACTAGAAGCGTTTGAGAAAGCACAGTGTGCTATTAGCAGGATAAGTTTGTCACTAGGGTGTTTTGCTGGTGGACACTAAGTTATATCAGTCTAACCTAGTGAGCGATCGGGGACGGACGTGCTGAGTCGAGGTGCCGGTAGAGCCGTTGTGGGGTGTGACCGGTGAGTGGTAAAGTAAGACGGGAGGAAAGAGGAAGATGATAGGCGTGGATCAATATCGTGCAGCTATAGCAAGATGGCAGGGGAGGTTGAAGAAGGAAACAGCCAGAAATAAAGGAGGTAAAGTGGCAACAAGAATGATGGGCGAGATGATACTGGTGGCAGCGGTGATTATGGTACTGCTAGCTATAGGGGGTGTGGAGGTAAACCCCGGCCCGACTTCCAGTGGCAACATGAACTGGGAAGACGTGGAGGTCATAAGAAGAGTGGTAAAAGAAGTGGTGGAAGAAGTATGTCCGTTTGAGCATATTATAAATATGATATGGAACAAATGAAGGAATTTGAACATATATAAGGCGTTGGATATAGGGAAGAACAGACGAGACAATGAACAAAGTGGATATCAGCGAGAGAGAAATGATATCACTCAAGGCAAAAATAAAGGAGATGGAGGAAGAGGTGGTGAAGCTGAAAGCAGAAATTGAAGACAGTAACCGAGAACGCAGGAAGAAATGCTTAATTATATATTGCACCCGTTGTCGCAACGATTTGCAAAATAACTCCCAGCAGCTCAATATATTCTCAGGGTATACCATAGTATATGAAAAATCTGAAAATATTTCACTAAGTTTCGCTTAACGTGAATTCATTGAAGACACAAGATCATCCGAAGACGTAATATTATGTAAATAGTTCGCCTATAACAAATACTAACATTGTCATTCCATAATAAATTACTTTCAAACACCTACGCAATAAATTAATTACTTATCTTACAACTAGCTGAAGGACTAAGTAAGATAAAAAAAATCAACACTCAAAAATTCTATAAAAATAATAATCCACATTTTATTTAATAAGAAGATTGCCCTAGGAAAAGAAATTTTATTTATGATTGTGTTATCTTCATCACTATATACAATGAATAATTCTAAGTCAGCGCTGGCTAATAGAAAAGAAAATAAATGTAATGTTAACTCATTTTGATTCGTTTCCGAAATGAAATCAAAATATGAATATTATTGTTCATAATTAGTCCTGGGACATCCAAAGTGTTCTTGGAAACAACTCATCTAATTGAAGTTCATATTGTGATGATGTCTCAACACCTTATAATCACCTATATATCACCATACTGAACAGGTTAAATAAATAAAGGTTGAAATAAATGAGTGAAATTTGAATAAAAATTAATAAAATGAATAAAATCTTAAAATCTGAACTCAGTTAATTCAGGTTTCTTCTTGTATATTATTTAGTAACGACTCATGTGCTAAGGCTTTACATCCCTAATGCCTGCTAAATCCGGCTCCTAGTCTATCATTTCCCTATATATTAATCTCTTATAAAATGCAAATTCAAATAAACACTGTTCTAGAATAAATAAACTACCTATCTATATCCATAAAATTCTTGATTTATATATTTTAGGCTCAATATGCTTTCTTTTCTTCATATTCCAATCATTACCCTATTGTGCAAGTTACTAGGTTCATTTATGAATTCTAAAGATGAATATCACTTATTTATGCTTTGGGTTTACATTACCGCGTATATATATATATCATGTCTTCCATTTGGCATGAATACTGTTCGAGAATATGTCATAGAACTCTCATGATTCCAACACAACATCTATTATTATTATAACATTTCATCTAAATCTCAATTCAAAGTTAATATATAACATTCATACCTTGGTTTTGGTCATTCCCGCGGTGTATTTCCTATTACGTGCATGCATCGTTTCATAAGATCTTTACCTTTTTAAATGTGATATTTCATTCCTTTGAACAACATATATTCCTTGCATTTACCATTAATCATAATCTAATCCTCCGTATTACATAATATTTCCACTTATTTCGCCGTCTTATGATTCAGAAACATCATCTCAACTACTCAATATCACACCTTAATTACCATAACCTTCGATACGAAAACGTCGCGATTACTCATATATCGCCTTGCTAAATATGTCACAATTGCATTTCACACAAAACACTTCTCAATAAAGTTACGATGCATAACGCCAAAATGAGTTTTCAATAGTACAATATCGCCGTGCAATCCATTAGTATGTTCAATACGAGATTTATAGAAATTCCACAACATATGTTAACTCTTAGCAATCAGCTGTCATCTCAAAACATTTCAATCATATTCTCAAGTACCTCACTGATTTATCTGACCAAAATGCGGTAATGTGTTTGCAAAGTAAATATAAATCTAATCCTATACTGCCTTATTATATCATTAAAGACTTAAATATCTCACACTTCACTGCATATTATCACTTGCACGCTTAATTAGATGGTTTGCATCACCAATTTCAAAGCACATGCCAAATTAAATATATCTATATATAGACCAAGAATTATGCTACTAAATGTAAAGACTTAGCTCGTTCGTTGTTACTCCGGGGTCATTTGTTCATCTTTGAGCATCATGCGGTAAGCTCTGCGGTCTGGATCTGGGGTTGACCATCACTTTTCCTCTCGTTCAGAATCGAATTCTGGTGGGTAGTATTCCTCTATCATCATGGGCTGGTCATCTGTTAGGATGATGCTTTTCTCATCACGGGCTGGTCATCTGGTTGGGCGATACCTCTCTCCAGGTTGGTCCATCTTACACGTTTAGCAGTTCATCACCTTGTTGGTTCTGCTGACAACAAAAATAAATATTCCCGAGAAGAACATTGTCATGATAAAATTCATCCGAGATTAATATTTCTCACAGTTACTGTTCTTTCCTTCCTTTGGGCTATAAACTCTAATCTCTTCGAAATTACGTATTATATATATATCAGCTATCTCGGGGGAAAATCTCATAAATCGCTTAATAACCTTTAGAATTATTCTTCTTCCAACTTGAGTATCAATAAAATAGTCTCCTTTTCGTTTATATTTCTCCAGCGCAGATCGTATGTTCCCTTCCTGCTGATGGGATAGGCTTGCTCTCGGGACTCCGCTGAGCGTAATTAATCGTATCTCGCTTAGCTATAATATTTTCGCTAATTATGGTTTTACTGTAGATTGATTATGCTGTTTGCTTTTCAACGAAAATAGCTTTTCTTCAGGAATTTCTCCTAAATCTATAATTTCGTCCAATATGTTGCACGATCACAGGTCACTTCTTCACTCCTCCGATTCAGTTTTTTAAGTTAAGGTTTTTAAACAATCTCTTCTGTTCTATTTTTTTCTTCAAAACAATCTATCCGACTTTTGGCTGTTCCGCACCGCCTTCGGTATATGTCCGTTCCCAGATATGCATGGCCTTCTGATATACATCGTGTCATACATTCATTGCATATTCTTTTAAATTGAGTGGGCCATACCTTCCTTCGGCGCCATTTTGTAAATGTATACGAAATGCAACGGGCACAATATGGAGTGCCGGAAGACAAAGTGCTGACAACCTACAAAGTAGTGGAAGTCATCCAGAAAATGGTGAGAATTAACTTTAGTGAAGTTGATATTGGTGATGTGGAAAGGATAGGTAAAAAACGGGGCGATAGGCCGATAGTCCTGAAGTTGTTTTCCACCTTGAAGGCGGAAGTAGTGATAAGAGGGGCAGACAATATACGTAACACAAAAATTTGGATTAAAAGAGACATGGGAAGAGAAGGGCAAAGAATATAAACACTCTGAAGAAACATTTGGTCAGGGCTAAAATACAAGGGTTAAGAGCCTACATTAAGTGTCAACAATTAGTAGTAGCCAATGGACTATGGAAAAGAGTGTGGACAGCGAAGAAATTACGGGAAATGGAAGAAAATACGAAGGACGAAGGGGTAGTGGGGAATAGAGTGGAAGAAAGGCAAGTCAGAGACAGTATAGTGGGTGAAGACGGACCTGGAGGCAAAGAAAGAACCATAGAAAGAAAGGCACTGGATCCTAGCTCGCAGCAAGAAGAAAGTAACTTGACAGAGGAAGACGTGAATGCTATTTCCAAATCGATTGAAGAAGGAGTCAGGGAGGTAGCAAATGAGATGAGGAGGGAGATAAGGAAGGAGACCAGGGAGACCAGGTCATTAATTACGGACCTGAGGACGGAGGCCTGTGTGAGAGAAGAAAGGAAGATAGGGGAGTGATTGTGGGGGTGGAAACACAAGATGTGACAAGAGCACACAAACGAAGTAAAAATACGGCTGGGAGGCAGGAAGAAGAAGCAAGAGGTGCCCTGGCGAAAGGGAGTTTGAGCCTAAGAGAGATACGGGGTAAGAAGAACAAATTGGACGAATGCATAGTGACAAGAAGCAAAAAAGGCAAACTGCAGTAGAAAGTAAATTGCTGTACACATGAGAATAGCGGAGTGTGTGTATGTTATTCGTAACTATGACAAGAGTGATTGAATAGTCAAATTAGTAGGCGACATCTGTCTACTACTATCCACTCAGTTATGTGCAGAAAAATGTATTATTTTAGTGGAGAACATTATCCACGCAAATAACATGTTAAGAGAAAGTGTAATATCTAGAGTACTTTCCGAATTATGATTGCCTACATTGTGATAGAGTGTTTATTCTTACGAAAAATTTCTGTATTTATGCAGATGGACACAAAATCTTGGGATGTGACCGGCCTTCAGTTTAAACTGGGTATAAATTGACGAAATCTTCAATATTATTTTACGAAGTACTGTTAAATCAATGCAGAAATCAGCACAACATATTTCTGTGTCTTTTCCTAAATGTATCTAAAAATAAATTCAATAAAACTGTACTTACAGGGCACATAATAAGAATAAGAATAAGAATAAGAATAAGAATAAGAATAAGAATAAGAATAAGAATAAGAATAAGAA
Source organism: Anabrus simplex (assembly GCF_040414725.1). NCBI lineage: Eukaryota > Metazoa > Arthropoda > Insecta > Orthoptera > Tettigoniidae > Anabrus > Anabrus simplex. The sequence continues at coordinate 230,400,499 of NC_090265.1, forward strand.
TAAGAATAAGAATAAGAATAAGAATAAGAATAAGAATAAGAATAAGAATAAGAATAAGAATAAGAATAAGAATAATCGTGATGATGATGATAATAATAATAATAAATTAACAAAGCTACATACAATATATTGTATTTAGGATGAAGTATACTGCAAACTTTAACAAAATATGAAAGAAGTGATCGTGAATAAAGACCTATAGATTGGTCTGCCAAATTATTATACTCAGATTGAAAATACATGGATCTGCTAACATTCTGGAAAAATAAATATATTTCTCGGAATGTTTCATGCATTATCTTTATTTCATTTGTATTTCACACATTCTATTTACTATTTTTCACACACAAAACAGTTTCTTAACTATAATTGTCTTTGTAATGATCAAACGTTTAGTATTTTGTGAAGCCACCCTTAGCCACAATCAGTGCAGAGACCCTTCCTGGCATACTCGTAATGCGTTTTCTTGCCTGTTCCTCCATATACGGGCTGTTCCAGACCTTATTATGTCTTTCTAGGAGCATGTTCTTGCTTGTAATGACACCTTGTTAAGTAATTTCTATTTTCAGTGCCTTCCAAATATTTTCTATTGGATTCATGTCAGGCGAGTTGACTGGCCAGTCCAATACATTAATTTTTTGATTTTGTAGGAATGCTGTTACCAATTTAGCCTTGTGGCATGGTGGTGATTCATGCATAGATGTAAAATCATTCTTCGGGAACCATTCTGAGACTTGAGGCAAAAGTTTGTTCCTTAGCACCAGCTCATACTGATCCTTCCCCATTGTGCCTTGAACAATATACAGAGGGCCATTACCCTTGCTGCTAATCACAGGTCATATCATTATGGAGAGAGGATGTTTCACCCGTTCTACAACACATTCTTCATTGAATTTTTCATGGTGCGGCATCGAACAAACTCGGTTTTATCATCAAGGATCAGAATCGAAGATTCATCTGAGAAGCAAACCATAAAATACAGTGCCAGTGCAAGAAAGTATTAATCAATATTATTTTATATCATAAGAACACAAGAAATTGCACGTGCAATTTTACAAACCTCATTCCAATCTTCCTCTGACCAATTTTTGTGATCCTTCGCCCACTGAAGCCTTGTTGGTTTCATAGTAGTTGTCAAGTTTGGTTTCTTTAAAGGGCAGTGGCGCTTCATATCCATCTCTTAGAAACGCCGTTCAAAAGTTCTTTGCGACAAAGGAATCCCAGCATTCCGATGTTTATTGGTTAACACTTTAGCATGTGTAAGACAAATTTTTGTTGCGTAATTTTGAATTATTCTGTCAATTCTGGGCAAAGTTATTCTTTTTCTGCCCTACTGACCTCTGCGGCATGAGTCAAGAGGTGTGCTTGTTTTCATTTTTTTGGTGATATCTCTCAGCGATGACTGTGAAACCCCCACGATTGATGCAATCTGCCGTTGGTTATACTTACAGTGGGGCAATAATGTAGAAATTGTGGCTTTCTTACGAGGGGTTATGTCACAATGCTTCCCCGTCTCAATTTGTAGGTTAGAATCCCTAAACGGGGAATAACAACGGATTTAATGCAGTTTTCCACTCGGCTTCTTATTACTAAGAACTCCGCATTCCATACTCTTAAAGTAACTTGTAATTACAAACATTAAATAAGAACAGATAGACCACAATAACTATAGGACATCAACGAACAATAGTAATACAAAACTTGCGCGCCAATAGTGCTGAAGTCCCAGGCTCACCAACAATGACACAACACTATTTCAGGACTTGCCAACTTCTTGATATATGCAGCAGTCTCCAAAGAATAAATAATTCATGAATGGACAAGCTGTAGAACTAACAATGGAAAATGTTACAGCTTTGCTATTAAAAAAGGTAAATACTTGTTCCGAGTATAATAATTTGGCAGACCACTATACATTTGAGAAGAATGACAGATTTAAAAAAAAAGTAATACTATCATTTTCTGAATACACAGAACAGGAAACCATGAAGTTTTTTCTGTTTATATTTTTCTGCTAGTGGTTTAACGTTACACCAACTCAGACTGGTCTTTCGACGACGATGAGAAGGGAAAGGGCTAGAACTAGGAAGAAAGCAACCTTGGCTTCAATTAAGGTGTAGCCGAAGCATTTTCAGTGCGAAAATGGGAAACCACGGAAAACTATATTTACTTTGCCGATAGTGGGTTTCAAATCCACCATCTCCCAAATGCAGGCCCATAGCTACATGAACCGGGCCGCACAGCCAACTCACTGGGTAATACATTAAGAATTTAGCTATGGGCGTCTATAGAATATCTCTTCTCCGGGCTACATTTTAAGCAGACTAAATCGGAAATGAGGATGCTGCCCAGGGGAAGATTCGGGTTAGGGGTGTTGTGCCTACGATGTTATCGCATGGTGGGAAAGGGGGATTGAGGCTCGCGTTTCATGCCCTTTGTAAACAGGAATTATGGCGATACCGTCGCCAATTCGAAGCTGCCAGACTTCCTCAGTAAGCCCTGACCACATGCGTGCAGTTACAATTATGAAGCAATGTCATCTCCGTACAGGCCATGGAGGCCCTTGGAGGGGTAGAAGGTAAAGGCTCCCACTATCCTTAACCTCAGCACTTGATGGAGTAGAGTGGTTAGCTCTACGCCAGGCCGCTTTTGCCCCCGGGAATTAACGTGGTACTCATTTTTGGTGTAGGCTTATGACACTAAAATAAATATTACATGAACACATTTATTTAAATAAAATGAACACTTGAGTGAGACTGATATTTGTTTTGTCATAGAAACATCGTAGTGGGTAAATTAACTTTTTTCGTGTATGACAGTTAAATACACTTGTTTTCCTGAAATTCGTATCTTCCTAGGATAAAAGTGCTACTGCTGACTTGGGCGGTTATTGTGGCAATTTAAAATCGTAAACTCATGAGTCATGGTAGATGGGCTTGATTCGTGTCCATCTTGAAGGCAGAGCAGCCCTATATGTCTAGAGTAGAACAGGGTACTACGAGAGAAAGTAGAGGAGTTGGACTTATGGGGGAAAACGAGAACACACATCAGTATATACAACACACTCGCGTAAAAACGAAGTACATATTCTTTTATGGAATATTGCAGAACTGATTTTCAGGAGGAAAAAGTATAATGATGCTGTTCATTCGTGACAGAGGATCGTTATATGACAAAATAATTCCTATAATTTTCTTCTCAAATAATGTTATGAATTACCACTTTACCACTTTTTTGTGACATATGCTTTAATTTGTGCTCCCAGACACTGAGAATTAATGCAGTCATTCTTGACACTATCACTTGACGTATTGCATCTAATAGTGCTCCCTGTAATTTTTCTTCCATCTTCCTCGAACTAATTACTTAATTTTCTGTCTCATCTCCCCAGCCCTATCGCCAATTCTTCAAACATACTAATCTGTTTCATTCCCGCTTTGGTTTAATGTCTCCTTTTATATTGGTTAATACTTTGATTTTTTCATGAGTTGTTTTAAAAATTCTGAAGATAAACAGACTTCCATTTTCATAAGGCAACACGGAATATTTTGTCAATTTTGAAAGGTTCATGGAAAAGAGAAATATTATACCTTACTTTTCAACAGCTGGCTAAATTTGTCAAAAGATAACTAAACATTTAAAACAATTTGGAATAATAAATTAGTGTGGCTATTTCTAGCCGAGTGCAGCCCTTGTAAGGCAGACCCTCCGATGAGGGTGGGAGGCATCTGCCATTTGTAGGTAACTGCGTGTTACTGTAGTGGAGGATAGTGTTATGTGTGATGTATGAGTTGCAGGGATGTTGGGGACAGCACAAACACCCAGCCCCCGGACCATTGGAATTAACCAATTAAGGTTAAAATCCCGACCCGGCCGGGAATCGAACCCGCGACCCTCTGAACCGAAGGCCAGTATGCTCACCATTCGGCCAACGAGTCGGACAATTTGGAATAAATTATATGTTACATCTAACATAATTTTTTTGTCCATCGTAAGTTATATTTAACTTCTTCGTAGCAATCTACAGTATGTTCTGAAGATAATCGAAGATACTTAATGTGACAATATATAACGGAACTGGAAGTAGGATATATTAGAAAGAAATGTAAGGTACCGAACCAAATCATATTCTTTCTTGACACCGGCACTAATAATTCTCTTTCAATTACAAACAGAGGAGAAAATAAAAAAAAATATGAACTTCCAAAAACGTATCGGTAAAGCAAGGTATGGCCACTCATACGCCTTGCAAACACAATATTGACACGATTAGAAGTAAACAACCCTTTTTTTATTTTTTATTTTTTGCTATTTGCTTTACTCCGCGACGATGGGAGAGGAAAGGCCTAGGAATTGGAAGGAAGCGGTCGTGGCCTTAATTAAGGTACAGCCCCGGCATTTGCCTGGTGTGAAAATGGGAAACCACGGAAAACCATCTCCAGGGCTGCCGACAGTGGGGCTCGAACCCACTATCTCCCGATTACTGGATACTGGCCGCACTTAAGCGACTGCAGCTATCGAGCTCGGTAGTAAACAACTCTGGATCATGGTAGTTGAGATAGAAGTGGTCATAACACAGGTGAGTAATAACAGTGTCGGACGCAGCTACATGATCCTTGACCACCAACCCACGCTTTCCAGTTGAGGGTCCCGGAGAATCATCATTTCGTCACCTCTTACCATACGCAGCGTATATCGTAGATGTATTCTAGAACCCCGCCTATAGAAATAACATAACAAGTAATACTGCAGTATTTCATGACGATAGATTTATCATAGCTAATGAACTCCCAGTTTTACGTGGCATCCAAAGCACAGGCACGTAATTAATTTTAACTTCAAAAATCCCAAATTGTTGGCTCAGATTCGAACCGCGTGGTGATGGTGGGGATCCAGTGACTATTCTGGTCAGATACGACACCCCTTTCTGTTAATAAAACCGTTTACTATAACCTCGTCATTAAACATGCTGTAGTATAGTAAATGCTGCCTTTAGCGGAACCTTTATGAACCGGAAAACTAACTATATCGGAAACTTTTCCTGGTCTGGTGAATTATTATTTAATGTTTATGTATGTTTACCTGTATATAGCGTAATCTGCCGGGCGTGGAAACGGAAGGAAATTTTGCTACTAATACGGAGAGGTATGTAATAATTGGAGCGCCAAATTCATTTCCATGGCTGTATTCGCTGTGTTAATTTTCTTGCACAAAATAATGTGGTTTTGAAGGCACAAGAAACGTTTTATGAGTTGACGGCTTTTCTTTCTTCACAATCAAGCGCAGTGTCTGTAAGAAACTTTTGTTATTATGGAATCAAATCTTGCAATGCACGTTTGCGAACTGCAAAATGCACACGCAGTGATACAGGCCATTTCATTTACCTACAAGGTGTATGTCAACGACTGATGTGTGCCCCGTTCAAACGGCGGAGTAGACCAAACCTTGCCGACGGTTTGTATTCATTTCGTGCTCCGTTTCGTTAGTTGCGTTCCTAAACCTTGTTCAATGTTCGTGTATTCCGAATGGATCCAAGATGGCCGAGATACATTCGGCCAGGAAATGTCTGTGCTAGAAACAGAAATTTGGATCGCACAAGTAGTGAAACGAGTTTCATCAAATCCTGTACGTCTATGCTTTCAGAAAGCCAAGTTTGTCTCACACCCTGACTAATGAACCATACTAAACGAATGCAATGATATGCTACAACAAACCTCCGACCAGTGTAATTATGGTAATGTCAGATTAACTGGTTATTGATTTAGAAGTTGAGACAGAGGCAGAGTTAGAAAACATCGCATAGTTCCTCATCCATCACCTCGAAGAAAGAAAAAAATTAACAGAAATAATGATGGCGATGAGGAGAATGAAGATGACGATGAAGATCGTTTACGTAAAGTGAAGTCCTACAGACATGCCCTATCAGCCGTAAAGGACATTCAGTCATTTTCCATAAAACAAAAATAGTCATGGCGCAAGAGCCTACCAAGCAACCGCTGCTCAGCCTGAAGGCCTGCCGATTACGAGGTGTCGTATGAACAACTTGACGAATTTTCACGGCCGTTATTCTTGGCTCTCTACACCGGGGACGCCATCTCACCGTCAGATAGCTCCTCAATCGTACCCACGTAGGCTGAGTGGACCTTGAACTAGCCCTCAGAACCAGGTACAAATCCCTAACCTGGTTTGGAATTGAACCTGGGTCCTCCGGGAAAGGGGCAGACACGCTATCACTACCGCGAGACAGGCACTCAGTCTTTCTTGGCTAGCGAAAATTGACGCGAATTTCTTCGACATTATTTGCCACAGCCGCATTTTAATTGCGAACCGTGCTACCAGGGATGCTTGTGTCCAGCGTATAATCCTTGAATTACTGGTAAAAGTAAATGATATTACTGTACAGTATTACTATGGCTGTTATTTCTATAAAACATGTAATTCGGCCGATGACCTTCGATGTTAGGCCCCTTAAAACAACAAGCATCATCATCATCAAAACATCTAATGTGTATTAAATAAGGGTATACACATAGGGCACTAGGAAAGTTTTGCAATGTGAGTGAACGCTTTAGACTTTTTCAAAATATTTTACACCACACTCAACACACTTTTTTATACGTCGAAACCAGTCACTGAACCAACTCTGCCAATTTTCTTCGGTTACATTTTCACACTCTTGATCCCATGCTCCCAGAAGCTCCTATTGGATACAAAACGCCGCCCTTTCAGCTTCATCTTCACTTCTGGGAAGAGTGCAAAGTCACATGGGGCAAGATCAGGACTGTATGGAGGGTGATCAAGCACATTCAACCCTGATCTGACAAGAAACTCCATTGTTACATTAGCACGATGTGCTGGAGCATTGTCGTGATGCAAGCGCCAAGTGCAGAGCCGTGACCTTGGACGGAGCTGTTTGAGAGCCTGGATGACCTGAGGCAGATAAGTCTCACTGTACCACTTAGCAGTAACTGTCCTTTGTGTTTCAAGCACAACCCGAGTTAGAACGCCCCGTTTAGTGAAGAATACTGCAATCATCCTTTTCTTCACTGGCCTTGACTTTCGCACAGTCACAGGAGTACCCTCATCTTCAAACGGCCGCACCTTGTTCGGGGATTTTGTTGGGACATCGTAATAATAAAGCCAAGTTTCGTCACCTGTTACGATGCTATTGACGTTACGCGAAGTCCGATTTTCAAACTCTTTTAGCATTTTTCGGCACCATTTCACTTGATGTGCCTTTTATTCCTCTGAAACTGAATGGGGCGTGCAAAGGGAACAAACCTTTCTAACTTGGAAATGGTCGTGTAGAATTGAATGCATAGTTGGTGCAGGGATATGGAGTGTCTCTTCTACGTGCCAATATGTCAACCGCCTTTCTTTCTGCAACATTTTCCTCGCAGCTTCAATGTATTCCTTAGTCACCGATTCAGACGGTCGCGCAGAACGACGATCGTCTTCAACCCCAAAATGTCCCCTCTGGAACAAGCAGAAAATTGTTGACCGATGAGGACAGTCTTTCCCCAATACAGGAGACATTTCCTCCAGGCACTGGTCAACAGTTAACCCACGAGCAAAATTGTAGCCGATAATTGCTTGATATTCACCTTTAGACCACACTGACATCTTAACTTGCTTTCAATCCCACTGCTTGGTAACAACTGGTGTGAAGGTCGCGCCTTGCTGTCTTCTAGAACAATTTTCACCCCTATTTTCATCCCTCACCATAACAGGGGCGTCCAGCCAACCATTTGTGCGTATTTCAAAACTTTCCTAGTGCCATTTGTACTACGCACTGTGATGAAGTTCTGAGCAAGAACAGATTTGTGTTAGTGCTGATGAATTAATAGTGCATAAAGTGTGTGATAAGTGTAAGTATTGTATCTACTAGAGCACAAAATCATATACACCTACTGATCGATTATCTTACGGAAAAATGTACTTATAATTTTTATTTTATTTCCTAACCACCTTTACGAAACGGAATCCTGCATAAAGCGTAATAATTTCATGTCCCTTGGGTGTTAGATCCTGCCATTCGCTTCAAGAGGGACCTACGAAAAGTTCAGGATGTTAAACTATAAAAAACAAACAATTTATATACTATGTCTGCCATATCTATCAGCCAAATATAATATTCCTCTCGGCCAATGGGTTGTCAGAAGCCTTCTGCTTGGATCCAGAGGTACGTTGCCGAAGTACACAGCCACTGTCCTTCAAAATTAAAAACATCTTTTTTTTTTTACAACATAGAGAAAATAATACCGCTCATAAGAGAACTTACATTTATACCTGAAATCGTAATCTCCTTCTGATAGATTCTCCAGAAAAACTATTATTTCATTATTTTAACTACACTGAAGGATGGATGATTTATTTTTTAATAAATCTCACTACTCCGGGATTATTTGTGCAAGTATAACTTTGGCAACACCATAATTTATCTTGTCAGTTTTGACGGAGGAGTAAGTAAGTAAGTAAGGAAAGCAAGTATCCGTTCCCCGTTAAAATTCCTACTGAAATAGTATCAGTATCAGAGATTGCCAAACATTATAGAGTTCTTACTCCATGTAACAGAGATAAATTCTATTTCATGTACGTACATCCCTCACAGGTAGAATAAAGCAGTCAGATCAATGTGAACTAAAGCTAAAGGTCCAGATAATATTCCAATATCCATGATTTCTACCTGCATCGACATATTTCTTCCTTCCCTTGTGCATTTATGTAACTTCTCTGTACAGAATGGAGTTTATCCCTTAGAATGAAAGCGTGCCAATGTACGTCCTATGTCCAAAAAGAAAATACCAGCACTCTGTAGTGATTTTAGGCCTATCAACATCCTCTGTGCATTTAGTAAGGCACTAGAAGAAATTCTTCATGAGCAGATATGTGAATATCTGGCTAAATACAACATTCTAAATCCCTACCAATCTGGCTTCAAGAATGGTCATAGTACTACTACTGCTCTGCTGAAAGTTACAAATGATGTACGCGCGGCCACCGATAAGAGGCAGCTACTATCTTACGTCTCTTTGATTTCTCTAAGGCATTTGACTCTGTTAATCATGAGTTGTTTCTTGCTAAGCTGATGTCAATTGGCTTCTCCCAGAGTGCTCTGTAGTGGTTTGAATCATATCTGTCAAATAGATCACAAAGAGTCACGTTCGTTAACGGTCGATTCTCTAGCTGGGAATCAGTAAACTGTGGCGTACCACGAGGATCAGTCCTCGGTCCTTTATGTTTTTCTATTTATATTAATGACATATCTGAAGTCTTTAAAAGCAGTACCTTTCACATGTATTCTGATGACTTACAAGCTTACTTCCAGTTTTGTCCCACTAACCCATCTTCTTGTATAATGCACTTTAACCACGACATCTCTCGATTGATCGAATGGAGCGCAAATCATAACCTCCAGTTAAATGTGGCTATGACCCAGCTTATTTTCATAGGTTATACAAAACTCCTGAAATCTGTTGACCTCAAATCCCTCCCAGCAATAAAAATTCTAGAGACAGATATCCATTATAGTGACACCGTTGACAATCTACGTCTAATTTTCGACAGAACCTTATCCTGGCCTGACCATACGTCAAATGTAATCCGAAAAGTTGTGTCATCCATGCATATTCTGAAACGTAACGTGTCATGTACACCACCTTTCATACGAGAGCTACTTGTTCAATGTCTTATATTCCCAATAATTGACTATGGTTCAGTCGTATACAACGACTTATCTGAAACATTGAACATAAATCTACAGAGGGTACAAAACGCATGTGTTCGTTACGTGACAAATGGCAGGCGTGATGAACACATAACACCCTATTACATTCAGCTACAATGGTTAAAACACCATGAATGTTGGGAAATCTCAGTAGCTGTTGCTATGCACAAAACTCTCAAACTAAAGACACCATCCTACCTTTATATTGCATTTAAGCCTATGGGGTCGGTACGTAACAGAGATAATAGGTTTAAAAAACTACCCTTCAAATTCCCATTCATCGTACCACTAAATTAAACAAATCCTTTATTTGCATGCATCACGTATCTTTAACGTCTTTTATCTTCACCGCTTCGCAAATAATACTAACTGTACCCAACTAAAGCATTTCTAAACATCTATCTTTCTGGAAGAGTACGCAAGAGGCTGAGATCAGGCATTCCTGTATCTAACAATCAGAAATATGTATATTTCGAACAAAATTGTTTTTCTGATTTACCTTCATATTATTTAGATCCATGTAGTCTAAAATAACAAATGGGCTTAATGATTTACTTTCTTACTCATTATATAATGTATGTTTCAATTTTACTGGATTTGGTATCTGTATTTTCACTTTTAAGTTTAATGTTTAGTTTAATATTTTAATATAAAAAATGTAGTTAGTGTATTAATAAACCTGTATTGTATTATACGAAGACGCTGCATAAAAGGGCTTTTCAGCCTCCGTGGCATGTAAATCATCAATAAATTCAATTTAAATAACATTATTCTATATGCCTATACGTTCAAAATATTCCGTTTAATTTCTCCTGTTGTTGATGTAAGTTTGGCGGGAATGTGGAGTAACGGCTTTATAAAGGGAGGAACAAAGTCTACTCACGAATGTGTGAAAATAGACTGGCTGTTTCAGCCACCGTCAACCCCCACCTAATAAAGCATCGCCCCAGTGAGTCAACGCAGTATGTTCACAAGCGATTGACCATCGATCGACAAACAAGGTTACCTAGTTGTTCGCTGAGCCGAGGCAATGATAAAATCTAATTCGAGAGAGGTTATTCATTAGTCGGATATGAATCTGAAACACCTTTCAACCTCATTTCCATCTCAATGAAGCTTCTGGTTTCCGCGTGCTGCTATATAGTAACGGCTATTTTTGGCACTGCTTCAGGCGAACATTGGAAATATCCCCCTGAGCCACCCCCAACTATTAGCGATTCCACACCGAATACTGAATTCACAGTGCTAATCAGAGGAACTCGAGGTCAGTTATGTGATTTCGTGCTTGTAAGGTGATTACATTGACAGAATTTGAATTACATGAGAACATACAGACAAGGATTTCTTCCTAATGATTGTAAAACCTATGGATTAACGCATATATATGTTCCTCCAGTGCAGAGAGCACTGTGCAAATCTAGACATGTTTCACCCATTGCCTTATAACCTAGAACAAATACGGAAGAATCGGTAATTTACGGTTAACAATTTCATAATTATATTAATGGATCCTATTTGCCAACTATCTACAAATATGTAAGCAAACACACCATAATTATGTTAAAGACCTGCAAGCTGACTTCCATAATTGCTATGATAGGACTTAGGTCCCTTGATCTCAACTCTGGAGGATGCACTATTGAAATAAAAACTAGAACGTTCATGGCTCGAATAGTCCATCACGGAGCTCAGCTTCATTTGAAGGGACCACGCTATTACAAAGAACACAAAATTCAACCTAACAAATGATTTATCACCCCCATTGCAGCGTACGCTACCGAAACCAAGAACATAAACAGAGACATAGAGAAAGAGATCTTTGTGAGTATATTGGAGTATCCTCTGGAATGAACATCACACCAACATCTCCATGCTGGACGAATTTGGCATAAATACGAGAGCCCTGAAGCTCATAATCCATAATACAGTAGATATTTCGGCCACATGGCCAAACGAACAGACAGTATAGAGGAGGTAATTGTGAAAGTCACGGTAGGAGGAGGAATCCCGATGGGATGAATGGACCAGCTGCAGCATCTCTTGATACAATCTCTCCACGAGGCGACCCAAATGGCAGCAGACTGGCACATTTGGAAGGATCACGTCAAGAGCACTACGTTAACACGTCAAGGGTAAAGGATCTGGGAGGAGAAGGATGATTCTAATATTGCATACGAAATTAATATTAATATGAAAAGGAGCCCAGTAAACATATTTTCAGGGAATTGGACAATTTTTTATGCAACTTTAGAATGAAAGGGGATGTACTACAAAGATATTTTTAAGTGAATTATTTGGAAGTCAGTTTTTATTGTAAATTATGATTTATATCACATGCCGAATAGGACTTATTAATGACTAGCATATGTTTCTAACGATTAAAAGGTAAGAGGTATAGAACTAAATGAGGTCAAAGCACTAGTTGCAAGTAGAGGATTGTGGTGACGTTTAGTTAATTCATGGACGCTTGCAGACTGAAGTCTGAACGGCGTAACGGTCTATAATGTAAATATATGTATGCATATTATATGTTATGAGGAATTATTATCCGAAAATCTGAAGATTCTCATGGCATAGATTCTTTGACGATGCAATCCACTTAACAGAAGTATGCTGGATTATTGATCTAGAACTTGCATTCTTTTCTTTATTCCTTCAATAAAATTCAACGATATTTGTATAAAGTTCTGTGCTGTACGAAATTGAAGCTGTTATCATATAATGAAGGAGTTTTCTTATATATTCTTGTTGAAAGAATTTCAATAACTAACATTGTACAGTATATAACTTATTCAACAGTCATTTCTACATTAGATATTTAACATATTCGCAGGTTTCTGTCGGGAATTTCGACGTCAAATTTGTTTGATTGCATTGAGGAGATAGTGGGTTCAAACTCCACTATCGGCAAGCTCTGAAGATTACATTTTCGTGGTTTTCCACTTTCATACTAGGAAAATGCTGGGGTTGTACCTTAGTTAAAGCCACAGTCACTTCATTTCCGCTCCTTGCGCTTTTCTAACCCATTGTCGCAATAATATCTATCTGCGTAATTGTAAAGCAATCGATTTAGGAAGTATTCATAACTATGGCAGTTCCCCGGGCCCCGTTTCCTACTGCCAGTCAGAGTGGACTTGGGGAAAGGTCATTACAATGCAGACCGTTTGCCTGCTGACAGCGGCAATCGAGTTGGTTGTTTTCATAATGGCAAGCCCCCTCGCTTGCTATTTTTTCTTCTTTTGCTATCGGCTTTACGTCACACCGATACATATAGGTCTTATGGCGACTCTGTGATAGGAGAGGCCTAGGAGTAGGAAGGAAGCGGCCGTGGCCTTCGTTAAGGTGTGAAAATGGGAAACCACAGAAAACCATCTTCAGGGCTGCCGACACTGGGATTCGAACCCACTATCTCCTCAATGCAATCAAACAAATTTGACGACGAAATCCCCGACGGAAACCTACGAATATATTAAATATCTAATATAGACATGACTGTTGAATAATGTATATACTGTCTATTGTGGGTTATATGACATACGAACACAAATGAATTTCTTACTGTAGGGAGTGTGGAAGACTAGCAAATGTATCCGTGCTTCGCTGCGGTATTCTACATTGTATTCGAATATCGAAGTAAATACTGTACATACAGTAAATGAGATTGTTTTAAAATGGAATGTCTCTTAGCGTTATCCGAGAAACAGCATAGGGAGGTTCCCAATACGGTGTTTCCAATGTAAAGTGCTTGTTACGGATTTGTCATGATAATGGCAGGCTCACTTGCCTGCTGCCATTCCCAATCGAGTTGGGAAGCTTTCATTACAATTGCAGCCCCCATCGCCTACTGCGCTGTTACAATCGATTTGGGAGTTTTCGTTACAATGGCAGGCCCCCTTTCCTACTTCCAGACAGATTACACTTTTCATTAGAATGTTTGGCAACTTCCATACTACCAGTCGAAATTGAGTTGTGCAGTTATAATTATAATGCCAGGCCCCTTTTCTTACTGCCAGCCAGCTTACTACTAGTCACAACAAGTTGGTGAGTTTCCATCAACATAGCAGGCCACTATGCCTAATACCAGTCACATTTTAGAAGGATACATTTGATTATAAGGGCGGGTACCCTTGCCTACAGCCAAACACAATCGGGTAGGGGACTTTTAAACAACAATGCATGCTCCCTTGCCTTCTGCAAGTCAAATCGAGAAGTGAATTATTCACTTACTAATGCAAGTTACACAGGTGTTGGAAAAGGACCCATTACTACTGCCAGTCGAAGTCGGTGTGGGGAGTACTGATTACAATAGCAGACACACCCTTTCTCGATCGCTACAACACGACATCAGTGAATATATATAGGTCTACATACGAAAGTATATGCATGCTAAAAATATTGCAGACCTTCATTTACAGATTGACTGATGCAAAACGGTACGTCATATCGACAAAGGATTGTACCACAAGACGTCAGATTTAGCGGCCTAAATGGCTGGTCGTATGATATCTGATCCATTCATGGGTCAGATTGAGTTAGAAACGTTGAATAGGATAAAAGATTTGTAAGATGATCTCACATTGCATTACTTTTCAGATAATTATGTGACAGCTACATACATAACATTTGACTCACATATGGCTACTGGGTGGGCCAATTTTCGTGTAGGGTTTGATGATTCTATCTTTCTTATAAGTGATTGAAAGTATGAATTATGCATGTGAAAAGTTTACTTATTTTAAATTTAGTTAACATCGAGAAATAGACAAAAATCAAACGTAAAATGGATACAGATACAACAAAAAGTCATAAGACCAAGGTTGTAGATCACTCCAAATTGAACGGAGATTGTGTCTTCCCTTATGTGATAGGACTTCGCGAAGATTTCCTCCATATTTCGATATTCTTCGGGGAAAGAAGTGAAAAATTTAAAGCTCTTGGAAATGTTCTGTCCGTCACAGGCTAAAACGTATAATTTTGCCAAATTTCTGTTTTCTTGTTCGTCTGGCAGATTATGCCGCAATGTGTGTTTTGAGCGAGGAGGGTTAAAATTAGGATTTTCAGGAAACTAAACCAAAAAATTATGCAGATGGTTGTTATTATTACCCCTTAAACAAGTAGCTGTGCGAACGTTTCGCTAAAATAGTCAATGTACAGGCACACAGTCGTTAGGATTTTACTTATATAGATAGATAAGGAATCTGCTCCACGTACAACACCTTTTGGTCTATGTCTCCTGGACTTACCCTGCAAAGCGGACCATTCATGATATCTCCTTTATTAATATTTCTGTCGAAAAAATACACATGAAAAATGTTTTAGAAATGGATTTCCAACAAATTTGGTCGATTTCCAGTCAGGTTGGTCATGTACTGTATATATTGTGGAAGAGTAAATTCACCATTTCGGTTCCCTAAAAACCGCCAGTCCATTCCAGGAACAGGAAATGTTATTGACCTTTAAAATCTACCTTTGGAAAGGTGGATGCTAAATATAAAGTTTGGTTCAAATACCTTCAATAGTTTTCAAGTTGTAAGAAATAGGCTCAACACGCGCCCGTTCTTAAGTTAAGTCCGGTTAATGATATCTCCCTTATAAATCCTCTTACGGAAATGATGCACATGAGAAAAAAGGTTTGATGTGCAAGTAGGGCAGCATCCTGCTTCATGAATTTATCGAGCTCAGAGCACTTTAATCAAGCCTCGGAACTATGGGAGTAATGGAGTCCCACTCCCATTTGACAGGCGAGGGACTCCTTGGAAACAACTTGGCGAACAAATGGAATTCGATGGGGAGCTATCAATATTAATGGGGCTTATGGAAGAAAGAAGGTAGAACTGGCTGAGTCAGCAAAGAGGATGCATCTGGATGTGCTAGGAGTAAGTAATATTCGGGTAAGGGGAGATGATGAGAAAGAGATAGGATATTATAAAGTGTACTTGACGGGTGTTAGAAAGGGAAGGGCAGAGTCTGGGGTAGGGCTCTTTATCAGGAATACCATTGCACGCAACATAGTTTCTGTTAGGCACGTAAATGAGCGAATGATGTGGGTAGATTTGTCAGTGGGAGGAATTAGGACAAGAATTGTGTCCGTGTATTCACCATGTGAGGGTGCAGATGAGGATGACGTTGACAAGTTTCATGAAGCATTGAGTGACATCGTGGTCAGGGTCAACAGCAAGGATAGAATAGTGCTAATGGGCGATTTCAATGCGAGAGTTGGGAATAGAACTGAAGGATACGAAAGGGTGATTGGTAAATGTGGGGAAGATATGGAAGCTAATGGGAATGGGAAGCGTTTGCTGGACTTCTGTGCTAGTATGGGTTTAGCTGTTACGAATACATTCTTCAAGCATAAGGTTATTCACCGCTACACATGGGAGGCTAGGGGTACCAGATCCATAATAGACTATAACTTAACAGACTTTGAATTCAGGAAATCTGTTAGGAATGTACGAGTTTTTCGTGGATTTTTCGATGATACAGACCACTATCTGATCTGTAGTGAACTAAGTATTTCTAGGCCTAGGATGGAGAAAGTGAAATCTGTCTGCAAACGAATAAGGGTAGAAAATCTCCAGGACGAGGAAATTAGACAGAAGTACATGGATATGATTAGTGAGAAGTTTCGAACAGTAGACAGTAAGCAGGTTCAGGATATAGAAAGTGAATGGGTGGCATACAGGGATGCTGTAGTGAAAACAGCAAGGGAATGCCTATGAACAACTGTGTGTAAAGATGGGAAAAGGCGAACATCTTGGTGTAATGATGAAGTGAGAGCCGCCTGTAAACGTAAAAAGAAGGCTTATCAGAAATGGCTCCAAACAAGGGCCGAGGCAGACAGGGATTTGTACGTAGATGAAAGAAACAGGGCGAAACAAATAGTTGTTGAATCCAAAAAGAAGTCATGGGAAGATTTTGGTAATGACCTGGAAAGGCTAGGTAAAGCAGCAGGGAAACCTTTCTGGACAGTAATAAAGAATCTTGGGAAGGGAGGGAAAAAGGAAATGAACAGTGTTTTGACTAATTCAGGTGAACTCATAATAGATCCCAGGGAATCACTGGAGAGGTGGAGGGAATATTTTGAACATCTTCTCAATGTAAAAGGAAATCATCATGGTGGTGTTGCAAACAGCCAGGCTCATGGGGAGGAGGAGAATGATGTTGGTGAAATTATGCTTGAGGAAGTGGAAAGGATAGTAAATAAACTTCATTGTTATAAGGCAGCAGGAATAGATGAAATTAGACCTGAAATGGTGAAGTATACTGGGAAGGCAGGGATGAAATGCCTTCATAGAGTAGTAAAATTAGCGTGGAGTGTTGGTAAGGTACCTTCAGATAGGACAAAAGCAGTAATTGCACCTATCTATAAGCAAGGGAACAGGAAGGATTGCAACAACTATCGAGGTATCTCATTGATTGGTATACCAGGCAAAGTATTCACTGGCATCTTGGAAGGGAGGGTGCGATCAGTCGTTGAGAGGAAGTTAGATCAAAGCCAGTGTGGTTTCAGACCACAGAGAGGCTGTCAGGATTTTCGGTATGCGCCAGGTAATTGAAAAATGCTACGTAGAAGTTGTTTCGTAGATCTAGAGAAAGCATTTGACGGGGTACCGAGGCAAAAGATACTCGCCATACTGGGCGACTATGGAATTAAAGGTAGATTATTAAAATCAATCAAAGGCATTTATGTTGACAATTGGGCTTCAGTGAGAATTGATGGTAGAATGAGTTCTTGGTTCAGGGTACTTACAGGAGTTAGACAAGGCTGTAATCTTTCACCTTTGCTGTTTGTAGTTTACATGGATCATATGCTGAAAGGTATAAAATGGCAGGGAGGGATTCAGTTAGGTGGAAATGTAGTAAGCAGCCTGGCCTATGCTGACGACTTGGTCTTAATGGCAGACTGTGCCGAAAGCCTGCAGTCTAACATCTTGGAACTTGAAAATAGGTGCAATGAGTATGGTATGAAAATTAGCCTCTCGAAGACTAAATTGATGTCAGTAGGTAAGAAATTCAAAAGAACTGAATGTCACATTGGCGATACAAAGCTAGAACAGGTCGATAATTTCAAGTATTTAGGTTGTGTGTTCTCCCAGGATGGTAATATTGTAAGTGAGATTGAATCAAGGTGTAGTAAAGCTAATGCAGTGAGCTCGCAGTTGCGATCAGCAGTATTCTGTAAGAAGGAAGTCAGCTCCCAGACGAAACTATCTTTACATCGGTCTGTTTTCAGACCAACTTTGCTTTACGGGAGCGAAAGCTGGGTGGACTCAGGATATCTTATTCATAAGTTAGAAGTAACAGACATGAAAGTAGCAAGAATGATTGTTGGGACAAACAGGTGGGAACAATGACAGGAGGGTACTCGGAATGAGGAGATAAATGCTAATTTAGGAATGAGCTCGATGGATGAAGCTGTACGCATAAACCGGCTTCGGTGGTGGGGTCATGTGAGGCGAATGGAGGAGGATAGGTTACCTAGGAGAATAATGGACTCTGTTATGGAGGGTAAGAGAAGTAGAGGGAGACCAAGACGACGATGGTTAGACTCTGTTTCTAACGATTTAAAGAATAGAAGTATAGAACTAAATGAGGCCACAACTCTAGTTGCAAATCGAGGATTGTGGCGACGTTTAGTATATTCTCAGAGGCTTGCAGACTGAGCGCTGAAAGGCATAACAGGCTATAATGATAATGTATGTATGTATGTATGTATGTATGTATGTATGTATGTATGTATGTATGTATGTATGTAAGGCAGGTAGATTTCTATTAAGTTTGGTTGTGTATATTTTGTGGGAGTGCAAAATCATGGTTTCGGTTTCGTATAAACCCCCTAGTCATTTCATGGATTTAGAAACAATATTTGCCCTGAAACCTACCCAAGGACAGGTGGATTCTAAATATGAATTTTGGTGGAAATATATCTAGTAGTTTCCAAGTTATAGACAAACAGACAAACAGACAAACAGAAAAACAGACACCAAAGCTAAAAATATGGAGATGGTCATTATTACACCTGAAACGGATAACCGTACAGCAATGTCGCCAAAATAATGTACTGACACACTCTAGAAGTGCAGACCTTTATTTCGAGAGTTACTGCTTGGAAACTCTGCGACATATCTGCAAACGGACCTCACCATCAGACGCCTCTTTCAGTGTTCTACATGGTTGGTCCTATGACATCTTCTCGTATCTCCTATATTTATGGGTTAGATTGAGTTAGAATCATTGGGTGTGAAATTTTGTACAGTTTTCGCATACTACTTTATATTTGTGATACTCATGTGACAGATAGAATCATAAAGTTTTGCTATCACATTGCCACTGGTCATGCCAATGTGCGTGCCGAATGTTATGAATCTTTCCTATATATTCTCTTTTTTTTTTGCTAGGGGCTTTACTTCGCGCCGACACAGATAGGTCTTATGGCGACGATGGGATAGGAAAAGCCTAGGAGTTGGAAGGAATCGGCCGTGGCCTTAATTAAGGTACAGCCCCAGCATTTGCCTGGTGTGAAAATTGGAAACCACAGAAAACCATTTCAGGGCTGCCGATTATGGGATTCGAACCTACTATCTCCCGGATGCAAGCTCACAGCCGCGCGCCTCTACGCGCACGGCCAACTCGCCCGGTTACCTTTCCTATAAGTGTGCTAAATTAATGTTAACATATACGTGTTAAAGTACAAAATTAACTTGAAATCGAGAAATACAGCTCTATTTAACGTATTAAGAATAGAAATACGATAAAACGTCATAGGACCAACGTTGTAGATCTCTCCAAAATGAAAGCCGATTGTGCTTTCTGATTTGTAACAAGACTTACAGATTAGCCACCAATTATCCCGAAACGAAGGTGCGGACCATCGTTAAACTGCATCCATATTTCGATATATTCCGGGGCCAAAAGTTATACATTTGCATAGCATAGAAAATTTCCTCAAAGGAAAGAGTGTAAAGCTTTCGGGATTAGCACTCGCATACATACGGTGTAATTAAGGAAGAGAATAATTCAGTAGAGAAAGTTGAAATTAGTAGAAAATGGATTAAAACTGAGGACAGCCGGATGACGACAAATATGTAAATACCAAGTGAATGTATTGGAAAATCAAATGCCCCTCAAAAAATTATGCTGGTGTGAGTTATGGATATAAGAAAGAGGTAACGGAGGAGAAATTTTGGCGCAGGCATTCTTAGGTCGACAGATAAGATGACTAATGGTGTTATTACTTAAGCTATTCGAGGACGGTTATAAACTCCAACGATATTCCGCCAATATCCCGCAGAATGGCCGATTGACGCCCTCTCTTTCCTTCTACCCAAGGAACAACCATGAATTTAACGGTACGATGTGGAAAATGGCAATACGTTACTTCCCTGCTGGCAAGCACTCAGAGACGTTGCCATGGTAACCTGTAGGTTCGTTGTCGGTCTATCGGTTACACACTCAGACCATGATACCCGCAGAATATAGTAAATTTCCCCGTCATTTGAATAGTAAGGTAAATTATGAACATAACGAAAGTTGTTTATAATGAAGAGACGTTTCACGTACGGTCCACGGAGTTTACAAGAAATCACTAGTATAAGAGAAAATGGAGGAAAACCCTTCTGGTTTTCCTATAAATCCCCGTCTAATCAAAGGTTTTTAAATGAAATACATATAGAAAACTTCCTCGGGGTGATTATACTCCAAATGTGAAGTTTGGTTGAAATCTATCCAGCCGTTTTGCCGTGATGGTGGAACAGACAAACAAACAAACAAACAAACAAACAAACAAACAAACAAACAAACAAACAAACAGACACGAAAGGTAAAAACCACCGATTCGGTCTTGAGTTGACCTAAAACGGATAAATATCTGAAAAATTGGCAAAAAAAGGAAATTACAGACAGCGGACCTCCTACAAATTTATTTATAAGATATAGAGCAGGATATTTTGTAAGCGTGGTTCAATCCCGAATTCCGAGCTTGTTATTGAGAAACGAACGCATTTTTCGTCACATCATCACCAACATTTCTATCGAACGAGTTGGCCGTGCGGTTAGGGTCGCGTAGCTGTGAGCTTGCATTCGGGGATCGTTTTCCGTGCTTTCCCATTCACACACCAAGCAAATGCTGGGTCTATGGGGCTGCAATTCAATTATGGCCACGGACGCTACCTTCGCAATCCTAGCCCTTTCCGTATGTATCCTAGAGTAATTGTCTTTGGGTTTGGAATTTGACTCTCTTAGAGGACAATTTTTAACATGGCACACTGTATATGTCATCTCACACTGTCAATCTATAGTTATAGGTTATTCACTAGGACTACTTATCCTTCAAACCAACGACTCCTCAATGTTCAAGAAGTGAAGTACTTTTGTTGGGTAAAAGGCAAGAGAGGCGTCAATTGGCCTATCTGCGTGATATTGGCGGAATATCGTTGGAGGATAAAACCGCTCTCGAATAAATTAAATAATAACACCATTAGTCATCTTCTTATCTATTTACCTAAGAATCACTGCGCCTTAATTTCTCCTCTGCTACCGCTTTATTATATTCATAATCCATTTTCTATTAATTTCAACTTTCTTAACTGTATTATTTTCTTCCTTAATTACTCCGTATGTAAGCGAGTGCTAGAATCTGCTAGATATATTTCCACCAAACTTCATATTTAGAATATTGTATCTAAATCCCTGAACTGACTGGGGGTTTATACGAAACCGAAACCGTGATTTTGCACTCCCACAAAATATACACAATCAAACTTAATAGAAATCTACCTGCCTTAATGAAAATTAATTTCTAAACCTTTTTTTCTCATGTGCATCATTTACATACGAGGATTAATAAGGGAGATATTATTAACGGACCGTTTTCCGGTACAAGTCCCATCGGACTTAAGTCAAGAGCGAGTGTGTGTAAAGCGTATTTCTTTCAACTTGAAAGCTACTGAAGATATTCGAACCAACTTTATATTTAACATCCACATGTCCAAAGGTAGGTTTTAAAGGTCAATAACATTTCATGTTCCCGGAATGAACTGGGGTTTTATAGGGAACCGGAATGGAGATTTTACTCTTCCACAATATATAAAGTACAAGACCAACCCGAATGAAGATCGACCAAACTTGATGGAAATCCAATTCCAATTTTTTTCTCATGTGCATTCCTCAACAGGAGGATTAATAAGGGAGATATCATGAATGGTCAGTTATGCAGATTAAGTCCAGCGGACATAGCCCAAAAGGTGTTGTATGTGGAGCAGATTCCTTATCTATCTATATAAATAAAATCGTAACGACTGTGTGCCTCTACATTGAATATTTTGGCGAAATTTTCTCACAGCTACCCATTTAAGGGGTAATAATGACCATCTGCATATTTTTTGGTTTAGTTCCCTGAAAGTCCAAATTTTTACCCTCCTCGCCCAAAATCCAGATTGTGGCATAATCTGCCAGACCCAAAAGAATATTGAAATTTGACAATATTATACGTTTTAGCCTGTAACGGACGGAAAATTTCCAAGATCTTTAAATTTTTCACTTTTTATTCCCGAAGAATATCAAAAAATGGAGGCAATTTTAATGATGGTGCAGACCTTCGGGAAGTCCTATCACATAACGGATTGCAAAATCTCCGTTCAATTTGGAATTATCTACAACCTTGGTCTTATGACTTTTTGTCGTATCTGTATCCCTTTTACGTTTGATTTTTCTCTATTAATCGATGTTAAGTAAATTTGGACTTTTCACATGCATAATTCATACTTTCAATCACTTATAGGAAATATAGAATCGTCAAACTCTTCACGAAATTTGGCCCACCCAGTAGCCATACGTGAGCCAAATGCTATGTATGTAGCTGTCACCTAATTATCCAAAACGTAATGCAATGTGAGATAATCCTATAAAAACTTTACGCTGTTCAACGTTCCTAACTCAATCTGACCCAGGAATAGATGAGTTATCATAGGACCAGCCATTTAGGCCACTAAATCCGGCGTCTTATGGTACAATCCTTTATCGATATGACGTACTTTTAGCAGCAGTTAATCTGTAAATGGTCTGCAATATTGTAAACACGCATATAATTTCGTATGTCGATCTATATATATATTCATTGTATATCAAATCAAAATCTCTTTATATATATATATATATATATATATATTCATTGTATATCAAATCAAAATCTCTTTATTTGCAAATGAGGTGTCTACTTCGGTGGCAAATGGTACACTAAAATACATTATTGTCAAGCACTAAATTTTAAATTAACAAGAGACGAAGAAAATTTTCCTAGAATACAATATTATACAATTTACGCTAATAATTTGTTCTATTAAACACACACATCATCCTTAATAAATTTATATTGTTTACAAAATTCTACTTATAATATCTTACAAACATACTCAACTCATATACAGTATGTGAAATTACTTCTAATAATAATATACAACTGGTATAAGATTAAAATTAACATTGAATTTATTTACATATTTATATTTTACCATTTTGGAACCTAAGTAGCATAACGACCTGCTGCGTCTTAACCAGAGCCCCCTTTTGCCACCACTTTTCAGAGTTCCTGAAGGGCCTTCACAGCTACCGTAGCGGTCCCAGGGCCCTCGAAGTCCCCACTGTACTTCACCCCTACAGGCAGTCCCCTACTTGGGCTGTCCAAACTCCATAGACCAGGGGATGGAATTAATTTAATCACACACATTTTTTACAATATCCTGCACTGGTCGAATGCCCTCTGATATTTCATTTATTTTCTCTGTTGTTTATTCTCTTCTTGAATATCTGTACAGATTTTGGAAAAGGATCAAACACTACCCCTGGTAAACTGTTCCACTCCTTCACGCCCTTCCCAATGAATGAAAATTTACCCCAATCGTTTCTGCTAAAATTCCTTCTAATTTTGTACTTGTGGTCAGTTCTACCAATATAATTATTTTCCAACTGAAGCCTCTCACGGATATCTCTCCATGCTTCTTCTCCTGTATAGGCTCTATATAATCCTATAAGTCTAGTTTTCTCCCTTCTCTTACTTAAAGTTTCCCAACCAAGTTCCTTTAACATTTCTGATACACCACTCTTTCTCCTGAAATCCCCTGTTACAAACCTTGCTGCTTTCCTCTGCACACCATCTAGTTCTTTTATTAGGTATTCTTGGTGAGGATCCCAAACACTGTTTGCATATTCCAATAATGGACGAACCATACTTAGGTAACTTTTTTCTTTTAATTCTTTGTTGCATCCTTTAAGTAGCCTCATTATGACATGTAACGATCTGTATGCTTTCCCAACAATGTCATCAACATGACCCTTCCAGTGCAAATTACTTTCAAATCTCACACCTAAGTATTTGCACTTGCCATCTGTAGGGATAACTACCTCATCCAAAGTATATTCAAATTCAGTTTTAAAGCTCCTGTTTGTAAATGTTGTAACAGTTGATTTGTCTCCATTAATCTTCATATTATTTTCTTCAACCCATTCTTGGATACTCTCAAGGTCCCTTTGTAATTCTGAGCAATCCTCAATGTTATTTACTTCTCTATAAACAATTATGTCATCTGCATACAATCTTATTTTCGGTGTTATATTGTTCCCTAAATCATTTGCGTATATTAAGAAAAGTAACGGACCGATTATACTACCCTGTGCAATTCCCTTCCAAACTTTCTCTTCCTGTGATATATTGTTTCCTACTTTGACTTTCTGAACCCTTGAATTTAGAAATGTTCTTATCCAACGTATAACCCTTACGTCGATTTGTAGCGATCGATAAAGGGTCTGTCTGCTATTGTAATCAGTACTCCTCACACCGAGTTTGACTGGCAGTAGAAATGGGGTCCTTCTCCAACTCCTGTGTAACTGGCATTAGTAAGGAAGTCCTACCATTGTAATGAATAATTCACTTCTCGATTTGACATGCAGAAGGCAAGGGAGCATACAGTTTTGTTTAAAACTCCCCTACCCGATTGTGTTTGTTAGTAGGTAAGGGTGCCCGCAATTATAAACAAATATTCTCATCTAAAATGTGACTGGCATTAGGCATAGTGGCCTGATATTTTGATGGAAACTCACCAAATTGGTGTGACTGGCAGTAAGCTGGCTGCCGGTAGGAAAAGGGGCCTGACATTATAATGATAACTGCACAACCCATTTCGACTGATTGTAGTGTAGTTGCCTGCCATTATAATAGAAACTCTTCAACTGTTATCTGTCTGAAAGTAGGAAAGGGGGCTGCCATTGTAACGAAGACTCCCCAAATCGATTGTGACCGCGTAGTAGTCAATGGTGCCTGCAATTATATGTAAACTTCCCAACTCGATTGTGAATGGCAGTAGGCAAGTGAGCCTGCCGTTATATCACAAATCCGTAACAAACACTTTACATTGGAAACAACGTACGGGGAACTCCCCATGCTGTTTCTCGGATAACGATTTTAAAACAATCTCATTTACTGCATGTACAGTATTTACGTCGATATTCGAATACAATGTAGAATACCGTAGGGAAGCACGGGTACATTTGCTAGTAATTTCATAAACATCTGGCGGAAATATTGAGAAACAACAAGAAACGAGTATATTCAGGCTTTTAAATTAGATACCGATCAATGAGCGACATTCCCTAGTATACTCGGGATTTTATTTTATATAAATATATAAAACCCCGAGTATACTCGGGCTTTCATGTTAAGAGGTTAAGAGACCCACCTGCACCTTCAGGGGATAAATGAAAACATTTTGGTAGTAATTTTAATTCATCTGATGTTCCAATGAAAAGAAGACTAGCCGGGCTGAGTGGCTCAGACGGTTAAGGCGCTGGCCTTCTAACCCCAACTTGGCAGGTTCGATCCTGGCTCAGTCCGGTGGTATTTGAAGGTGCTCAAATACGACAGCCCCGTGTCGGTAGATTTACTGGCACGTAAAAGAACTCCTGCGGGACTAAATTCCGGCACCTCGGTGACTCAGAAAATCGTAAAAGAGCAGTTAGTGGGACGTAAAGCAAATAACATTATTATTATTATAAAAAAGAAGACTAAAAAAAATTATTTGAACTGTGGTGTCAGGTATTCTTCGGCTGATGTGTTCATGACACTTTCAGATAAATTAATTCATGTAGTAAATGTACATTTATTAATTTAAAAATAATAAATGATGTCTTCTATGCACAGCTCCGTTGTGCAGGGGTAGCTTAAGCAGAGGCCCCAAGTTCACTTTACGGCCAGTCTATCTACTTTATTTCTGAAATGAGGTCGGGATTTGGTCAACTGAGGAGCTACTTAATGTGAGAGGTCAAGAAAATAAAGCATTAGGCTGAGAATGTCACGCTGACCACACGGACTTTTGCCAACTGCAGGCCATCCGGTTGGGCAGCAACCGTCTTTGCAGGCCAAAACCCTACCGTTCTATTGGTGTCATAGCTTTGTTAATCTCTTTTAATGAACAGCATCATTGGTTAATTCACCAGTGGAAAAATATAATTATTTTCATTATTTACGCTTATTTTTGTGTTCTTTGAATAATTGTTCTCAACTGAATTATCTGACCTTAATAATGCCGAAATGTTAGGTTGTACCTGCATTTATTGAAAATCTACTGAAACATTTATTTTCTATCATACATTTATTTTTCTCTTTCATCATCTCTGTTCTCTGCTATGACTATTCCTTAGTACAGTGAATTCTACTGATACAATATTGTAAAAATAATTATAATTTTTGAACTTTAAAAGTGCCATTTGCTTTTTCTTAACTGAGTTATACAAGATGAATAAATTAATAAAAATGGTTTACTTGTATTGGCCCACCTGATTATGAAAAGATTTATAACTAAATGACTCCTAAAAACTATACAAGCGATTGTTAATGGGTGAGTTGGTCTGGATATACTCCACGTTTGTTGGAACTTTTCAGTCAGCACTTATGATCATGGAATTTACTCCTCAGGTACGTACTGGCAACGAAACACAAGACAAACGTTTATTTCTTCTGCTGAAATATTTACATTGAAATCGCCAAGGTTAGACGCCATAATGACAAAAGAATGAATTGCTCTCGTTCATGATGAGGTGAATAAAATTAGATTAGCTGTTTTTGAATGCCTGTGCTGTTCTATAACATCCATCACGAACAGAATGTATACACTGGAGAAAACAGACGAACAAATGGTCGCAGCTGACATGACGACTACGTCTAGTCCCAGAGGCGCATACATCTCGGAGGAAAGCACCACGGTACTTATTATGCAGCAGAAATCTCCAGCCACACGAGAGTTATAAATTACGTTGTCCTGCTTTGAAATGTAAAACTCGTAAGTTTATTTCAGAACTATGAATTATGACGAGAACATTTGTCAATATCATGGACCATTCGTCAGAGAATTGGTCTGATTGACATTTGTAACAAGGGACTCTCCGATGCGTTTGAATTGGTGATGAAATGTTGATGGACTTCCCGTTACAACACCACTCAATAATGTGTATTAAAGTAACGCGTTTAATGGGTTTTATATAGCAGTAATGTCGTACGATTGAGTTTTAGGGTCATGAAATATTTTAATTATCATTTTTTGATAGTAATCAAGGATCTTGACGGGGAAACGTAACACTCCTACTCTTTTGCTGAAGATGTCTCACTGCGAACGACCTACAACAGCTCCCGCCAAGAGACAGCGTAAGACGTGGCAATGCGTATTGCAACTTTCAACGATATCGCTTTACTTTAACTGCCATTGTACTGTGGATTAAATGATGGGGACTCTTGTAAGCATCAATGTGGTGATATAAGGAGAGATCTTCATTAGGGCAATCACATTAGTGTTCAAAATATGGGTTACAGATCTCTTCATTTGGTTAAGAGGGCGTGATGGCGTATAAATAACATGAAAAACCCCAATTGTAGTATGGCTCCTGTGTATGGGACTCTCATCAGGAATACTTCGTTAGAGAACTGTAAAAGATAGAAAGATAAACAGCACGATTTGTTTTGGGTGATGTCCGATAAACGAGTAGGGTACGAATGTGTTTCAATTTTGGGCCGAGAAAACTTGGGAGTAAAGAGACGAACTGGTCAGCTAAGCGGTATGTTCTTAGCTGTCAGTGGAGAGATGGCGTGGGATAACATTAGTAGACGAAAGAGGTTGTGTAGAGGTTTCGAAAGATGAAAGGAAAATTGAAACTGAAGAGAGAAAATTGTTTAAAATATTCGCTTTCAGGAACAAAATTAGAGACTGAAATAATTTACCAAGGGAGATGTTCTATAAATTTTAAACTTTTCTTTATTTAACGAAAGATAAACTATTGCTAGAGGATCTGCCACCTAGGGGAAAACTATAAATTCACATTTGTGGTAAGTACATGAAAATGAATGAAAGTCCTCATGCATGGGATGCATTTTACAACAAAACCGTATAAGTGCTAATGTCTATTGAATGAGATGAAATACAGCGTGTGTATCAGAAAGAGGTATCAAATGTTGGAAATGAACATTGATGATCACTTCCATGAACGTTTGTGCAATGTGCATAGAAATGTGTATTGAAATGAAATGTGCATTTCCGAGACAAGCGATGAAAGTCGTGAAGATACCTGGAAAGGTAGATAATATGAAACTGGAATAAGTGGACCATTTCAAATTCTTAGGACAAACTTACTCCTATGATGACTATACAGAGTGTCCTTGAAAAAGGTTCCTATATTTAGAGCCCTGCACGGATGCGGATATACGTTATGCTGTATACAAAGAGACTTGAGACCATAAAGCCATAAGCCTAACTGGCTCCAGTCCACAATTAATGGAAGGAAGGAACAACAACGGTCAATAGTTGTCGCAAGAGAAATGAAATGGCGTATGGCTTTTAGTGCAGGGAGTGTCCGAGGACAAGTTCAGCCGCCAGATGCAGGTCTTTGGATTTGACCCCCGCAGGCGACCTGCGCGTCGTGATGAGGACGAACTGATAATGAAGATGACACATACTCCCATCCCCCGTGCCAGGGAATTTAACCAATTATGGTTAAAATTCCCAACCCTGCCGGGAATCGAACCCGATACCCCAGTAATCAAAGGCCAGCACGCTAACCATTTAGCCATGGAGCTGGACTGTCTCAAGAGAAAATTCCTCATAAACCTGCGACTGTAGGGGGTCCGGTGCCAGACATCAGCCCTATTGTGTTAACAAACCTATCCGTTTCAATACCTTGAGTGTAGTATACTGTAGTTAAATATGTACAATATCCGTGGATAACCTATTCGTGGATGCGGGATGTGGGTGCGTATGAAGGAAGTCGAATACGGAGCGGATGAGGATTATATTTTGTATATTCACACAGGGCTCTACCTATATTTACGGAGGTAACGTAAGATAAGGTAATGACGTACAGTACATAATATTTACACCATTTGTCTTATCGTTTCTCATTACGATTTCTTCTCTATTCTATTCTTACGTTTGCCTTGTATAAAAAGAAGCAAATATATTCTGGATGCCTTTTCTGGCGCCACCTCTATGTGTACGGATGTATTATTGTGGTGTCTAGCAGTGTGGTGAGATGTATACTTATATACAGTATGTATTAAGTCAAACAGGAGTATTCAGTATGGTGATCAAGATTTGTTTGAGTGTGGTGAAAAGCAAGATCATGGACACATCATCTGTAGAAATCTGCCTAACCATGTAGTATGAAGGATTTGGTGGAACCCGATGACTTTGCCATCTCGACAGTTGAATACTGGTAATAACAGTGTAAATAGAGTAGTTGTAAATATATTGTAGTGATTTAGGACTCGGATAAATAAATAAAAAAACTGTCCAAATGCAATTATTTTCATTGGATGTCTCCTGGATGGCTCTGTGAACAGAATGGAAACTCGAGTTAGGTAGAAGGAGGTGCTAAAGGAAATTTGACTTTTTACACGCTGACTTGAATGATATGACGTGCTATGGATTCCTTCTAATATTCAAAAACCCACCGACCTCGGACAGAATCGATCTCTTGACCTTTATTACAAAAACCTATCATGCTATGTACTTGAGCTCTGTCTCCGCCATTTAGAACCGACTAATGGAACACGAAACGATTGTTAACATTTCGGTTGGCTGGTACAGGACTGGTTCATCGCTTTTCCTTCCTAGAATTACCGGACCAGCTGAAAATCGAACCCATGTCCTTCTAACTGTTAACTCTGTTTCTGGCGAATATCCTACATCTACCACCACGACCAACGGCTAGAGGTATTTGTCAATATCGTGACTGTCATATGTCAAAATATTCCACCTGAACAGTCACAGCCATACTGCCGCGAACGTAGTTTCCCATTTTCACAATAAGCAAATGCTGGGGCTATACCTTAATTAAAG
The DNA here is from genome assembly GCF_040414725.1 of Anabrus simplex. Classification (NCBI taxonomy): domain Eukaryota; kingdom Metazoa; phylum Arthropoda; class Insecta; order Orthoptera; family Tettigoniidae; genus Anabrus; species Anabrus simplex. The sequence continues at coordinate 230,430,598 of NC_090265.1, forward strand.
CCATGGTCGCTTCCTTCCCAATCCTAGCCCTTTCCAATATCTCCGTCGCTTAAAACATTAAATGTGTTAGCGCGACGTTAAGACAATAGCAAAGAATCTTCTTCTTCTTCTTCTTCTTCTTCTTTTGGCACCGCCTTTTCCCCCACCTGTGGGGTCGCGGGTGTGAACTGTGTCTCACCTGTGGATTTGACCCTATTTTTTGGCCGGATGCCCTTCAAGACGCCAACCCTACATATGGAGGGATGTAATCACTATTGTATGTTGCTGTGGTGGTTGGTAGTGTGATATGTTATCTGAATATGATGAGGAGAGTGTTGGGACGGACACATACACCCAGTCCCCGAGCCGGAAGGATTAATCAGCTGCGATTAAAATCCACGACCCGGCCGGGAATCGAACCCAGGACCCTCTGAACCGAAGACCAGTACGCTGACCATTCGGCCAACGAGTCGGACAAAACAAAAAATAAGATATATAAAAAGTATTTAAATTCTGCAAATTATTATTTTCTAATGAAGGACGCCCTTGTGCTGTTTCATACGAACGTAAACCTAGTGTCCCACACGCAGACCCATAGATAAATAATGTGAGATCGGATCACTTGTGATACCGTACATTTGCAGGTATTAATAACGTGTCCATGATTTTATGAGATACAAATGAACAGTATTTTGTTTGTCAATCACTCTGATATCACAAATTTAACCACACACTCTTTTCTCGGCCGGCTGTGAATATACACTCCTCGGCCTATCAAATGCCTGTCATAGACACTTTTAGCCAATAACCCGCTCGCCATGTAATAAACTAGAAATGATAAGAAAAATAATATGCGTCGAATTCAAGGATCCCGGTTTTCAACTCAATAATAGTTCCATTAAGCTTTGGTAACTGCCAATTCCTTCCACTCATTTACTTGTCATGACATTAGACAAGCTCACGATGTATAGTCAATCAGAACTATATCTTAACTGAACAGAAAACCTGATTGTCATTCTATTTGTTTACCTTTATAGCAATGAAGTGGCGATGGATCATCGAGATGCCGTGTAATACCTTGAGGCTGATGATTATGATACTCCCAGTCACTAACTTAAACAAACACATATCATTTTATCACCACAGCTGCTATATGAGGATATTCTGATGTAACATCATTGAGGATGTTTTGAAACCGATGTAACGTTTCGTTTTACCCCACCAGAGAGGAGATAAATCTCATCTTCACAGAGTAACCCACTGTTGAAATTCACTTATTCCTCTTGGAAAAAGCAGCGAATGTGTCCCCAAAGATATTCTGCATTGTACGACATGGAGTTCGGGATAGACTATCATCCACTTATCAAAAATTGACTTACCTCGAACTACTAAAAACTCAAGGAACTGCAATGATATGAAAGTGGAGTACTACTACTAGACAGACTTCAGTTTTATTACACCAAACATTATCTATAACATTTTCTTTGAGTGGGGATTATATCTTCACAGCACGGATTAAGTAGTTTAATTTTAATGTAACTTCAAAATAAACAGAACTGAGAGGAAACCAAAACTTGAATGTTTCAATTGTGGATTAAAACCTTGTACCATCCTATATCCTGAGAGAACTTTACTTCTGTTTTATCAGACAACAGCTATGAAATATGAAAACAGAGATCAACAGGTATTGTAAATGTAATTAAACTTCAGTTTACCTCCAACGGAGCACAGTTTAACGAAATAAAGCCTTGTTTAAATGTTTCACGCTGCTGTGAGCGTCTAGAACTTTCGGTAACTGCTTCATCAACTGAAAGCAAAGAAAGAAAAAAAAGCTACCTGTAACACACTACAATACGTGGCCCACGAGGTATTGTCAAGCAAGTATTATTAGTATTATTGTTATTATTTTTATAATTATATTATTTTTAGAATATGCTTTACGTTGCATCTTATGGCGACGATGGGATAGGAAAGGGCTAAGGGTGACAAGAAGTGACCGTGACCTTAATTAAAGTATAACTCCAGCATTTTCCTGGTGCGAAAATGGGAAACCACGGAAAACCATCTTCAGTGCTGCCTTTATCTCCCGAATGCAAGCACAGCTGTGTGATCCTAACCGCACCGCCAACTCGTTCGGTAGGAATTATTTTAAAACTTGCATCCGCTGTGAAGCACGCCAGAAGCATGTGTACTGTATACAGAGTGTCCTTAAAAAGAAAGTTCCAATATTTACATTGGGGGCCGATGACCTTCCATGTTAGGCCCCTTAAAACAACAAACATCATCATCATCAATATTTACACTGAAGGCAGCACGCAACAAACGAAGGAAAAACGTCTTATAAACATTATTTACAAGCAACATATCTTAGAAGGTCCGCCACTGTGGTGTAGTGGTTAGCGTGATTAGCTGCCACCCCCGGAGGCCCGGGTTCGATTCCCGGCTCTGCCACGAAATTTGAAAAGTGGTACGAGGGCTGGAACGGGGTCCACTCAGCCTCGGGAGGTCAACTGAGTAGAGGTGGGTTCGATTCCCACCTCAGCCATCCTGGAAGTGGTTTTCCGTGGTTTCCCACTTCTCCTCCAGGCGAATGCCGGGATGGTACCTAACTTAAGGCCACGGCCGCTTCCTTCCCTCTTCCTTGCCTATCCCTTCCAATCTTCCCATCCCTCCACAAGGCCCCTGTTCAGCATAGCAGGTGAGGCCGCCTGGGCGAGGTACTGGTCATACTCCCCAGTTGTATGCCCGACCGAGAGTCTGAAGCTCCAGGACACTGCCCTTGAGGCGGTAGAGGTGGGATCCCTCGCTAAGTCCGAGGGAAAAACCGAACCTGGAGGGTAAACAGATGATGATGATGATGATGATGATGATGTCTTAGAAGTTGTGACTATGTTCGTGGTCTGCTGACATCGCTTGTTCGTGGTGTAAAGGATTCCGCTTCCGCAAGGCGTTGGGACAGGGAAGTAAACAACTTTAGAGATGGTGTGCGGGGTGTTTCGCATATAGATTACGTGCCCGTAAGTTGCTTCCATTTCCTTGCCCATTACGGAAGGTCATATTGGCCATTCCCCATGCTGAATAATGGGCCTCCATTTCGTGTCGTCAGGCTAGAGAAAGAGTCCAGAAAACAAATTACAGTACTACAGTGCTACAACAAAACATGCATCATTTGAGCACTCCCACACATCTGACGAAACAGAACTACCTGTTTGCGAGAACAACGCGGTCTGTAGTAGGCAGTAGAATATTGTACGTTGACTAGTGTGTTTCGTTCTTGCTTGGTACTGTACAAATGCACACACGTGATGCACGATGTACTGCATCAATTGTTTACGTACAATGGTTTCGCATTTGTTTCGTGACAGAATGCTCGGAGTGCAACATTTGCCCCCCTAAATAATAGCACCGTAACTCAACACGCTGGTAGGTTTACGAACATCGTTTAGGTAGGAACGTATTTCCATCTTCTGCTGTATACGACCTTCCGTAAATTATTGGAACATCGTGATCATTGATAGTAGTGGTAGCGGATGATAATGTGTTTCTCACCAGTGTTTAGAGGACCTATCCTCCTTCGTTTGTTGCATGCTGCCTCCTTCGTAAATATTGGAATTTTATTCAAGGACAACCTGTAAAAAATCGTTTGATCGCCAAAGAGCACAAACTTGTAAACTAATGCCTAATGTTTTTAATATGGAAATCTCAGAAATTGGCGGAAATGCACCTTAATCGACGTAAGGATATTTTTAATCTACAAATACACTCCATGTTGCGTAACTGTCTGTATCACACTCGCTGTAATAATTTTGCGTATCCTTCTGATTATATATCTATCAATTAACATATAATCACTAAAAAGGTAACGAGGTGACCACTAAAATATTTTCTTCCCTACCCTGATGGGGTGCGGTGGTCTCCTAGAAGACGACGCCCTCTCTAAGGCCAGGAGATGTGTTGCGGTGATTTGAAGTGCGGAGAAGATGAGAGTTGAGAGATGAGTGACCGTGGCCTGTAAGAGGAACTGTCCCGGCATTTGTCTTAGTGACGAAAATGGGAAAGCCTTGGAAAAGCATTCTCAGGACCACCTCCCGAATGCCTAGCTGCAAAGATACTGCAAAGCCGTGGCCATTGCTAGCCAAACCTATTCTGCTCGGTCATAAGGTGCTCTGGAATAGTTGAAAATTTTGGTGATGATCTGACTGTTTCTGGTTGCAGTAGCATAACAGGCTTTGAGCAGGTTAGTTTGATCATGGCGGCCGTGTTCAAATCAGTCAACTTCAACGAACAGTGAGCTCCCGAGCTTAACAAGCAGGTCGCACGAGTTACCCCTCCAAAATGAAGGTTAATATTAAGAGTGCAAACGGATACTGGATTGTAGAAAACGTATGTCCCAATCGTCGAGGACTGGATGATTGTGTTCGTCTTAACTCACATATTAATTGAAATACAACACATCACAGTACCAACTACCACAGAAAAAAAAGCAATAGTGAATACATCCCTCCACCTGGTGTTGGTGTCAGGAAGGGCATCCACCCGTGAAACATATTCAAGTCCTCGAGCCATGGGAATTAACTATAAGCGGTTAAAACTATCGGCTCGGACAGAAATCGAACTGGGAGTCGTCTGAACCTAAGGCCACTACGTTAACCATTCAAGTAAGGACCTGGACTATTATTAATTAGTAGTAGTAGTAATGTCCGGCTCCTTGACTGCATTGTCAGCGTCCCGGCCTTCGGTTCACACAATCCCGGGTTCGCTTTCCGGGCGGATCGGGGATTTGAATCACATCTGGTTAATTTCTGTGATGCGGTGGCTAAGTTGTACTTGTTCCAACTTTCACATCTGCATATAGACTACAGGCAATACTCTACCGACCACCACGGAAACACGCAATAGTGAATATATCCCTCCATACTCGTTGGCTTAGGAAGAGCATCCGGCCGTAAAACGCGGTCAAATCCACCCTGATCTCGCCGGAGTGTGAGAAAACCGGTATAATTTTTTTATTATTATTATTATTATTATTATTATTATTATTATTATTATTATTATTATTATTATTAATGCACGTTTCTTCAGTGTTTGATAGTGTAGTGCATTTTGTGTAGATGAAGAGTAATGTATTTGGACAAACCCAAAGACCAATTCCCCGAGTAAGAGAAAGTAACCAGGTGCAGTTCAAATTTCCGAATTGAACACGCGACTTCCCCAAACGAAGGCATCGACGCTGACCATTCACACAGGGAGCCAGGGAGCATAAAATAATAAATATCATTTGAGAAATATTCATATCCTGACGTCAATCTAATTTCTGCCATACCGAGGTGTAAGATCTACCTTTAGACTAAATGTCTGTACAATCGTGGTGACTGTATACAGGAAATATGTACAAGGACCGCACATTGAATTGTACAGCGTTATTACAAATGGTTCATCGGGTTTTGTCATGTTATAACCCAAAATTAAGAGTTTTACTCTTTCCTGCCAATCGCATAATGAAAGAACACATCTCAAATTTTAATCATCATCATCATCATCTGTTTACCCTCCAGGTTCGGTTTTTCCCTCGGACTTAGCGAGGGATCCCACCTCTACGGCCTCAAGGGCAGTGTCCTGGAGCTTCAGACTCTTGGTCGGGGGATACAACTGGGTAGTATGACCAGTACCTCGCCCAGGCGGCCTCACCTGCTATGCTGAACAGGGGCCTTGTGGAGGGATGGGGAAGATTGGAAGGGATAGGCAAGGAAGGGGGAAGGAAGCGGCCGTGGCCTTAAGGAAGGTACCATCCCGGCATTCGCCTGGAAGAGAAGTGGGAAACCACGGAAAACCACTTCCAGGATGGCTGAGGTGGGAATCGAACCCACCTCTACTCAGTTGACCTCCCGAGGCTGAGTGGACCCCGTTCCAGCCCTCGTACCACTTTTTCAAATCTCGTGGCAGAGCCGGGAATCGAACCCGGGCCTCCGGGGGTGGCAGCTAATCACGCTAACCACTACACCACGGAGGCGGCTCTCAAATTTTAATACAGTACATGTTTGTCCATGCCGCTTTCTATTTGAGACACTAGGTGGCAGCACTAACTCAGTTTATGAAATGGTGGCTTCGTAGTACAAAGCGTTCTGTGGTTTAGAATATGAGTGCAACTCACCCCTTTCTGTCGTGCAACATGAGTTTCGAAGTGCAGAACCCCCAGGCTTCCAAAGCATTCCTCTATGGTGTCTATAATGAGAGTCACAGGTTGTCTCTGCAAACGTAAAATTACCGGACACCAAGTGTTATCGATGAAACTGTGGAAAGAGCTACAGGGATTATCGTATATAGTCCGCCCAGGTCGTGAACTTCCGACGAAATGGAAGATTTTGTGACGATGAGTACAATAGAAACCTGTCGTCTACAGCTAGTGGAACAATTATGGTGGAACTGTAAGGTCAGCCAGTATGTTTCTGCAGTAACGTGGGAGAAATTAAAGGACAACGATTTTGATACTCTCCTGATTTTGAAAAGAAAGCATGTAATTTAAATGGAAGGATATACCGCTACAATGTCCGACTATGGTACTATTCTGTAAACCTGAATGCAATTCTCCCAAACTGACAGTTATGAAAATCCTCAGCCTGTTTGCAATCATTCTACCGGGTCAAGGATGGAACGAATGAAGCCCCCATCTAGTATCGAGGATAGGAATTGTGCCGCCTGACGAATCCTGTCGGACTCCACTGGGGCATAATTAGTGCCTGACAGACGAAGTAAAATGCTATTGGAAAGTTTTTCTGCAATGAATGATGGCAGGGAAAAGCGGAGTACCTGGAGAAAAACCTGTCCCACCTCCGCTTTGTTCAGCACAAATCTCACATCAACTGACCGGAATTTGAACCACGGAACCCAACGGTGAGACGCCGACGCGCTCCCACCTGAGCCACTGAGGCTCCTCTTGACTAGTATACAGGGTGAAGCGTAATTCGCGCACTCGGGCGTCGCAGCGCGACTCCTCACATGCCAGCAATAAAAAAATGTCTCTTACAAAATTTCGTCTTGCGAGTATATCCGGCAGAAAAACGACGTTGAAGAGTAGCAATCTGGCAACACTGTAACCAATTGTATGGTAACTACCTCTGTCAGCAGAAGTTATTCGTACTGTACAGTTGGTGCAGTGGATAGAGTTTTGGGTTAGCATGCAGGAGGTCGAGTGGTCGATCCTGGGTTGAGGCGTATGTTTTTTATTTCGTAAATGTAGTCCAGGTGGTAGGGTATCTGGCATCTTAATCGTCAACAGCGATTGCAGTGGGTCCTCTAGAAACTATTTGCACTTACATACTACGATCCTAGAAACGGACGAACAATCGTTTTTCGTTGGTCAACTTTGAAAGGTGCCCTTTCCACGTCGTGGGCGTGAATTTATTCGCACCACTTCATCTACTAGATGTGAAACCTGTTTTCTTTGTACCCTCCTCCAATGGTCCCATAGATTAGTACCAACTATTAGTCTTGCCTCGTTCAGGTCCATTACATTTCGTTAGGGCCTTACGTTACCAGTAGGCCTAGCAACGTGCTCTGCGAATAATGTCCAAACTCGGTTACAATTTGTATGTGTTATCACCATGGTCCCAATAATTCTGCCTTTCAACATTGCGTCTGGTAACCGCGTGCTCTTTAGTACGTATCTCAGTGCATTATTATTATTATTATTATTATTATTATTATTATTATTATTATTATTATTATTATTATGTTGTAAATGCAGCATGCATGTGACCTCAGAAACGGTGTCTTACTGTATTACAGTAGGTAATGTCAGATGGAAATTAGCAAATAAAAAATGCGCCTCAACCCAGGATTGAACCATCCACCTCCTGCATGCCAACCAAAAACTTTACCCACTGCACCAACTGTACAGCACAACGAACATGTGCTGACAGTGGTAGTTACCCTACATATGGTTACAGTGTTGCCAGATTGCTACCCTTCAACGTCCGGTTTCTACCGGATATACTCGCAAGACGAAATTTTGTAAGAGACATTTTTTTATTGCTGGCATGTGAGGAATCGCACTGCGACGCCCGAGTGCGCGAATTATGCTTCACCCTGTATAATACCTACATAATTTTCGGTTGTAGATATTACCGCAACTGAAAGATGCTTCCAACAAATGCATACTCCAAGATGAGGCTCAATCTCATACATAATTTTGTGATATTCAAACGCGATACAAAGTTTACTATCCCCAAAAGAGTCTCATAAGGAATCGGTTTAGAAATATTTAAAAACAACGCAACAGCCTCCAAGTAATTATAACTGAAGTTGGTAAATATTACCGAAGTGAAAATTCATAAAACACCTTATTGTAAAGTGCATTAATTTAATAATGACGGTCAATTTATATGCTTCATATAGACTCTTTGGTTACTAGTATAAGGTTTTATAAAGTTTTACATCTCCCGATATTAATTTAATTTCTTGTTTCACTCATAAGATGTAATGCGGTGCGGCCTCCGAGGAGGCCTCATGCAGGTATTCCTAGCTGACACCCATAAGCGACCTGCGCGTCTGCTTCTTTGGTGGTGATGATGATGATGATGATGATGAGCTAGAGAGAGTGCGACCGGGTGTCGGCACGTATTCTACTCCTGTCGAATAATAGCAATGCTTATCGACCCCATTAGATGAACGAATCACCATATGCCCTCAATTCATGTGAACACTGTAGAGAGGTTTGGATTTGAACCCAGGCTTTTGGCTCGTAATCTAGTTATCAAAAATGGCATAGGCGTTCCCACCGCCTCTGCTACCCTGCCAGTCAACATTCTGACGGTGATTTTTGTCCACCTTCGCGATTCGAAGAACCATTGTGTCAGTCCATAGAGACATCACGCCTGACTGACCATGGCCAACAGGCGGGTGGCTCTGCACATTTCATAACATGAATATATTGAGACTAAGTTCTGTTTTGCCAACCATTTAGTACTACTGTCTGGAGAGAGTCAATGAAATACCGTATCAATCAGTTAAATTGTCAGGCCATGAGCTGACTGTAACCTCAGTAAACACCATTCACCGAACTCTTAAAAAATGTCCGTCAAAGATCTTCGTCATGGAGACAAATGTACTCATAACTTTTCTCAGAATCTACCAATTGAAGTAGTTATTACCTCAAAAGGAAATCGCTTGATCCACTGAGTGTTTTAGACCAAAACGAACTGCGTACCTCAAATAGAACGAAAGATATGATTGCTTCAATGAGAAAAAATATTGAAATGAGACGTCAAATTGAATGTGCACTCGTAACCTTCCTCAGAATCAACCCATTTGAATAGTTTAGAGCTGAAATGAAAGAGCTTGATTCAGTGAGTGTTCTTAGGTCAAAACAAACTCCATACCTTAAGTAGAACCAAAGCTATGATGGATTCAAAGAGACAACAAAATTGAAAAATCAAATAATTTGATGAAGGCGGAAGTTAAGTGATTTATAGTACCTGATGACAAATCTGAGCATGAATATCTTTCAGATTAAAAATGAAGGAAATCGACCGGATAGAATGGCCGGACTGACTGACTCCAGTTTTCATAAAAATCATAGTATATAGATAGTGTCATTCCCATCCAAGGAATTGTAAATCTAGCTTCTACGCTTAAATCCTGTATCCTTGTAAACTGTAGCACAAAAATTGTAACATATCAGTTTTCTTTGAATGTATAATTATATAAATAAACCTGACTGTTTATATCGAGCGCAGTATACACCCATTACATTCTATTACCACAGCAGATCATGTGCTTTATTTCATTAACATGATACACCCAAGGCTGATTCCAGACTGACTAGGTATGACAGTTGCACGCTTTAGGAGATTCCAGTACTTTCTAATTTTCTGAAAAGAAAAGGTCGTTTATCTTGTTATTATGGTTTGATTTTTTAAAATACTCTACTCCAATCAGCATTTCGCTGTGTAGTGGCGGAGATCATCGTAGTCACAATCGAACGTCACCGCTCCCTTCCTTGTAAAGTGTGTTCGCTTTCTCTTTTCGCAGTGACTCATGCTTGCTACGTAAGGTGCCCTCATTTAAGCGAGACCAGCCCGGCCGCACTGGGCTGGCCCCAACGGGTGCCTAACTGAGTACCTCTGGGTTATAGGGATACTTAAAATCATAATTACTAAACAGAGAGGTAGTGTTTTACAATTCACTACATTTGTCGAACTACTATTTATAGTTTGTCACAAGTTCACCCACGTTTGAGTATCGATTGCTTAGTTCTAATAACACGAATCTGACAATGCTGTTCCAAAATCGCGCCTCCCAGTCACATATGGATATGCATTCCATCAGAACAATTTTCATTGTGTTCGCTTTCCGTTACTTAAGTGTAAATGAAAATGATGCATAATTCAGTGAACGGGGTCAAACAACACTACAGCACTGGGCAAAATCAAGCAGGAAATTTGTTGAATTATGTAATTATAATACGTTTTTCTGAACAAGTAAGAGGAATTTCGCGTTTTTTAAAAGGAAACTAGGAGTGCCTAAATACGTCATGCAAACTACAAATTATGGTATGGTAAGGTTCATTTTGCTTTAGACATTGCTATAGGAAAATTAACAAACAGAAAGTGGTTCTGATGGACTGCATATCAATATGTGGTTGGAAGGGGTGACCAGTCTTAAGGAAAATAATGGATAGGAATACCATGATCAGGTACGTGGTATTAGAACTAGGCCATCGATAAACTCGATACAGTTTTAACCATGATCGTAACACACACTCACTTGGGCGATCACACTGCATACCAGCGCATCGAACACCTGGTCGCCAACATAACTTTCCACAGCGCAGTGTCGTACCAAATCAGTTCACAATAGTGAACTTCCAACTCCGCCTAGCCGTCTAACGGACTGATTTCCAATGAATGGCTCGTCAGGGATACACAACCGTCTGCTTACTTTCACTGGCACTTGATACACCCATGGCTGATTTCAGACTGACTAGGTATGACAGTTGCACGGTTTAGGAGATTCCGGTATTTTCTAATTGGCGATCATTCCAAGCACCTGGCCCATTGCTTATCAGCTTCTATGTTCTTCTATCTGCTTCATTATTGCAGACATCAACAATTTGCCGGCACTATTATTTTGCTGGCATCTGGCTCCGTCCTTATTGTTGAATCAGGGCAGCGATTATTATATCTCGCTGGCATTATTGCCGGCGCCAAATATTTGGTCTTCATAACCACAATGTTAGTAAGAGTATGGTGAATAGCTTTTCAATAGTCATTCTTGCCATGAAACATTCAATATATCGTATTTTATAATGGGGTGCTAGATATCGGCATTTATTTTTATTTTGCGCGAGCGTATGATATCCATTTTGACTTCTTTCAGATTTGGTGTCTTTTGCAAGTTAGCTTCCCGAAAGGCCTATCATAAGACCACCACACACAGAAATCTAAGATAAGCTACGCTAAGCTAAGCGACGCCAAGCTATTTTGCGCTACGTCACGAATAAAAAGCTAAGGTAATTAACGCTAGACATACGTTTTAAATATGGCGGATTAATTGAAAAGGCTTTTTCATTGACCGCTGTCGTGAAAGATGAATAGAGATAATGACACAGAAAGAGGAGAAGATTTTGTATACGTGAAACTGGAAGGAGAATAATGCGTGAATTCGATCATTTTATTCAAGCATTGCGTGGAATGGTGAAGAATTAAAAATTACTTTCGTCTAAATGTGGAACAGTTTCGTGAACTTCTCTCTATTATTGAGGTTGATATTAAGTAAAATGAATATGAAGTTACCGTAGGGTAAAAATGTACGTAACACCAATAAATGTTATGTTCAATACATTTCCAGAGTTTGATTTATTTCTTGCCAGCAGCTGCCTTTCATGCTTGTATCTCTCTAGTAATCTGACATACAAGTAGGCTATACTTTTGTATCTCATCTGTCAGTCTTTCTTCCTTCCGTCTTCCTTTCATGACAATTAACAAACACAGAAACAATTAAGGAACATAATAGTTGCTGTATTGAAGTAATCACGAAAGCCACATACATGAAACTACAGTTCGCTACATGAAAAAAAAGTGATTGTGCGCATGCTCGGAACCAGCTACAGCCATTAAAATCACCTCCTTAGTGATCTATAAATTTTAGCTTGGCATCGCTTAGGTTAGCGTAGCTTAGCATAGCAGTATGTCTGTGCCATCCCCTATAACTTAATTGGAGCGATTTTTTTTCTTGGGTTGCGTAGCATAGCGTACCTTAGCTTAGCTTTCTCTGTGTGGTAGCCTTTAGCACATCCATCCTTTTCTCACACTGAATGACGCTCTGCTGGAACTCCTTTCATCGCGATTCATCCACAGTCTGTATTGTCAGAATGGATTTAGCTGTCTTGCTTATCGTAACTAGTTTCAAAAGACATATTGTCTATACCGTACTTAATTTAAAGCGCCAGTTTTAATGAAAAGTGTGCATCTGGATGTGCCAACGTTGTTCAAACTTTGACGTATTGTTCTCTCTACTGGAAGATAATGGCACATGGAACTGTCTTCTGGTGAAAAGAGAACGCCAGAAGCAACTCATTGTTCTCACGATATCAAACTTATAGGTCTGCGATGTTACATATAGAATTAATCCTCATAGCAGCCTTGGTGACTTTACAAAGATACAATGTGAACTGGAGTGTAAAGTCAGTGGCATTGAGATAATATTTAATGTTCTTGAATTAACGAAGAATTTCTGTTTCTTCCATGAACAGTGTGTCACCCAACTACGTATTATAGGGACAGCATAGTTGCTAATTTTCCAATTGCCAGTTCAGTCACGCATTTAATTGCCGCAGTGAGTTGATGCGGGTACTATATGAACTGAAGTGTGAAGTTACTGATATCGGAATATTATTTAAACTTTTTGAATTTAGATTGATTTGTATCTTTATTCCTTGAATATTATGCCATCCACTAAGGACAGCATAGTACCTATTTGTTCAATTGCCCTCTCAGTTACGAATTACGAGATTATGTTTGTAAGAGTAACATGAAGTAGAATGTAAAGTTTCCAATATCTTCAATAAAATAAAAAAATAATTTCTTCCCTGCTACCATGGAACTGGGCTAGCTGACTGACTACTCCTTTGAGTGTAAGGAGCTCTATTTCTAGCTCAGTAGCGAACCTGGATACATATTGAAAGCCTACAACTTTGTACACAGACTCAACTAATAATATAATGTAAATTCATGTAGTCGTATTCCATGGGGTGGTGCAGTTCATTTTAGGCACGCTAAAAAGGGAGGTGCGCTGAATTTACCAATTACAATTATATACCAGCATGTTATTTTTCAATCTTAATTTCCCTACAGAGCCAGGAATCTAAGCGAAAACTACGAGGATGGCGGCTAAAAGCTCTAACCATTACACTACAACGGGATTGCACAGCTTAGACAGATGCGTCTTGTGAGAAGAAGCTCGACTCTTTGTCATCATTTATGTAAATATTCATAATTTGTCCATTCATAATATATATTGTAACGTTACATTCATTACGTCTCTGAACTGTAACGATTTTTTCTGAAAGTGATTTTATATTCATGAAAGCAGCCCTCAAAGAGTTACGATTCGTGATCTGATCTCTGATATTTTCATGTGCAGTTAGTTCTTCAGTTGTATCACTTTCAGTTTTGTGTTTCGTTAATAAGGAATTCTCTCATCTCTCATATGTGAGGTCGTTTGTTTGTATGTGAACGATATTCATCGAAATAAAAAGTCCACAATAAATGGTACAGGAAAAAAATAGAAGCCTCTGGAATGTGAAGGTGAAGCTGAAGGGGTACTGATATATTGATTGGAGTTGGGAGAGGTGAATGATTTGATTAATTGTAACATTAAGTAGAGCTGTATTAATGGGTCACATTTTTAATCAGGACTGATTTGTCTTTGGAGAATATGTGTGGTAGGGCCTATTGGAAGACCAAGATAATGTATATATATATATATATATATATATATATATATTGCTATTTGCATTACGTCGCACCGACACAGATAGGTCTTATGGCGACGGTGGGAGAGGAAAGGCCTAGGAATGAGAAAGAAGCGGCCGTGGCCTTAATTAAGGCACAGCCCCAGCATTTGCCTGGTGTGAAGATGGGAAACCACGCACACCCCGACTTGACCGGGAATCGAACCCGTGGCCCCCGAACCGAAGGCCACTACACCGACCATTCAGCCAAGGAGTCGGACAACTTTTGTACATAATAGGCCCACCCATCAACTTTGAAGTATTTTTCCCATCACTCACGAGCTTAAAGTACCTACCACTGTTGGTTTAAGATCGTACGCAGGGCTGGTCCATGTCAGTCTAGTGCCCTCTTCAACGCACAGAAGACCTGGAAGTCGCTGCGACTGCCTATAGTGGGGGAGAAGGGGTATCGATGTGCTAACAACCGAAGGTGGCAAAAAGGTTGGCTGTGTTGCTGCAGTGTAATGCAGAAGGAAGGCTGCGGCTTTGAGAACGGAATCTTTATATTCGCGTCACATCCATTCTCCACGCGCTATTCCGTTGGCCTCTTATTTATTTCACACAACACCGCGCTTGCCTCTCAGTCAGTCCTTGTTATGAATGGTGACAAAATGTCGCTCATAGGGTCAGTTGGTGCATACAATTCAAAAGACTTGGCTGAATGATATGCATTAGCAACTTCTGGCTCTGTGAGCTAAGCAATAGGTGTCGTATGAAAAACATGGACATGGAGGCCAAGTTACACAAGATAATGGTATGTATATGTATGTAAATGTATATGTACATTGCTCAGAATGAAAAATGAATGGTATTGCTGAATCGGTGATGTCCACAGTAAGTTTCTAATTTTCCGTCTCGTCCGTCCGTATGACCGCCAGCCCGTCTTATCAGTCTGCCTATTGTCCGTCTGTCTATCTGTCTGTCTGTCTATGTATGTATGTATGTATGTATGTATGTATGTGCGTGTGCGCGTGTGTGTGTGTGTAGCCTATCTACGAGCATCAAGAGAAAATGGCTTAATAAAATTTAATGAAAATCGGCAAATAAAATTCTGGCAAGAAGGCACTACAGTCTTGCCTATAAATAATTGTATTCACGCTGTGTGAAATGGTAGTTTAAGGAAAGGCCTAACATATAATTCTCAAATATCTAGATTATTCGTGGTCTTATCCATAAATATTACATAACGGAAGTTATTTCCTGATAATTTATTTCCTGTACAGTTTTACAGTATCGACTGTGGTTACAAAATTCATGGATTCAGATTTTTGCTGTTTAGTCCATATCAACGCCAACCATCGCTAACATGGGGATATTGTTCAATCGTTTTAACTGGCGATAGTGGGGTTTATGTCGTGATTGTTCTAAGGTGAAAAACCGCGTGATCATCAGCGCTTATCAACAAAGAAAATTGTGAAAATGATTATCAAAACGAGAAAAAAATAGTTAAGGAACGCTACCTCGAAGAATAAGATAAGATGGAGTCATGAAAGGAGGTTGAAGGACTTCCTTTACATCAGATGCTCTAATACCACAGAGTCGGAAGAACGTGAAATATGAAGACCTACAGTATCGAACGTCCATAAAATTGACCAACAATAACAAAACATTGACTACTCTGTGTTGAGACATTCTTCCCTTCTGCTGCCACTTATCCCGAGTAGAACAGCCTGCCTGAAAATATTGGCAGAAAGTAGATCTGGAGTTGGATAACTTTATATTTTAGCGTGCTATCCGTCTGGCTCATACATGTTTTGTTAACTACTGGTACGTGACACACTGGATCATCACAGAATTCCAGCTATTCGATCCCTGGTCTGAGACGCTGATACGAATGAGGAGTCTGAAAAAGTAATGGTTAATGGCTGTACCATTCCAGCTCTAGAAATTGGTACTATTAGAACGCCAGCGTAGTATAGTTCATGAAAAGTGACAAGAATACTGACGTCATTGTAATGACGTATGTCGAGTTCAGTTTAATATTTGACCGTGTCTGTTACACCATCACTGGAGATTGGATGAGAAGATTTAACGAAACTTGGTATTCCAGTTTAAAATCAGATCGTGAACAATTTTTGGCTATAAATGAGGATGCTTCAGAAGGAGCCTAGATCCATGAAGTTTGTTGTCTCCTACGGTTTATTTTACACAAAAATGGTTTACAATGAATTTTTATTCTATACCCTTTTCTGATACAGTGAAAAATGACGGAAATATCGGTGACAGTCATGTGAACTTTTAACTATAGGAACCGATAATTAGCTCCATAGACTGTAAAGAGAGTTGCTATGGTGATCATTTCTACAACATTTTAAAGGCTTTGTACATCTTTCAGTATTCTTGAACATTAACCGGTTACATGAATCTCTTTTATACCGGAAGGAAGAGATCAAATAAAGATCATCAATAGCGCAAAAGAAATGAAACTGCAAAGGGGGCACGGAGTGCAACGAAGCGTACGTCACGACAAGCCACTGACAGAGGATTCATGCTCACTTACGTATCTCAGAATATATGGAACAATGGGTGGGGTGGACCAAAAAGTGACATCGTACACATGCAAAGTGGCTGTCCCACCAACGATGAGTATTAAGGCTAGTCTAAACTAATTCCTTCAGATGTCATCAAAAGATAATAGACTACCCAATTGTCGGCGATTATGGAGAAGATACCATAGCAAAAAACAAATAATATTGTTGTGATTAATTTATTTCTGGAAGCCAGAACAAATGTGCATCCATCTAAAAGCTAGCAGTAATTTAGTTTCAAATATCGTTTCGGGATAAAAGGTAAAGAATATTTACAGTTACTTGGTTTCCTCTACAGAATATCCCTTCTCCCTCTTCGTTAGCTCAGAAGCAAGGAATTCATCTCCAACGTCCCACCGTCACCACTAGACATTATCTCCGGCGACTGGGGGTGGATTTATTGGAACGAAGAAAGAGATCCTTTCCAATCTCTTGTCTAACTCATCCACTTCCAATCACAAGTGTACCCTTTCATTGAATTCAATTTCCAAGGATTGCACTGAGATTTTGTTTCGAAAATAAGAGATCAAAAACGGAGAGGTGGAGGTATATCATCACAGTATTTATGATCTATATACATATAAAATAACTTGTACTAACTGATTCATTATCGCCGAGCCAATACTACTGGACATAAACAAATGAAATTTTGAAGACACATTCATATTACAATGTAGGTGCTCACTAAGGGAGGATTTTCGGTTATTCCATCGCTAAGGGGGTGAAATTTTAAAATGAGTCCATCTATATCTCGAAAACTGAACATTTAAAGACGTAAAAATTGGCATTTGTAATCTGCTTTAAAATTTAAGAAAACATTTTTGTTTTCGGAAAATCCCGTTAAGGGGGGGGTGTGTAAAAAGTGAAAAGTCGGTTGAATACCCGTTATATGGATGCTTATATCTCAAAAACTGAAGATGTTACAGTAATGAAAATTGGTATTTGGGATCTCCTTTAATAATAAAGAAACACCCATGGGGTGAATTTTTTTAAATGAGAATATCTCATAAACGTAACATATTACAGACGTGAAAATTAGTATTTTAAATCTCTGTTAAAAATAAAAGTAACACGAATTTTTTCTGGGATACTCCTCTTAAGGGGGTGAGGTGGGTGAAGAGAAGTGAACTTATTTGAATTATTTTTATCGGGATACTTATACATCAAATACTGAAGATGTTACACATGTGAAAATTTGTATTTGGAATCACCTTTAAAAATAAAGAAACGTGTATTTTTTGTTTTTGAACCTATTTAAGGGGGGTGGGGGATTGAACAGTAGTGTAATATGTAATATGCTACAGAAGTGAAAATTGGTATTTTTAATGTCTTTTGAATATAAAATAATACTTTTCTGTTTTCGGTAAAATAACTTGGAGGGAGGCTGAAAGGGACTGAAATAGGAGTTGAATTATTTTTATAGGATACTGGTATCTCAAAATCTTAAGATATTATAGACGTGTAAATTGATATTTGTGATCTTCAAAAATAAGGAAACGTGTATTTTTTTTTTCGGAAAATTTTGTTAAGGTGGGTGAAGTAGGGTGAAAAAATGGTTGAATACCTATTATGTTGATACCTATATCTCATAAACTGAGGATGTTACAGCCATGAACATTAGTATTTGGAATCACTTTTAAAAGAAAATAAACAATTTTTTGTTTTTAGAAAATCTACTTAAGGGGTGGTGAACAGGAGTGAATTCATCAAATGACTATATCTCAAAAACGTAACATGTTACAGACGTGGAAATTGGTATTTGACATCTCCAGTAAAAGTGAAGGGACACGCATTATTTGTTTTATGAAAAACCACTTAAGGGGAAGTATTAAAGGGGGTAATTTTTTAAAATGAGGGTATATACAGTAAATATCAAAACCTTAACATGTTACAGACGTGAAATTTGGTATTTTTAACCTCTTTTGAAAATAAAAGTAAAACGTATTTGATTGTTTTCGGGAAAAACACTCAGTGGGGGTGTGTAAAAAGGACAGAAAAAGGGGTTGAATTCTTTTATGTGGATACTTAGATCTCCAAAACAGAATATGTTACGGAAATGAAAATTGGTATTTGGAATCTCCTTTAAAAATAAACACGCATAGTTTCTTTTCGGAAAATCCACTTAAGGGGTTGGGGTTGCTGAAGAGAAGTGAACTCACTTGAATTATTTTTACGGGGATACTAATACAGTAAATACTGAAGATCTTACAGATGTGAAAATTGGTATTTGGAATCTCCTTAAAAAATAAACAAAAATGAATTTTTAGTTTTTGCTTTTAGAAAACTACTTAGGGGCGTGAACAAGACTGACAATGGGGGCGAATTTTTAAAATGATTATATCTCAAAAATGAAACATGTTACAGACGTGATAATTGGTATTTTTAATCTTTAAAATATAAAGATACCCATATTTTTTTGTTTTTCGGAAGAATCAATTTGGGGGGTGTTAAAAAGGATTGAAGGGGAGTTGAATTATTTTTATAAGGATCCTGGTATCTCCAAATCTGAAGATATTACAGGCTTGAGAATTGGTATTTGGAATCTCCTTTAAAAATAAAGAAACTCGTATTTTTTTGTAAAATCCACTTAAAGAGGGTTTAACAGGAACTGAAAAAGAGTTGAATTATTTTTATGAGGATACTTATATCACAAAAACTGAAGATGATACAGACATGAAAATTTGTATTTGAAATCTTCTTTAAAAATAAAGAAACACGCATTCTTTGGTTTTCGGAAAATCAAATTAAGGGTTGGTAAATGAATTTAATTAATTGTATTAGGATACTTATATCATCAAGTATATTATGGACGCAATAATGTGTATTTGGAACTTCTTTTAAAAATAAAGATACACATTTTTGTTGGAGGTGGGGAGAAGGAATAAATTAAGTGGGGTGTAAAAGGAGTTGAATTATCTTTATGAGGATACAAATAAGATGTGAACTTAAAACAATACACCCCTAAAGCGTTTTGACTGGGGGATGAGGAATGATGACAAAAATATACGTTTATATGACACCGCTTGAATTACGAGGTTAAAATGTCAAATGATATCCTAGGTGTTAAATAACAGAAGGTTTGAAACAAATTTAATCCTTCAGAGAGTTAAATGTGGGTGAAGATCCGAAAATATATATTCCTTCCTCAGAAACGGTTTAACGTACTGTAACCGTTCATCACCATGCCATAGGCATTTCAGGAGGTCTAGTCAATTATATATGCCGTTTTCCGCGATATTCTGTGACATAAAATGTAGTAATTAGCAGTCTACATGCCGAACCGGGGTGTGATTTGCGATACCCCAGCTCGAAGGGAGCGGTTTTCTGCGCTATAACGAGAAAAGGATAGCGCAGTACCGCTGAACCTTGAAATAGCGCTCTCTCTTCGTGTGAGCGAGATGGGAGGATGAAGCTACGCGTGAAAATGTTGGTTGTCAGAGAGTGGGCTGAGTTAAGGTGTGTTAACCCCTGAGAAATAAATGCCCTCTACTAATTCAACACCGCATTCACTGGTACCACTTCACTATAATTTACTGAAAAGAGGAAGAAGAAGAACACCTTCATCTGAAATAATTTTTGGAAATTTATGAGTCAGGTCTTAATCGAACCGATGTATTTAATGCTAATTGTTGATGCATATAAATGCAATACTTGAATAGTGGATCGGTAATGACGTCTGTCATACAGTAGTACGCAGAGTAAAGATGACTGCTGATATCTGATAACGTGTGGAAAAAAGTGGGAGATCTTGCGTGATGAACCATGACGCGTGATTTTCTAAAAGGACGCTTTTGAGATTGTGAATAACCCACTGATCGCTTTAGGTCTATATGTGATCAATAGAAAGTAGAGGTCACAAGCTATAATTTGAGTGTTTTCACGTCGCTGAAAGATTCTGATTACCGGACCTTCAAATTCAACAGGGGCATAATTTACCTCCCCCCTGATCATTTTGTCCGGAGGCTATAAGTAGAGCCAGGATCTAGATACAGTATCTCATTGTCATTTGTGTAGCTGCGGTACTAACACGTCAGGAGTGAACTTGGATATCAGTTTATGAAGTGTTGTGTTATAGAAGAAAAACACATCAGTGCAATGCAAGATATCGCGGAATAAGCCGTGTGGTACCAGACAATGTACAGTATTGGTGAATAGAAGCTTTATTTTAATATTTAACATTTTAATTGTTAACAACAGTCAGTTGCGGCTCATGGTGCAATCACCAATGAAAGGGCAAACGCTGCAGATTATTTAGAGGTAGTGAGACAGTTAATTATATTCAGTAATCAGTAATAACCGATCCAAAGCATTTTACGAGTGAGTGACATTCAATAAAATTAAATAACTGTTCCTGACAAATTTAGCGTTAGCATATTCCATGGACACTCGTGGTGATAGACTGTGTGATTAATGGGGAAATGAACAGTGATTTCTACAAACTTGCCACTATTTGCATTGATCTATTTAAAATTATCGGTGTATCGTGTGAGCAGTAGATCCCTTTTGAAAGTACATAAACAGTGTTTAATAACTGATTTCCCATTTTTGCCTTATGTTCGTGAGTGATCGTTGAACCCGAGATTTGGAGCCTACAAGAATCGTGCCTAAGTGCCTGCAGTCATTTCTACAGGGAGCGTCCAGATACTCAAATAAGAAGACCACAGTTCGAGACTTGGATCGTGGTAGTATGGAGAGGAACCAAGGACTATCAAAGAGAATACCGCTCATCATGAAGGAGTAAAAACCTAAGATGTACCTCGAGATGACGGCAAACTATACCCAGCATTTGATAAGTACATATTTGAATATATAAACCACGAGATTTGCATGCCAGTAGCAATTTTTATTTTGTAAATATTAAAATGTATAGTTAATAATTTAAAATGTATGGAACACCATACGTGTGAGACTGGGAAAGATTTATTATTTTAGTTAGATTTAAGAATAATCATTGATATTTAGCAGGTTTATTTGCATGAAATATTATATAGATCCCCTTAAATTCTTAGTGTATATGAAGCACATATTTGGGAAGAATAGCGATTTAGCTAAACTTATAATTTCTTCGTAATGTTATTATCTGGCAAAGATTTATATAGTAGTTTGAATTTAAACTATATGTTTGCTTCAAGGTGATTCAAGTATTATAAATCCCGTATGATAATAGTTGATGATTGAAGATGTCCCAAACCGAGGTATTTTGCGAATTAGATATGCGAGAAGTATTAAATAACCTGTAAGAATGGAGTCTTCTCTGTAAATTAATAGAACGGATTTGAGATGCGGTGGTATGATATGGAAGGGTGAAGCTGTAACATGTTGTGTTGTTGGAATGATAAAAATAATAATTGTGGCTGTTGTGATTTATTGAATTGGGCTGAATATATAGCCAAATAATGAATAATAAGAAGTAATGGCTCTCAAATGAATACGTACTTGAGAACAAGCCGAGATGATATATAAAGGAAAGAAAGAGAAAGAAAGAAAGAAAGAAAGAAAGAAAGAAAGAAAGAAAGAAAGAAAGAACGACGATTTCAGTGTGTTTGTAGCCACAGAGTTGGTCACACAGCTGTTGTCATGATTGACAGGTTTATTTCGGGTGGACTTAGGGTCGGAGGAATGCTTGTCGTTTTCCAGCAGGTTAATGTTTACTGGCGAGACCCTTTTCATTCACCAGAGCAATCTCAATTCCATTTTAATGATACGTTATAAGTAATGCGGATAATTTCCTGATTTTGCGAAGGATAGATCCTTTCCCATGTTATGCATTGAATTAGCTCGTGATTAGAGTTTTAAATTTTTTACCTTGGAAGCTGATGTACCTGAGTTCGACCCATGTTGGAGCGAAGAATTTAACCAGATACTATGGCTTGGTTAAGCCATAATCTTCGAGATGTATTGTGTGATATAAGTTTGATATGTTTTTATGTAATGTGTTTATGTGTTTTATTATTTCCCAAAGTGTTCTATGGTGATGGTTCGATTCCAGCGTTGGCTGATTTTTCCTTAAATATAATTTCTTAGGTAAACCCAAGAGACACGTATGTGTTCAGTGTAATATATAATTTTCATGGTCAAATGGACCATATGTTTGATAGGTGGCGATGCAATCTCGTGTGTAAAGTAGATATACTTGTGATTTCATTCCAAATCATGATGATTAATAATTAATTAAAGATATGATTAATTAATGTCGATTTATGATAATTAACTAATCAACAGAATGGATGCCATTTAATATCCATTTTGATTAGCTTATTAAAATATTAGATGCCATTTATATCATTTTTATAAATAAATAAAATCATGTATCAGTGTGTATTAATCAAATTACTTGAGGTATGCCTAGGACCAACTACGACTGTGATTAAACTACAAGGACATGATGGCATACCATGTAAATAATTTTTGCATCAGTTTGATTGTTTCTTTGCTCATGTGGAAATATGGCATCATCTCGTGTGGTTTCTATCAGTATAATAAAATGTTTAGAAAAATATACTTGAAAGAAAATTCTTCTCATTTAATAATAGTAGTGTATTCCTCTCACATTATTGAGAATCCTACTTTCATTATATTTTATGTAGTGCCTATTTTCTTTTCGAACATTCCATCGCTCGTATGCTTCATGAGTTCAGCCGGAGACGCAATGAAAGTAGGGAGGACGAGACTTCAAACCTGGTAAGTGACTTCTGAAGGTTCTCATCCAACAATTCCATCTATACATATGTTTGTGAAACCAAATTATGTAATAATTGCCCTAAGTGACTCAGTATGGGTACAATACGAAGACAAAATTCCAAATATCGGTATATGTTTTAAATCCTAGGTGTGAAATAGGAAATACTTTTGTACGTTCCACCGCTAAAGTGTTAAATGAGGTTTGCTCCGTAAACTGAATTATTCATCCCTCCAAAACCGTTTGGCGTACAAAGTTGTAATTTTACGAGAAGAGTCTTATTTTATGTCCTAGGTGTAAAATACTGTATACGTCAAAACATTTCTCCCCTAAGAGGTTTAGATGGTAGTTGACTCTCAAAAACACAATATCCATTCTTCCGAAATCTTTCCAGGCTCAAATATAACTTTTTTATGAAGGGTTGTCTTCTATAACCTATACGATAGTAAATATTTCAAAACATTCAACCCATAGAAAGGTATTGATTCCTCCACTACTGCTCGAAGTAAAAAAACAAAAATTTCGTAGGTTGATCGCTTTTACGTCCTAGATGTAAAATCAGATATCGTTTGAAGCATTCAAATTCTTCCGTACGGGGATCAAGTTAGTGGTAGATTATTAAAAATATCATTCCCCAAAAATGGTTTGACGTACGAACTAAGGACGTATTTTACAGGCTCAGCTGACAGTGGACTCTACAAAATGTAAAACTTGGAATAAAAACTTTCATTTTAAAGGTGTAGCGAAGCACAAGTATCTTGCTAGTATGAAAATAAAGTCGGCGTTCACCTACATGAGATATTTATCTTAATTTTAAAGAAAAGTCAGTAGCCTTTACACGACAGCTTTATTTATTGGAATGACACTTTTACAT
Source organism: Anabrus simplex (assembly GCF_040414725.1). Lineage (NCBI taxonomy): Eukaryota > Metazoa > Arthropoda > Insecta > Orthoptera > Tettigoniidae > Anabrus > Anabrus simplex. The sequence goes on from NC_090265.1 coordinate 230,454,669, forward strand.
AATGTAACAACGTCTTATAAACGTCACCTAACGTGATAATTTTACATTTGTTTCCTTTTATTCTTGTTAGTTCGTTTTTTGTTCTTATTCATAGGGAACAAATTATCTACGAGGTATTGCGGCAGAATTTCATTTTGTTACCTTGATCATTAACTTCTAACCAAGAACCAAGAACAAACCAAGTGCTTTTTGATATCGGTGATTGTGTAAGTCCTTGCCGTGTTTCGGCATAGTTCAGCCGATGGACTATCATGAACAATTTTAAGAAGTTTGTTCTTACCAAAGTTAAGAAAGGAGATGCAGTGAAACTGGCCGCCTTCATTGTCTTCAGACATTTGGCACCTCTTTATGAAACAATGCATCATTCTCTAAATTTTAAAAATTGTCCGGAAGAAAAGTACACTAAGATATCTTTCGCAAAAATATCATGTAATTTTTCCGGTAAGAATTATACGCTGCCTGATTTTATTCCTAGACAAAAGAGCTTTTTTTTCTGAAATTTACTAAAAATTGGCATGATTTGTCGAACGATCTGGAATGTTTAAACACCTGGTATGTTTCTAGAATTAGTATTAGAACTTGAAGAAAATTTAGGATTGAGAGACATTTAAGTTGTAGGATTAATGGTACGGGCTCGAGGGCTTAACCCTTGATTCATAAACATTTTTAGAAGCAGTTTAATGTAGACTTTCTAGAAATACTAACTTTATTACTGTTAGCTTCATGAGGTTTCGGTGTCTGGATGTGCCAACATTGCGGCAGGTCTCATGATTCTAGAACTAGTTCCTTCAGTAATATACGAATCCATAATCGGTCAATTTAAGTACTGGAAACAGATGATTATACTTCGTAAAGAAAGGGAGCAAACTTCCAGTATTACCTAACTATTGCTATCGTGATCATAGCCATGTAACCCTGATTTGTATCTAGGCTTCGAACTACTCGGACGTGATTTTTGTTTCAAAAAGTCACAAGTATTGGTTGGGAATCAAGCCCAGGCCACATTCGGGATAATCCAATTACTCTCCCACTAAGCCAGCGGTGGCCAAACGCCGAACAATACACAGTGTGTACAGTTACCGCACACTGACTTCGCACGCGTGAAGAGCTTGGTAGTCGTGTCCGCTTTCGACGAGACAGGAGACGTAATGTGATGGGGAGCACTGACGGTAGAGTTTACCATGTATATTTTATGAGTTTGACATAGAATACACGGTTCAGTACGGCTGTTCTTTGCAATTGCTGTTGCAAACGCATTGGATTATGAAAAGCATATCTTAAAAGAGATGAAGTGGCAAAACATTTCAATCCTTTAAAACATATGCTTGTGAGAGGATTTTCTCTGTAATGAAAATTCACTAGCCAAGGTTGCATGCGAGATTATCTGACGAAAGATTGCGAAACAGCGTGCTCTTGTCTATGTGTCGTACGTTTTTGGCGGACATTGGTTTCATCATTACTTCGAAAGCGTTAATAAGATACGATACAATAGCATTTCGTATGTGATATTTTGTTAAATAAAATGTGTTGTCACATGTTTACTCAAACAAGGACATATTGTACGGATTTGTATTTGTTCATTGCATATGACGTATAAACAACAAAAAAATCATATAATAATGTGCGGTGTGAAATTTTTGAACTCAGGAAGGTTGACTGCTACGATTATCAGTATTCCCCTTCCGAACGGTTAGTCGAGTCGGTCACGCTGGGAGGAACAGTTTCGGAGCTCATATTAGTGTGCTGCACCAGTGTGACATTCATGGCCACCGCTGCACTAAGCTATCACGCCCTTCCCTGACCACAACAGTCATTATTGAGTAAATTTAAATTCCTGTCCTCGTTCAAGGAGGTGTAGCTCTTTTCAAGTTCAGCACCATTGGAGGTGAACTGCATGCTCATTTTTAAACAGTCCTCCTGACAAAAATTTCTGGAAGTAGGCCTACCGGGAATCGAGTCTGGGCCCCCGAAGACAAAAGCTAGTAGAATAATTCTTTATACTGAACGGCCATTGAATGAATGGATACGATGATGATCACGCTCAGATAAGTGGATAAAGGAACACGATTTATTTTGTACCTCACAAAGTGCCAATTCCATGGAGAAGTTCCACTCTCATTCCTAGGAAAATACGGAGATGCTCATTGAGAGTGCTTCAGATACGTCTATTAATTTCTCTGATGCTGTAGATTCATGAATATCTCGTAGTAACAGAGAACTCTTATAGGATTAAAAATTCTCCACGATCAATAATTTCCTGTACTGACCGCATATTATTGCTGTACAGGTACAGGTACATGTTCAATCAATCAATCAATCAATCAATCAATCAATCAATCAATCAATCAATCAATCAATCAATCAATCAATCAATCAATCAATCAATCAATCAATCAATCAATCAATCAATCAATCAATCAATCAATCAATCAATCAATCAATCAATCAATCAATCAATCAATCAATCAATCAATCAATCAATCAATCAATCAATCAATCAATCAATCAATCAATCAATCAATCAATCAATCAATTCAGTCTGCATTTGAGTAATTTGATTCCCTATCATTTGCTTCTCTAGTATTTTCTTAAATGATTTTAAAGAAATCGGAAATTTATCAAACATCTCCCTTTGTAAATTACTCCAATATCTAATTCCTCTTCCATAAAACGATTATTTGTCCCAATTGTTTTCTCCTGAATTCCATCTTGATCTTTGCTTGATCCCCGTTCTTCCTTCTGAACGGCGTTGCTGAAATACTAGGAAATAATTAATTTATATTATAATTACGACCTTAAATCTCATTCCCCAACATAGATATTTACAGCACTTGTGGTCTGAATACTTTATCAATAAGGGTAATGTTCTGGAGTATTCCTTTACGTATCAATCTTGCAACTGTCTTTTACAAATTTACATACAAATGTTTTTAATGAAATTCAATTACGTCTATTTGTAAAGTACAATTAATTAATAATAAATTTAAGTTTAATTATTCTATAAACATAACCATGACTCCTCCTAGTGACTCTTATTCTAGTAAAGTATACAGATTTCGAAGAATAAAGGATAATCTTTTCGAATATATTTGATATAAGGATAAGAATAATTGTCTGCCCTATGGTCCGAATGCTTTGGACGTTTATTATTGCATAGTAGTGAAACGGGATTCCTGAAGAGGATGGTGAAAGAATGGAGATAGATGGACACTCTAATGTTTTTAGTGGAATAAATCTTGATACTGTGGAAGACGTGATGTGCTCTGCAATGCCTCATTTTTAAAGCCGGGCTTGTAAGCTCAGCATATTGCACCGAAATACTTTATGGCTACAATTTGTTCCCTACGCGTGATTTTAACGTCCGGCATGCAGGACGTGCGTCGTGCGGGAATCTTATCAGTTTCCTTCTTACTTTTTGAATGCATGTCATTCAGTAGTTGTCTAGACGCTCAGTACGAATAAGGATATAAAAGAGGAGCTCCCTATAAAGTTAGGTAAGAGCTGAAATGTTTGAATTGAGCTTTTCATTCTGCATTAGCCATTGATTTGAAGTTTTCCACCACTTAGTCGTTGTTTGACTCAGTCACTTATAAAACTTAATTGTGTAAAAAAAAAATCCTCCATTTGAATAGTTCTAACAGGGAAAATGTCAACTTAGCTTGAAGTGATACAGTGATGAAATTAACTCCAATTTCAAGCCCGGGGACCAAGAATGTATAATGTATTACCCATACAATATCCAATCTCTAATACTCTATAATGGGCAAGTGTACTTCATATTCAAGAATAGGTCGGATGTAATGTACACGTAATCGCATCATGCTAATGGTACTTATTGTTCTTTCCTGATGACATTGGCCAACTCTTCTACCTTAGCGGTTATGTTTACGTAGACAGCCTGACAAAAATTTGAAGCTCCTAGAAGGAGGGGAGGAAACGGAACTAAACCTCACGCGTTGAGAGGATATGTGATATTATGTAAGTGATTAAAATATCCAGCCAAATTTACAAAAGAAACGTGGCTGTACGAGATGACTTATCAGTATGACGTTGTACCCAGACTGGCCGTGATGCATGCGCCGATTCGGTTGAGAAGGGTGTCACTACAACGTTCTATCCTCTCCTGAGGCAATCTAGCCCAGAACTGTTGTAACTGGTTATTGATATCCTGGATACTGGCACTAAGACGGAGTTGACGTCCAAGCTGGTCCCACACATGTTCCATCGGGGAAAGATCTGGTGATCTTGCTGGGCACGGGAGTACATCAATATCACGCAGAGACTTCATAGAGACACGTGCCGTGTGAAGATGAGAATTGTCCTGTTGAAAAATTGCACCACGATACTTTCGCAAGAGAGGTAACTCATGAGAACCTAGAACAGGGCCTCTCAAACGCCCAAAATCTCACGCGTGCAGAGTGAGGCGCAAGAGCTCCGTGCACTGTGCATCGCTGCCGCTCGGCATGACTCGGATCAACGCTTCGTCTCTGGGCTACTCGGCTAAGCTCGGCTCTACTCGGTCATACTCGGCTCAACTCAGCCCGGATTTGGAGCGCTACGGCGCAAGTGGGGCAGAGGGAGACAGGCGGAGCGAGCGAGACAGGCGTGAGGAAAGAGAGAGTAAGCGCTATTGCTCCAAATCGAGGAGTGGGGGTCTGCACTCTGGTCAACCAAGCCAAGTCGTCTTTTGCACCGTGCACAGTGCATGCACCACGCGCATGCACCCTGAGAGGCCCTGACCTAGAATGTCCGTAACGTAATGTTGAGCCGTCTGATTTCCCTCAATAGCTGCCAGCCGCGACCTGATAGCTACCCACACCATGACGCCAGGAGTAACACCGCTTTGTCTCTTCAAACATTGGAAGAATGAGTCCTCTTTTCAGGTCGCCGCCATACTCCCAGAGCATGTCATCCGAGGTAGTGCAGAACCGCCCTTTCATCGCAAAACGCAGTGCGACACCATTCATCAGCAGTCCATGGTTCCCGGTCACGGCACCACTCCAAACGCAGCAGTTTGTGTTATGGTGTTAACGGGACGGTAGTTCCCTAGTCCAGCTGCTGCTAGTCTCCGACCAATGATGAGGGATGACACAGGAATCTACTCAAGGCTTAATGTCTCCATTCGATGGATGAATAACCATCAAGAGCACCGTATTCTCTCACTCTATAAGAAGACTGCGGAGAGGTTTGGAATTTCATCCAGGCCATTGGCCTTTGATTATAACTTGTATACCATCATCTCTCCTAAACTGCCAGTCAACATTTTGTTGATGATTTTTTTTTCGGTAAACGGGACTCCAAACCGACTAACGACGGTGTAAGAACGCCTTAACGATCATGGCCACCAGGTTGGCTGCTTTTTCCTCTCGTATGTGAAAATTAAAACCTAAAATCTGTTTTCCAGTCATTGACCGGGTCAGGGATGGAATGAATGAAGCCCCCATATCGTGGCGAGGATAGGAATTGTGCCGGCTACCGATGCTTGTCTCACACATGAAATGAAATGATAATGGAGAGTGTTACTTGAATGAAAGATGACGGGGAAAACCGGCGTACCAGGAAGAAAACCTGCCCCGCCTCCGCCTTGTCCAGGACAATACTCACATGGAATGACCGGGATTTGAATCACGGAATCCAGCGGTGAGAGGCCGACGTGCTGCCGCATGAGCCACGGAGGCTTCGTCCCCTCATATGTATTAAATAAATTTATATTTCATCTAAAACGTATTCACTTTAATAGTTATAATAGGAAAGTATTGAACTCACGGCTTAGTTTATACCCACATATAAAGAAATTGCCATAGGATGAGGTGCACGGATACTGAATGATATGTACTGATGAATGGAGTCAAATATAGTACCATTTTAAGACAGATACTCAGTGGGTAGATACTAAACTAATTACAAACTAGTTAATGTTAAAGTTCACGGCAGGGCCTTGTCATTAGCGAAGGTAATCAATTTCGTCTGGAATGATGTAGCCTACGTTATTGTGAGAAATATCTAACCCCAGAAGCCATATCAAGTTATTGTGACATATAATTTAAACATTTTAAATGAGAGAAAACGTTCCTTTTTTTTTACTGTAGTTCTTGAGGTATCATAATGTAAGATGCCGTTGCGCTCGTGAACCTCAAGAGCATTTTTATGAATGCATTAGGAGGTGACTTCAAACATATTTATTACAAGCTTTTGTAAATACTATCTACAGTTGAGTTAACTGGTAATGTACAGGTATTTATATTTTATAGAAATGTTGAATACCTCTATCTCCCAGATGCATTTCTATACGAAGCCGTAAGCACAGTCCAGGAAATATAAATTATTGCTGTAATACATAGGCTATATAATGGAACTTGATTACTGTACCAGTTCGTAATAGCTATAAATATTTTCTTTCTGATGAAATAGTACGAGGATATCTATTCTGAAGTGTTTTACACTCATTCAACACAATACGTATTCCAGAGGACTGTTTTGAGAATTAATAATAATAATAATAATAATAATAATAATAATAATAATAATAATAATAATAACAGTTGAAACCAGTCAACACATGATTGTCAATTGGGTAAATATTTATTGAAGGATTTCCTTATGTACGTCATTCCTTGTACTTTACATTTTTACAGTTTTCTTCACGTCACACCGACACAGGTGAAGCTCTATCATTTGCCTGATGTGAAAATGACAAACCACGGAAAACTATCTTCAGGACTGCCGACAGTGAGGTTCGAACCCACTATGTCTCGAATGTAAGCTGTTAGTTACACGACACAAATCACTCAGCCAGTTGCTTGGTCCATTCCTTGTACAATTACCTTTCGGCACTATTGAAGTTTTAAAATATATCTCTCTTTACATTTGCAACATTTAAATGGCTATGGCTGAAAACTGACTGAGGTAAATAGATACTTTAATGTCCACTGACACTTATTGATCGTAGTATAAAATGTTAAACGAATTGGAATTTGACGCCTCTAGAAAGAAAATTGAAGTGTTTTATCCGGTGTTATTAAGTCACTTCGAGGGAATAGAGCTCTCTGTCCAGCTTTATTTCCACTTATTATTTCCAAATTTAAACAATTTTCTTACCTACTTCTTACAATTAAGCGCTAATCTGGTTCCGTTCAGGAACCGTTGGAAAACGTTCTAATTTCTAAGCAGCGTAAATATGACTCCAATTTTTAGAGAAATAATATGTTGAGGCGAACCATTAATTCCAAGGCATTCAACAATTATGTTCGAAATTGATGTAGCTAGCTGTTATCATCACCATTAACCTGTTGATGCTAGTGTATGATTTTGATCTACCGGGTATAAGCCCAGTGACTTTCATTTTAATTAAGAATGGCAACTTCCTAGAAAATGATGACATGTTTCTCAGGAGTGACGTTTCGTTATAAATTTCAATCACGATATCATCATATGCCTTGTGGCTGGTATTTCAATAATATTTGATCCGTCACCATCTAAAAAGGCGTATTTACCGATTTCTTGCGAAAGAAAAGTCGGCAATTTCCAGCGAAAAAGCGGCGTATTTTGAAGAAGGGTCAAAGAGGAGAGTATATACTACAATAATTATTATAAATAATTGCTTGGCGATACGCATGCGGTAATACAAGCAAAACCTTTATGAAATATCTCCCAAAAATAATAATTAACCTACCAGAAAGAATGAAATGTCGTTACCCATGATACTATGTATTTTAGAAGATGATTTACACACAATAATGAATAACTATTTGCCATTGGGGATTTATCCTATATTTAGCCGTGTTAATCAAATATCGTCAGCTGATTTGGAATTTAATTTTAATCCAGACACCGAAACCTTATTTATATTTAGAGAAATTTATAATGTAATGTGCAGTTTCCAACCACTGGGAAGCGAAACAGCGGCTATCCCTATCCATGTTACTGATAAAACACGAATCGATAAACCGAAGCCCTTTTGTATTATACAACCTAAGTATTTTTCTAGTGCTCCCGAGAATATCGATGAAAAATGCATTCTTGACATTTGTGTTTTTATGTTGCGGTACGTCAATTATTACATAATTGAAAGTTGTTTCTGGTTTGTTATGAGTACTCTGTCGGCCAAATCAAAATTGAAAATTAGTACATTAGTATATCATGAATGATCGACTCACTTCGCTACTACAGGGTTGGAAGAAGATCACAGCCTCAGTTATAAAATTACGGCATGAATAAAGGAAGACATCTGACTTCGCATGCGTGCTTACCACCTCCCACCTCCCCTATCATGCCTCATCCCCCAGTGCTCTCTCGGTTCAGGTGGCCTTGAAGAACTAACGAGCTCTTTGGTCAATCAGATTGCTAAATTCTTCTTTAGACATGTAAACATTTACGCAAGAAATGTTTATGCTTTTAAAATCACTCTGCAAAGCTACAAGCTAAGAGCTTTCATCGGAAGGCTTTATGATATCAATATAGCGGGTAAAGCTGGCCGTGCGATTAGAGGCGCGCAGTTATAAGCTTCCATCTGGGAGATAGTGGGATCTAACCCCACTCTAGGTAGCTCTGAAGATGGTTTTCCGTCGTTTCCCATTTTAAATCAGGCAAATGCTAGTGCTGTATATTATTTAGGCCACGATCGCTTCCATCCCACTCCTATTCTTTTTCTATCCCATCGTCGCCATAAGAGCTATGTGTGTAGGTGTCACTTAAAGCAAATTGTAAAAAGGATGTGATGTCAATCGGTCCATACGTTTTTTTAAACTCGTGGTCGCAAAGGCAGCCTACTGTATGAATATAGAGATTATCGTTTGATTTATTTAAAGAGCTTAATGTTGAAGTTCTAAGGAAGGTTTGTGCGTATGCCCGGTTCATGTACGTATTCAATGGATCACGTACAAGATAATTACTGCCTATACAGTGTTACTTTCAGTATTTTTGTACGTTACGATTTCATTAATAAATAACAATATAGGAATAAATTAAGTAAATTATATTTAGTGAATATGCAGTTTATTATGCTCACACTTACTCTCCGAATGAAAATTGGATAATGTAGCCAGCTCTGTATTGTCTTTCTTCAACGTAAAGAACGTTACATTAAAATCATGCGCTAGTTATATAATCAACTCAAATTAATGAAAAATGTCCATGACTGAACGGATATCCCGCCTTCACATATCGTGCCTGTTCTGCCAAAACGGCGAATGTTACAATGCCCTTCCTATCCATTATTTCCCTTAAGATTGGTCACGCCTTCCAGCCACATATTGATATTCAGTTCATCAGAATAATGTCCGTTGATTTCATTTTCCTATGTGCGTGTATAAAGGAAAATGAACCTTACCATACTGAAGGAATGTATGTTTTCATGACATTTACCCACTCCTAGAGTGTTATGTATTTAAGGTTCATTTTCCTTTAAGCACGCGCATAGGAAAATGAACTCAACGAAAATTGTTCTGATGGACCGCATATCAATATATGGCTGGAAGGCGTGACGAGTCTTAAGGGAAATAATGGATAGGAAGAGCATTGTAACATTCGCTGTTTTGACAGAACAGGGACGATATCAAATTCTCATTCATCATATGGTTGAATTCGACATATCCTTCTTCAGCAGAGCAAGTAAATGGAAATTTAAAAAGCTATCATTAATGATATTATATTTTATGAACTATTGTGAAGCATTCAGTTATCATAATATTCTGATGTGGTAAACAATCCTTCGACCTTAAAACAGTACCTTGGTACTGTAGGCACTGAGATGTTACCAGGAAACAGGTGGCTCTAGAATAAAATTCTTATTATTCATATGTATTCACATCAGGCTAATGATCAATATTGTTCTCCTCCTATGGCACGAGTTGATGACTCACCATAACAGCCACTTGAAAATTAATTTATGGTGTAGTTGGACGTGTGAAAATTATCCTAAAAGTCAGTTATTTGTCACACGTTTGAACAGCAATTTTATGTAGGTCTTTACGTTCATTTGGTCTGCTGGGAATCTAAAGTAAATAACATCCTGTTGTAAATATCATTATAAGAGATCATGTTGAGGAAGAAGATTATTCAAACAGCTGGTATAAGCATTGCAAAGAAAACAGTGGAAAGACTACAAGCATGAGATAAATAAGAGCCAAGAGGTATATAATTACTTTATTATTCCATTACTTCATTCCAACTGCTTAGAAGATAGTTCTCCATAAAATAAAATGCGATTATTTAATTATTTGTTTTACGTCGTAACGACACAGATAGGTCTTATGGCGACGATGGGATAGGAAAGGCCTAGGACGGGGAATGATCCGGCCGTGCCCTTAATTAAGGAACAGCCCCAGCATTTGCCTGGTGTGAAAATGGGGAACCACGGACAACCATCTTCAGGACTGCCGGCAGTGGGCTCTGAACTCATTACCTCCCGGTTGCAAGCTCACAGCTGGGTGCCCCTAACCGCACGGCCAACTCGTCCGGTGATTTAATATTTCATGATTTTCTAAACAGTTCTCGAATATGTGACCGGTGATACCATGACTGACCGAACTTGTATTGTTTTAAAACAAGAAGATTTCTACGTAGTACAGTCATTCAGTTCTGAAACTGATCGCATGATGGGGTTGTGGTGCACTATAGCGCATAGGTGGCGCCGTGGTATGGTACCATGTCAGTTAGTCTTTCGTCCCTGCAAGAGACAATTGAGTGTATGCACTGGAACCAGACGTACGATCGTTGTTGTGACGGTGATTTGAATGTGCCAGCCGGACCTTGACATGTCACAGTTTGAGAAACGGGCAAACATCAAGTTCTGCCGGAAATTAGGCAAAACTGCTGAAAAAACGTTTGAAATTATGCAGCAGGTTTACGGTGAGGACGCACTGAGTCTCAGTGTTGTGTTTAGGTGGCACCGACATTTTGTTCAAGGACGGAAGATGATGTGCGTACTGGTCGGAAACAAACAGTTCGAACGGAACACAAGATCCAAGAAGTTGCAACTTTGTTGCGTGCTAACCGCTCCCAATCGGTAGACGATCTCGCAGCAGCAATAGAGGTCATCCATGGCACTTGCCACAAGACTCTGACGGATGACCTCAACATGTCTCGCGTTACCCAGCACAGTGTGCCACGAATCCCGTCGCAAGACCAACGCGATGATTGCACGACGATTTGTAGTGACATCAACAGTAGTGCTGACAATGATCTCACGTTTCTCAACCGGACAATAACTGGAGACGAAACATGGTGTTTCCTCACAGCGGTGATTCCAGCAGCTATATCAACGCTGGCAAACGTGCATAACGGTCAACGGCGACTATTCTGAGGGTGGATGTGGTTCTGCTTAAGTGGTTGACGGCCAACGGTTCTATGCAGGCGCACGCCGTGTAATGCGGCATCGTGTGCAACAAAACAGGATCGTGCGAGTGCCTATCCTCCAGGCGTCAAGTCTCAGAACATAATGACTGTACTACGCATATTATTCAATAATACTCAAGGCATGTGATGCGCACGCTTATTACAACTGCACTAAGTATGGGTTTGATTCACCGTGATAGACATGGTTTCGTTTCCTCACCAAGTTAAGTACTGCTTTTGGAAGGATATAAACAAAATTTAGTCACTCAAATTTCAGCGGGAGTGAATATATTACGCTGATTCCTGCAGACAATTTTAAAGAGGTATTGAACTCTCCAACTTAGCAAGGACGTTCACCTACAGTATTAGAGGATGCATTTCATATACTTGAAACTTCCCTTGTTTTCTTTTCAGTATTATCCGTTTCCGTCATAGAAAAATAAAATATGAAGATACCATTGAGTAAAGATTTGCACTAAATGTACCCATTCCTGCATCACTTACATAGGTAATTTACTACAGTTGTTTAAGCTTTTAATTATTACGCAAATACTGGCACGTTCGCTATCGCATGTGTCTTATATGTAACCTATGTATGTAATGGAACTTTTAGGAATTTCTTGCCTCAGTTAGTGTGATGACCGTTACATTACGACATTTGATTATAAAGTATGGTCCGAGTTGATGTTATTTATCAATACTGACTGAAGAGTATTCTTGTATCTCTATGGCTTTGTCTGTCGTATCACGTATCGAGTTTTGTAAACAATAATGGTGAGGTCAAGCCATTCGATTCTGAAGAAGAATCCTAACGAGTTATTACAAGTTTCGAGTACGATGTCGAAGAAAATGACAGCAGTATATCAGAGAATGCCTCTTTGTCAGCAAACAGTTGTAAAATTTCGGACAGTGACAGTAGGAACATTTCTATTTTCCTCTCCTAGAATACAGTTCTTCTTACTCTTCAACTCAGCATTTTTCCTGTTGACGAGCGTACTTTTTAGCGATCAGACCGTAACGTTCGGTGTCATTTGAACAATCGTCATGTCATTTACGTAGGCGCTTACCATTGATGTTTAAGTTATACGCACTACGAGTGACGGTATCATTTGCCGCTCTCAGGATAGGGCCGAACCATCTCAGGCGCCTTTCTCCCATCATTTCTTGAATGGGAACAAGTCCCATCCTCAGTTGGATTGTGTCGTTGGTCATGTGATCAAGCAGTAAATCTCCAAGAGACCAATGTATCATATGCATGCAAATGGTGTGAAGAGGGTGCTCGGCAGTTTTGGTGAGTGCCCAGGTCTCCAGGTCCCGTGCAACACTGTTGGGAGAACTGTAGTGTGGTACTTTTTTAATGTGAGGTGGTTAGGCACACGTCTAGCGCACACTACTTCTGTGACTCCCCTCCATCTAAACCATGCCACATTCACCCCATCCCACACTGCGACGGTCACTTTCCGGAAGGAATCCTAAATATTGTAAGCAGTTAGTTTCCAATAGGTCTTGAACACTGATTATAACGGTGGATGAGCTCGACTTGGTTCCAGATATTCGGTCTTCTTAACACTTTAAAAACTATTTGCTTTACGTCTCACCGACACAGATAGGTCTTATGGCGACAATGGGATACGTAACGCTTAGGAGTGGGAAGGAAGCTGCCTTAATTAAGGTATAGCATTTGCCTGGTGTGAAAGTCGGAAACCACGGAAAACAATTTTCAGGGCTGTCGACAGTGGGTTTCGAACCAACTATCTCCCGGATGCAAACTCATAGCTACGCAACCCTTGCCGCACGGCCAACTTGCCCGGTTCTTAACATTTAGATGCAGGCCGTATTGGCTTAGGGCTTCACTCCATATTCGAGCTCAGCCCTCTAGTTCATCTTTGGTTGCAGCTGCAAGTAGGATGTCGTTGGCGTTCACTCCGGTCCAAGGAACACTCCCATGCAGGTCACGTGAGATGGTACCCATAACAAGTATGAAGAGTAGCGGTAACAGGGCTGATCCTGCTCTCACAGGGAAGATCCCAGAGTGACACCTATGTTCTTAAATATGGGCACTTCATGCTTGTTTCCCAGTCAGCCGGAGCAGTATCTCCTCCACTCATCGCATTGAACAGACCAGCCAGCAATTTAGAGACATCATTGAAAGGTTATAGGCCTATCAGCTTCCACATATCTGCTAGTGGATCATCTGGGGATATTGCTTTCGAGTTAGTCATATAGGTTATAGCAAGGCCAACTTCATGGAATATGGCGTTGCGTACTGGTCATGAGCAAGTTTTGCCCTATTTTATTGGTAAATGTGGAAATTGCACAATTGACATTTCTTTGATGTACTACTGCCACTTTTCTAGGATACGTTCTCTCTCCTGCAGTCGGCTACTTTCCTGGTCTTTGATGCACACGAAGTGGTTAATGTCCCGTACTGCTTTTTCTCTTCCTTCTGGCAGCCGATAGATACACTACTCACCTACCTTATTGTTCAGATCAGTTTGAAGATCATCGTAGTACACAGCTTTGGCCTCGGTGAAAGCTTTCCTAACTGCTGTATCGCTGCACGTATTTCTTCCTGCTATCTTTACTTTTGTTAGCGAGCCACCTCTTGTAGGCATTTTTTCTTTTCCTTCACCTTCTCCCTCTCCAGTATTCGGGAGATAGAGTGTTCGAACCCCACTGTCGGCAGCCCTGAAGATGGTTTTCCGTAGTGTCCCATTTTCACAACAGGCAAGTGCTGGGACTGTACTTTAATTAAGGCCATGGCCGCTTCTTTCCTACTTCTAGCGCTTTCCTGTTCCATCGTCGCATATGACCTATCTGTGTCGTGCGACGTAAATCAACTTGTAAAGGAACTTTCTCCCGGATGTGTTAAGTTAATAGATGCTTACTTGTCTACTCTGCTTTGGCCTATCTTCGTTGTACCTAGGGTTGCGTTGGAAGCCCTGATGTCAGAATTGCGATGGGCATCAACGGAGCCTGGAATAACTGGGGAAAAACTGATGCAGTTCATAAGATCTACATTTTACTCGCGTACATTCCACCTCCTGATCTGTTCGAAGGCGATCATACGATGACCCTTGTTCGTAGGTGTTCTATTCTTCATATCAGGGATAAGAAGCTCATGTTGCGGGGCAAGACAATCGAATGGTATGATCTTCAGGTCCTCTACAGCTGTGAAGTTGCGTTACTTGAAAAAAATTACATCTATCTGGCTCCTTAGGTTACCACTGGCATATTCGATGAGATAGCTGATACATTTTTTGAAACTTGTGTTACATTAGGATTTCATTAACTTCACCAAAGTCAAGAATTCGCTGTCTGTCATGCCCAGTGCCAGAACCACTACCCACCCTCCCCTCGTGACAGTTGTAGTTCTCTTGCAGTTTTCCAACATGCCCATTCAGGTCACTACAGAGAATAAGGAAGTCTTCTGAAGAGCATGTTGACATTTTATTCTTAAGCTCCAGCCAAACGTTATCTTTCTCTCCGTCATCACAGCCCGTTCGTAGAGGATAGGTTGAGAATATACACAGTCAGTAGGTTATAGTGGTTTTGATGATGGACATCAAAAGATCGAATCATCGATGGACATTTGTAACATGGTTACGGAGTTCAGCATTTACGAAAATAGCTACACCATTGCTGCTTGATGTCCCATTATACTTGTAAATGATTTTATATCCTTCTAAAGTGTCACGAGACTTCTGTCCCTAACATCGTGTTTCTTGTACGCAACAACGTCCACCGTGGGTTGCTTCAATTGCTTCTGCCAATTCACGGCTGCGCCCAGTCGAGGCACCGATTATCAGTGAACGAATTTGTACTGTTTGGGTTAGCTTCTGTAGCCGTTTCCGTCCTTGAACTGGTAAACCTTACCAACTTGTCATGGTCAGGTTAGGCCGACATGCGTCGTTTCCAGTGTACACCCAAGCATTCCTACAAATTCCTCTTTGTAAATTGATCCATTTTGTAGCATACGGATATTGTGAGCAAATGTTTAAGCATTTAAAAAAAGAGAGTTATAAATTATGAAGAATATCTGGTCATAATGGCCACTTCCAGTTGTTTGAATACCAGACTTTAAATGAAATGAAATGAATGAAATGAAATGAATGAAATGCCTTTATTTTCCTCCGATCTACAGCATTGAAGCCTTATTGATCTATTAAGGAGAATAATAATAATGCCCAACCTAGGCAGCTTAATCTAACATACACATATAATAATTCCTGCAAAATATACATATCTAACCCATGTAAATAATAATAGTCAAATAGCAACGAGGCAGAATGGTCTGTTGTCCCTGGTATAAAACAGTATGGCAATATGGCAATGAGAAACTAAGCTGATATCATATTGCTATGTAGAGTACGATGTTGTGACAGATTTGCAACTGCACTTTAAATAAGACAGTATGACAGTATGACAATGAAAAGCTAAACTGGTAACATATTGCTATGTAGAGTACGATGTTGTGACAGATTTGCAACTGCACTTTAAATAAGACAGTATGACAGTATGACAATGAAAAGCTAAACTGGTAACATATTGCTATGTAGGGTACGATGTAGTGTTAGATTTGCATCTGCACTTTAAACAAAGAGTATATCACTTCCGGCCGGGTTCGCACTCAGCATATTCTTCCTTGAACACTGACCTCACTGGCTTTCTACTTGAGTTCCAAACCTGGCTTCGTATTTCCTCCACTGTTGTGCCGGTGTGCAATTTTTCACCTTACGTTTCTTTACTGTTGGCCACTATTTGACTCTGTTATCTCACTATATTAATTATCTTTAGAATCCAGACTACTTATCACATTAACTGAAAGCGTGTTCACTCACCATTAACTTGGACCCTCAGCTTATATACCAACCATCACCACCTATTAACTTTATCCTTAACACCTATCCAATTTACAGTCACTCTCTTCCTCGTCACTGCACACTTTATCTCCTGCGAATTTAGCTATTTAATCACTCTTGTCATAGTTAACGAATACCACACAAACTCCGCTATTCTCATGTATACACCAATTTACATTCTACTGCAGATTGCCTTTTTGCTTCTTGTCACTATGCCTTCGCCCAATTTGTTCTTACCCCATATCTCCCTTAGGCTCAAACTTCTCCCTTTCGCTAGGGCACCTCTTGCTTCTTCTTCCTGCCTCCCAGCCGTATTTTCACCCCGTTTGTGTGCTCTTGTCATATCTTGCATTACCGTCCTCACCAGCTCCTTAATAGCAGCCCTGGTCTCCCTGGTTTCCTTCCTTATTTCCTTCCTCATCTCAGCTGTTACCTCTCTGGCTTCTTCTTCGATCGATTTGAAAATAGCATCTTTCAGGTTAATCTTTTCTTGCTGTGAGCTTAGGTCCAGTGTCTTATTTTCTTTGGTTCTTTCTTTATCTCCAGGTCCGTCTTCACCCACTTTACTGTCTCTGGCTTGCCTTTCTTCCACACTCTTCCCGGCTATCTGTTCGTCCTTCCTATTCTCTTCCATTTCCTGTAATTTCTTTGCTGTCCACACTCTAGTCCATTGTCCATTGGATACTACTAGTTGTTGACCCTTAATATAGGCTCTTAACCCTTGTATTTTAGCCCTGACTAATTGTTTTTTCAGAGTGATTATATTATTTACCCCTTCTCTTCCCATGTCTCTTTTAATCCAAATTTTCGTGCTACGTATATTATCTGCGCCTCTTATCACTACTTCCGCCATCAAGGTGGAAAACAACTTCAGTTTTATCGGCCTATCACCCCGTTTTTTACCTATCCTTTCCACATCATCAATATCAACTTCACTAAAGTTAATTTTCATCATTTTCTGAATAATTTCCACAACTTTGTAAGTTGTCAGCACTTTGTCTTCCCCTTTGTCTTCCGGTACTCCATATATGAATAAGCATTTCTTCCTACGTTCTCGGTTGCTATCTTCAATTTCTGCTTTCAGCTTCACCAGGTCTTCCTCCATCTCCTTTACTTTTACCTTTAATGATATCATTTCTCTCTCACTGATTTCCACTTTGTTCGTTGTCTCGTCTGTTTTTCCCTGTATCCAACGCCTCATATGTTCAAATTCCTTCATTTGTTCTTTCATCATGTTTTTAAGCTGCTCAAACGGACATACTTCTTCCACCATTTCTTTCACCACTCTTCTTATGACCTCCACGTCTTCCCAGTTCATGTTACCACTGGAAGTCGGGCCAGGGTTCACCTCCACACCTCCTATGGCTAACAGTACCATAATCACCGCTGCCACCAGTATCATCTCGCCCATCATTCTTGTTTCCACTTTACCTCCTGTTTCCTTTTTCCATCTCCCCTGCCAACTTCCAATAGCTGCACGATATTGGTCCACACCAATCATCTTCCTCTTCCCTCCTGTCTTACTTATCCACTCACAGGTCACACTCCACACCGGCTCTGCCGGCAGCTCAACTCAGCACGACTGTCACCGAACGCTGACTAGGTTGTACCAGACTTTAAAGTCTAGGTCCTTAGCTTTTATCATCCACATACTTTCCTTTCTGATGCGGAAAATAGATCTCCCAGTCTTAGGATCGAAATTTGACTCAAATAGCTGAAGCTTGCAAACCCCCCAGCTTCCTACGCATTGCATTCAGAATGCACCACTTCATTTATTTTACTGACAACCCTATAACTTCCATTTCCAATATTTATATTGATATATTAATATCTTCAGTAGTGCCTGCCAAGATGAGGTCGTAAATGTGTTCCCGGTTGATCTGGGATAAAGTCGAAACAATTTGGAAAAGCTATTTCGTCTTCTGGAGAGGAATATGGCCATTATTTTACACCAAATGAGAGTACCGAGTTGATTCCTGATAGTAAGGGTTGTTTGGTATAATGCCATCGCGCGAAGTGCCGAGGTTGTATTTAAAGATAGCCTTTACTGTTCTAAAAGCCGTAATGATCTTTAAACCTCTCTATGTTGTTAACTAACACCTACTATTTCTTGAAACTAGCCTTCAGCAAGAAGTACCCGGTTGTCCATTATGTACGTAACGCTTCTTTGGTATGCATGTTCGTACTTCTATAATTATGTACCTAACACTAGCTATTAACTGAAAACCTATCTGAATCATAATGAGGCTGTGAAAGGTAAATATTTAAACGTACAGTTTTATTCAATGGCCATTGCCTAAGCCTAAAGACGGTCTAATAGCTCCCTAGTTGCTGGAAATTACATAACATTTAAAACTGTTTATAAGATTAGGAAAATATACAAACTTGACTTTTCTATACTTGACAACTGTTGATAAAATAAGAATTATCAATGATACTATTGAACTTTTGTATTAAAATAGATCATATTTCTGGACAGCTGTTCAATTTAAAAAAATACAGATCGATTATGATGGGATAAAAATGGGTACGTTTAGGGGAGGAAGATACCTTTACCTCAATTAATGTACAGCACCAGACCTTTCCTCGATTAAAAACGAGAAATCTGGAAATAATTATCTTCAGGACTGGCGATGGTGCGTTTCGTACTCACCATCTTTCAAATACAAGCTGACTGTTACATAGCATGACTTTATAGAGATTTAAATTTTGTGAGCTCAGTAACAAATCTTAAAAATTGAATTTTTGAATTTGAATTTTGAAATTTTGAATTTGAATTTATTGATGATTTACATGCCACTGGGGTTGAAAAGCCCATTTATGTAGCATTTTCGTATAATGCAATAAAGGTTTATCAACACACTAACTACATTTTTACAATATTAAAATATTAAATTAAACATTAAACATAAAAAATAAAATAACGATACCAAATCCAATAAATTATGTGAGAAGGAAGAAAGTATATCATTAAGCCTGTTTAATATATTAGACTACAATAATCTAAAG